>NC_059125.1:122834659-123166659 GCF_020740685.1 Jaculus jaculus
CTCTTATTGGTTCTAATATCCAGATTCATATAAACAATAATGCTTCATAATTTGACAACTCTATGTGTATTGCATCTTATATTAAATATACTCATCATATACTCAGTTATTACAGGTAAATGATTAAAGAATTACTTGATTACTCAATTTGTTTAAATTTAATACCTTGTCATTCATCATCAAATTATGTTTTCTAATACATGGCTCAAATGCTTCTGTCTTTCTGCACCCCCATATCAACAACCCAATTTTAGTCATTGCCATTCTTTACCTACAGGAGGAGTCCAGTTGCTTTCCAATCTATGTCCTTCCTGATATACTACTTTTGTACATTTTCCTTCACACAGCTAGAATTACTTCTTTAGAAAAGGAGCTTAAATTCTTCTAACAATTGACTCTTATACCAAGTATAAGTTGCAAACTCTAAGCATGTCTATCTGTTGAAAGGCCCATTTTGACCTATTCATATTCCCTTTATTTTTCTAGTTGATTATTACATCCCAATGAATAATAGGCACAAAGTATGAGCTCAGTAAGCATTTCATCAGCTACAATAGTCTGCCCTCAGAAGTGATGCTTTATAATACCTTTAACATGGAATAGGTAAGTTTGCAATCATGTTTCCAGAAATGTGTTGATTTCATCATAGTTTGTTTATAATTGTTTTAATCTCCAGATATTTAAGAGAGTGAGAAAGCTGCTCAGTGCCTTCTCTACTTCACATTGAGTACTAAGATTTACATGCAAAATATTTATTTATGTCATCACAGAGTTTACTTTATTCAGAGCATCAATAAAAGTTCATCTGCAAGATAATTTTAAAAGTATTATTTTTCTTTTTCTATGAGATTGTCAATGTTCTCTGTGTAACTTGTCTAATAACAAAGACTCTTGTAGTACCTTCTACTTTAGCTTTCTTCCCATATGACTACCCAGGGAATTCTTCCTTGAGGTATGCAATCTCTGTATCATTACTACAATGTATTCCTTAGTATAATGGGCTTTAATTGCTTTTAATTATTTTATATCTGAATTTTTGTACATTGCTGGACATTTACAACCATGGAAATAAAATATCTCATTATAGTGTTTTATTGAAATGCTATGTTCAGATTGAACTTCTGGAAATCACTCTGGACTAATAGTGCTTATAAATCATTACATTCTAACAGTAGAGGTTGAAAGAACAATCACATATTGAACAAAACAGTAAACATATAAACTTTTCAAATTAATTTTTATGTAGACTTAGAGCATTATTCCTACTCATACTGCTTATGTTATGACAACATTTAGATGATCTATTATTCACTGGCCACATAAATTGTAAAATTAATAATGAAGAAATGTTTTTAGATTTCTAATATTAAAATAATTATATTTCCACTTAACTCAAAACAGTTAAACAGGCTGGAGAGATGGCTCAGTGTTTAAGGTGTTTGCCTGCAAAGCCTAATGAACCATGTTTGATTCCTCAGTACATATGTTAGCCAGATGCACACAGTGGCCCATACATCTGGAGGTCATCTTTAGTGGCTAGAGATCCTGGTGTGGCCTTTCTCTTTCTCTCTCTCTTTCTTTGCAAATAATATTTTTTTAAATAAATAAATAAAGATTTAAGGAAATTCAGTTTTAATAGTATTAACCCTTGGGTGTTAGATGGATTATTGATTTAGAAGCTACAGTTATAAGTGAAATATTTATTTTAAACCAGAATTAAAATATATCTTCCTCTAGCCTATATCTCAGTAAAATGATCATTAAAAATAAGTTTTCAGTTATGTAAACAGCATGAACAGGGATGATCTTCTATGTTGCATTGGTGAGAAGGGCAGATTTCAATTTCATTCTAACATTCACACGGACTGCCATTATTGTATTCCATCAACATTTTATCCATTTATGGAGAAACATTTTCCTTGTAATGAAATAAATGAGTTTTACCTGATTTAGAACCCAAAAAACAGTTTCCTTTTCAGTTTCGGTTCTGTGACTGTGATGGTTGATCATAATATTTCAGAAATGTTCTCCTGGGTTGTCTCACCTCACAAAACTTGAAATATCCCCTTGAAGAAGTGAGCATATATGTCAATAGAAGGTTGTTCCAGTGCCACAGGAAGCTGTTAGCATCTTACATCTCTTTTTTAAATGCTGTATACTATGAGGCAGAGGGGATAAGCCTACAGCCTCATTTAAGCAGATAAATTTATTTTAAAAGTAGAGGACTTGCAAGAAACCTGAGAATAAAATAAGTAAATTTTGTCAGCCTTACACGTGGGAGATTGCACTTACAATTGACTGACAAGATGTGTTTTCTAAATACCATGAGCCTTGGTTTTTAGACAAGCGATTACTAGAACACAGTTAATTTCTGTCTAATCATTTTCTTGTTATTAAGGTTAGTGCAATAACAGCTTGAAAAAGGATTAATATATGCTGAAGGTAATAGTAAGGGTATAAAATTAAGTAAAATCTTCACAGAAATTTTCAATGACCTATAGCCCTTATCCCTAAGCTAACTTAAGATTTAAAATATTGACCTCAAATTTAGTCATGGATAATTTTATCCATTTGTGTTCTGTTATTATCGGATTTAAAATGCTATAATCATGCCACTAATCATATCTTATTCAAAAGGTGAAAATATGACCTTAACAATTATTAGACAACCAGAGAATTTTACCCTGAAAGGTTGATAAGAAGGCAGAAAGCAACCATATTGAGTGTTAATTATATGTCAATAACTTTTATATACCACCTCATATATTTCACATTATGATAAATAAAAGGCTACCATTCTCCTTCATAGTTTAAGGAGAATTATACTAAAGAAAGTGAATTGGTACCTAACATCACTCAGCTAGAAAATACAAAGGCAAATATGTGAGCAATAGTCTTTATGAGTCTAAATTTATTATGACATGGAACTTTTTCCTAGCTACTTGCTTCAAATTAGCTTTTTCATTGTTTCTAGAAGTCATAAAGCATTACCTTATCAAAATCAAATAATCCCACAGAATTCTTGTATTTATATTTTTGATATTTTCATAGTTATATAAATGAGATCACTGAATCCAAATTAATTCAAATGCAAATACATGCTCTTTTCTAAGATAAAAAAGCCACACAAAACACATCTAAATTTGATATGAAAATATCTTTCTCTAGTGTCTGTGGTCACCTTGTATCTTGGTTAGAAAGTATTTACATATAAGTTATATGTATTACATTATTTGTCATAAAATATTTCTATAGCTGTTTAGAAATGGATGTGGTGATATTAAAACAAATACAACATAAATACAAAAAATAAGAAACTACTAAGAATTGCACAATAATATTGGATAATATAGAGATGAATACACACACACACACACACACACACACACATATCCAGATATAAGCACATATTTTCATAACAAAAATATAAACAAATTAACAAAAAATATGAAAAATGTATCAGTTAGATTTTTCAATAGGACAAAATTGTGCCACAGATGAGTTCTGCTAAAGGCATAAAAATATTTGATGTAAAATTTCTGTTCATATTCTCCCCAAAAACTGAATTACAGTAAGCCTTCCAAACTCATTTTTATTACCAGCATCATCCTGATATTGAGGCCAATAGGAACTCCAGGCTTATTACCTGAACATAGATGCAAAATTACTCAATATGTTATTAGCAAACTGATGTCAACATTAAAATAATAATTTACCATAATCTAATTAAATTTATCCATAATTGTAAGGATGGCTCACCATATGTAAATCAACAAATTTAACAAAATCTATCAACAGAATAAGTACATGTGGCAATTTCAATATAAATTAATATATAAGACATTATATATGAATATAAATATTGGTAAAATACAATGTCCTTTTACAAAAAAGTCTTAACAGGCTTGGACTAGAGGAAATATTCCTCAACAAAATAATAGTCATATGTAATAGATCCATATCATACTTAAAATTGAAACTTTTCCTCTAAAATCAATAACATGACAAAGCTGTATCATATCACTACTTGTCTTCAGCTTAATACTAGAAATCCTAGTCAAACAAATTAGGAAAATGAAAAATAAAGGGCAGTCTAGCAGAAAAAGAATAAGTGAAATTGTTTCTATTTGCTGATTATTTAATTTTAATTTAGAAAAAATGTTAAATTTCAAAAGAGAGGGTGCTGGAAAGATAGATCAGTGGCTAAAGGTGCTTGATTGCAAAACCTGATGGCTTATGTTAAATTTCCCAGTACTCACAGAAAGCCAGACACTAAAGTGGTGTATGCATTTGGAGTTTGTTTGTAGTTGACAAGAGGCTATACCTGATGAGCCTATTCTCTTTCTCTCTTCTTTCTCTTTCCACTCTCTCTCTGCTTGCAAATCAATAAATAATTTTAAAAGAACACTGTTAAATTTCATATTGAAACATTCATCTCATTTTTGAAAAAGTAATAAAATTTTAAGGACTCATCATGAAAAGTGAAAAATATACTGTATGTAAAAAAGACATCTTGTCAATTAAAATTGAATTCCTTATGATTTTAACTTGAGAAGAAGTACAATTTTGAGGTAGAAATAAAACATAGTTTAAGAGAAAATGTTTAATCTTAGAAACCTTTAATATTCTATTAATACTATTTGTGATATTCTTTAGTCTAGAATAATAATAGTGATAATAGGTAGTTCCACAATTAAAATGTGGTTATTTTGTCAAATGCCACAACTTGTTCTAAATGCTTATTTTTAGAATTCTGTATATGCTTGTGTTTGTAGGTATATGTGGGTTTTTGAGTGTGAACATGCCACATTGTGTGTGTGTGTGATCAGAGTACAACCTTGAGGGCTCTATGTTCTTCCTCTACCTTTGAGACAGGTTCTCTTGCTGCTATAATCCAAAGCAAGTCTAGCTGTCCTGTGAGCTTTTGATTCCCTTAGTTCTGCCTTCCATTGCCATAGGAACTTCAAGATAACAGATGCATGCACCACTTTTTGTTTGGTTTTATATGAGTGTTGTACAGAATCAAGCTTGGGTCAGCAGGCTTTACAGGCAAGCACCTTTAACTGCTGAAACATGTTTTCAGTCCTTTTAAATATTTCTAAACATTATGATTTAATTAACAAATACTCAGAACAATGTAATCATTATGGGAAAGTAACTTTTTATTAATAAGAATGTACATCTAATTTATCTATTTGGGTGCTTTGCTATTGAGTAGCCTTATCCTACACATTTGACAATGAAGTTTATGATTCTGCTTTTAGGGAATAATTCAATTGACAAAGCTTATATGAATGCAATGGTCCTGTGAAAACTAATGAGTAACTAAAAATGATACCATTTTATAGGATACCTAATTTACTTATCTGGAGATTATATAGCCATGATAGAGACAGCAGTGGTTTAAGGCCGTAGTCAGAGACTATAGCAAACCAGGATCAGAGGTGGTTGGATGAATTATTAGTAGGATACTGAAGCATGAGGTTAAAAGTTCAAAAACAGTCCATGTACACTGCAGTTGCCCAAGTATGGCAATGAGAATAAACTTCACAGATTCAAATTGTGCCTTACTAGGAACAAGAGACTTCATTCCAGCTGGAATTGACTTGATATGTTTCTTTTATAACTTCAGGAAATGAAATACATATTAATGTCTGAATAAAATCTATTACTCACAACAAAAGTTGAAAAACAGCTGTGGTCTCTTTCACAACAACCATCAGACTTTAAAAACAGATGGGAACAGAGCTCAAATGATGGACAATCAAATTCATTATTAGATCTTACAGATTTGAAGTATTAGAATTTGCACAGAAATCAACCCAATAAAATATAAGTCATATGAATATTAAATTGTACTTGTCAAAACTATTTAACTTTGTTCTCTTCAACTTTTTCTTTGCCTTTCTGAGACTAATACCTGACTTTGCCATGCGAAAATAAATCATATAAAACACAAAGGTATAGAAATATTAATATAGAGTGAAAATATTTAATTTGTTCTCAACGAAGTCACCAGTAGGAAAGTTCAGATTTGGCACTAATAGAGAAATGATCTGTTACTTTATTTTAATTTTATTTATTTATTTATTTGAGAGCGACAGTGTTACTTTATTTTTATGGTTAACTGGATTGTATTTTGTTTATGTGATATAAAAATAGATTTTTTGTAGTTCCAGGAAACTTGCAAGTAATTCATATGTACTAATTAATTTGAGTGAGTTTCTTTTGAAAACTTGGTTGAAGAAGTCATTCAGATTGAATCCTGACATTTACAATCTAGCACCTATTACTGACACACATGTTTTCCTGTCATATAATCATTCTTTTCAAAATATTATTTTTAGGTTTTCTCTGTGTGACAGATAATAAGTGTGAACAAGATTCAGGAAAGCTCTGTTTTACTAACGATTGGACTCAGCAACATGTAAGGCTGTGCCAGCCAAAACTCCAGATTTTTTTGCAAGAGAAAATTATGTGTCTTCAGTCATGTTTCTGAATAATTTTGATTTATTCTTATACATTATAGGAGAGTGTTTTCCTATTTTCATGTCCTGTGGCATCATGACATATCACACTGTCGTGAGAATTTTCTAGAAGAAGCTATTATATAATGTACGGTAGCAGCACATAAGGAGGAAGGGGGATTATGATGTTCCATAAATTAAATGTGGACTCTTTGAAAGCATAGGATAGTGCCTTTAAAATGTGGTGAGACGTTTTTAGTTCATATGCCAAGTGCCTTCAAATTCAGCAACATATATGTGATTTGCAAGCAGTGTGCTTCCTTTGGCCAAACAGGTACCTCCTTATTTGTGTTGAGTTGGCCAGACAACATTCCTGCCAATAAAGTACTCCAAATACATCTCTGTCACCTCATTCATTTCCCTGAATCAGCACTCTCTAGACACAGGGTTTTCTTTAAAGTTTCTTCAAAATATTATACACTGGAGGGGATGCTTTCACAAAGACTGATTCAGCAAGTAGAGGAAGAAAGGAAGTGAGAGATTTATAGGATTCTTTCAATGCTGGAAGGAGCTCTGCTGATGGATAAAAGGATGATTATGCGAGCTAGCCTATGTATGCGAGCTTTCAGAAAATGAACCTCAGTCACTCTTTGTTTGAAATTAAGGCTCTCTGTAGCCTAGTGAAATATTCTGCACAAAGCACAGGCCCTACATCACCCTTGCATATGAATGGCATTTTTCACTATTCCAAATGTTGTCACATTTGTCATTTCATTTGTTTTTATCTGTACAATGGCCAAGTGTGCAAGTCGGGACTGATAAGTCAAATTTGACAGAAAGAAAGAAAGAAAGAAAGAAAGAAAGAAAGAAAGGAAGGAAGGAAGGAAGGAAGGAAGGAAGGAAGGAAGGAAGGAAGGAAGGAAAGAAGGAAGGAAAGAAGGAAGGAAAGAAGGAAGGAAAGAAGGAAGGAAAGAAGGAAGGAAAGAAGGAAGGAAGGAAAAGCGAGCTGGCCATAGTTGCATACATTTTTTATACCAACACTTGAGAAACAGATCTAAGATGATCGTTGTGAGTTAGAGGCCAGCCTGAGACTACATAGTGATTTCCATATTAGCCTGGGCTAGAGCAAGACCCAAACATTGAAAAAATTTTAAAAAAAGACAAAGGGATAATATTAAATAATCTAAATATGGATAGCTCATTTCTAAGGCTAGAAGGTTATCAGGATTCTTTTTTTACTTCTCTTCTATGAATTTTACAATTCATACATTGTGTACAGTTTTAGGAAAGCAAATTCGACAGAGAGACTGTATTTATTACAGGACAGAAATTGTGTTAGTTGTTTTAGTTACATTTATGAGTAGATTAATCTCTGCTCTCTAGCTACAATAAGAAAAGGGACTTTTGGGCTGGAGAGATGGCTTAGCGGTTAAGCGCTTGCCTGTGAAGCCTAAGGACCCCGGTTCGAGGCTCGGTTCCCCAGGTCCCACGTTAGCCAGATGCACAAGGGGGCGCAGGCGTCTGGAGTTCGTTTGCAGAGGCTGGAAGCCCTGGCGGGCCCATTCTCTCTCTCTCCCTCTATCTGTCTTTCTCTCTGTGTGTCTGTCGCTCTCAAATAAATTAAAAAATAAATTATTAAAAAAAAAGAAAAGGGACTTTAAACACAATAGCTTAAATCTCATTCCTTGACAAGTATATGATAAAAATATAGTTTCTGATGATAACATTTGATTTTAGGCATTAATTAAAGATCTGAGGCCAACTTGTAGAAATACTGAAAACTATTTCATTTTCATTTTTAATTTAACATTGTTTCTTTAAATTATAATTTCAAATATTGACAGAATGTTAATTAAAAGTAGTGATTAACTTCAGATGTCAAGTTGACTGCATTTAGGAATTCCTAGAGCTGTTATAGCATCTCTGGATAAGCCTGTGTGTTGATGGAATAAGCCAGTATGATCTCCCTTCACTTGAGTTGAGTTTACATCATCCAATTAGGGGAATGTCAGAATAGAACAAAAGAAAGCAGAGGAAAGGTGAATAATTTACCTCTTCCCAAAGCTTGGGTACATCAATAACCCTTGGATATCAGTATTCCAGGTCTAAAACCCAAATCCACTAGGTTGTCATGTCTTTGGCCACAGACAAATTTAAACTGTCAGCTTCAATGGTTCTTGGGCTTTCAATCTGGACTGAATAACATTAATAGAATCCCAAAGTCTCCAGATTCCACATGTCTCTGTCGTCGCATGTATTAATGCCCCAAGTGCATCATCTTTTATATGTATATGTATATCTATATTTATATGTATACACCTATCATATCTCTATTTCTGTCCCTGCTTCTTCTCTCTGAAGAACCTTACAAGCAGAAGGGGCAAACCTCTCATACACCACCTGAGTTACTGAGCTCTTATGTTCACAATGTTGAATATTCATTGTATACTTCTCATATGATACAGTCCATAATAGTAACTGACAGGCTGTTTCTGAAAGTTGCCATGACAAGTTTAAAAATGAGAAGTTGATGATTCCTTCCCTGCAATCTACAAATAATTAAGCTGCTATTATGAACCAATAAGGGTTGGAGAGACAAGAAAGTTTCCCTAAAGTAGAATATATGTCTTCAATTTCAGAGTGTCTGATTAAGCAAATGTAAAACTGTTTAGAACTGAGAAAAAGTCCACCATACATGTATATATCACATTTTCATTACCTAGTAATCAGTTGATGGCTAGTTTGACACCATTTCTTTGCTATTGTGAATTCAGCAGTGATGAACAAAGATGTGCTTGTATCTCTGATGTAGAATATAGTGTCCTTTGGATATATGTTCATGAGTGGTACACCTAGTCATATGGTAATTCAATATTTAGCTTTCTGAGAAATCTCAACACAGGCTGTGCCAGTGAACCCTATGATCAACAGGGAATAAGAGGTTCCCCTCTATTGTAGTAATTTCAATACTCTGGGATGAATTTCCAAACAGACACAATTTATAGGAGCAAGGGTTTTATTTCAAGCTTAAAGATCCAAGGGAAGTTCCATAGATGACAGAAAAAAACTGCTTCCATAAATCCAAGCAGAAAGAAAAACCACAATAAGCAAAACACGAGTACCAGCACACACACACCAAAAAAGCAGCAAGCAGCAGGGACCCAGACAGAGCTCTGACTGTTCTGCATTCCTTTAGGTTATAAATCAGATCCACACCCAGACACACCTAGGGCTAGACCCCTGTGACACCTGACACCTCTTCAACCAAATAACAGCTAGAAATCCAAGTTACAAGCTTTAATAAAGCACCTGAGTCTATGGGGGAAATTACATTCAAAGTACTACCACACCCTCTCTCAAAAACCTCAACATTATTTGTTGTCATTAGTTTTCTTGGTGATAGCCAATCTAACATGGGTTTCATGAAATGTCAAAATATTTTCAATTTTCATTTCTCTGATGCCTAAGGGTATATTTGGCTAATTTGTGTTTTTCTCTTGAGAACTATGTTCATTACATTAGCTCATTTATTGGTTGGCAGTTTTACATTTTTGGTGTTTAGTTTTGCCTTCCTTTATATATTGTAGATATTAACACCTACCAGAGAAGTATCTGGAAAATATCTTCTTTCATTCTATTAGCTTCCTGTTGGCACTGCTGATAGCTTACATTGCTGTGAAGAAATATTTTAATTTCATTTACTTTTTTCTTGTTGAGTCTTGGGACTATTTCCTATGCTATTGGAGTTTTACTCTGCTTAAAAAAATGTAGTTGTGAAATTTGCAGAAAATGGTTGCAATTGTAAAGAGCTATATTAATTGAGGTAAACCAAGCTCAGAAAACCAAAAATAGCATGTTATGTCTTATGTGTATTCTAACTTTTAATGTTGTATGTAGGTAAATAAGGGCATATGGGAGTGAGTATTGGTTATTAGCCAAGACAGGAGACTATGAGAAGGAATAAAGAATGATAAGAAGGGAGAATGTAAATAAGAACATATGTAATATGCACACAGAAAAGAGGTAAAGTTGAGGGAGGGCACATGGAGGAAAAAGGAAGGGAGAACTAGGAAGAAGAGAAACTAAAAGCGTTTGAAAACAGTGAAACCTAATTCTTTGTATGCTAATAAACACATTAAGAAAAACTAAAATTCAGTCTCCAAATGCTTACTATGCCATATACTTGGGTATTTTTCCTCCTATACTTATAAGTGGGAGAAAAATTCTTAATAAAATAATTACACAAATGATATAGTAACTGTATAATATACAGCAAATTACATTGGTTAAATATAAAATAAGTATCTTCTACATAGTCATTGCATTAAAAGCTGAAAAAGGAGTTTAAAAAGTAGAGTTTCAAATTGTGTATTCCAAACAGAATAAGACTGTGTGTAAGAACAATACAAGAGGACTTATTTATAAAGCTAAGGAATCAAGATAATAGCAAATTCATCAGTGAAAATCTAGACTTTATTTGAGTAAAAATCAGAGGAGTTCATGTTAATGCTCCAATATTCTCATATTAAACAATATTAATTCTAGAATGTCCTTCTTTTCTAAAGGGCTGTTCTGTTAAATATTCATCTTACTCATTCATCATTTTGTCCTAAGGTCCTGACACTGATGTGAATAGACAACATGTGTGCATATCCATGAATCTTTACACATGGTAGAACAACCTGCTTGTCCACTGGGTATTGCCATTGCCTACTGGCATGGTAAAGGAGTTCTTTCATCAGGGCAGAGGTCCAAAGCAGTGTCATGTTTATCTTAAATGGTGAATTGTCTCATTCTATTCCAGAATGCTTGTACAGTCCATTCTAAACAAGAGCTAGTCATCATACAATAAAACTAGATCTACACTAAACACAGCCTTATAACTCATCAAAGCAATTTAAAAGATCAGTTTGATGTTTGACAGAGAGTCAATATATATTGCTATGTTTTGCAATGACATGCTGAGGTAGCAGTTTCCTCAGCTTTGAGCCTCTGCTGCAGTCTCAGAAATTCAGTGAAGTCAAATGAAAAAAAAAAAAGTGATAAGAAAGGTATACTGAAGACCTTAAAATAAGTGTGTACAGTGAGAAAATATGCCTATACTGTGCTTCGGGGATATAGTCAAATTACTAATGTGTGGAAGCCTGCCCCGCCTCAATCAAAAAAATTAGGCTTTTCTGATGGCCTTTCTATTTCTCCTGCTTCTCACATTATAGCCTTCACAGGTCAATTACACTTCACTTATTAAATTTTACTTATTACCTATCACTTCATCTCTTCTTTCACACAAGGAGATCAGTAAAGTCCTCTAGGACAATACTATGCCTTCAGTCTATTATTTTCACTGTCTCAGATAATTTCCTTAAATCTCACCATAAGATATTGCAACACACCACATACTCTTTGTTTGATTTAGAGAGAATAGATATTGTATTGGAGAATGACCTACTCATTTGATCATGGTCCAGGAGTTGTAAGAGACAAGGCCCTTATTTGGACTGTAGTTACTCAGCCTGGATCCAGTTACATCTGGAGTCAGAAAAGTGCATATTCAAATTATGACTCGGCTATGTACTTGGTGATCAGCACAGTAAGTACATGCTAAGAGCTAAACACTATGCCAGATTTCCATCTTCAATCAGTCTTATCAATCCTAAGACAAGGATTATTATTATTTTCATAACATATAAAAATGTCCCAGATACACATGAGGTAAACTAACCATAAACATAGTAGAAAAGCAGGTCTGATAAATAATCTTAAAGAATTTAGCATGGGTACCTGAGAGGGCATCTATAATTATAATCAATATTTTTGGAATACATGCTAAACCTTAAAATTGCCTGAGGAATTTTACTTTATGCACATGTACATTTTCTTCTGTGGTTTTCTTCCAATAATTTTTTACTGTTGCCTATAACTCACCAAAATTTTACAAAGAACACTTACTAATATTGAAGTGGAGCATAGAAGAAGATGGATTTTGATGTAGTAGATGTCTCCACAAGGTCACAATTCACTTGCTTTTAATGTGAATAAAGTGGTAAATATGGCATTGCACCCAAGAAATAGGTGTTTTGTTCTAAGCAAGTGGCTTAACAAATCTGATGGAAGGCAATAAGGAAAGTCATCCCTAAAGGAAGCCTTAAATAAGTATTATATTGAAAGGTAAGAATGGAAAGGCACACTCTCTAGGACTGGAGGAAGGGATAGGAGAATATAATGTCACTTCTTATGTTGATATTGGCTAGCATATTCATAATCAATTACAATATCGTTGTGAACTCTGATTCATACTGCTTGCTATAGATGTCCTGTTGCATCGGTAAGTCTTGGCAGAAAGTTTTGCAGAGTACCTGTTTTAAGTTAGTGATTTACTCAACCTTGCATTCAAGTTTTTCAAAGACAAAGTGAAATTAAATTAATTTGACCCTTAAAATAACATTTGTAATAAAGAGAGCTAAAGACCATAAAATTAAGATAGCACAACAAAACAGAAATCAAATTAGAGACTGTCCTGAAGACCTTTAAGGTGAGGAGGATCTTTCATGCATTGTATGTTGTTAAATCATTTGGTTCATTTCACAGTGACTTGCTTCAGATGTAGCCTAGGATGAAATTTATTTTAGTGCTCCTGTGCATAATTAACATCATTCTGTAGTCTTCATCAGTTAAGTCCCCTGTTAATGGAGAGCAACTGTATTTTACCTGATTTTCTTCTCATAATGTATCCTGAAAGCATACGTGAGAAGTCATAGATGAAACCTCAGGAACTTCTTAAAAGATGTATATTTTAATAAACTTGACCTTATCTTTCATGGACACATTTAATGAACTTGTAAATATAAAACCATTTTGTTAGTGCGTTGCTGGAAATTGAAACCCAGGACTTCACTCATGCCAGGCAAGTGATCTACAACTGAGGCATCCAAGCCCTCCTACTCATGCTTTTTTTCTAGTTATTTGATTTACCACTGCTTACTGGTACTATACCAGGCACTGGGTATATGAATATGAATAAGACAGGACATGGATGACGTTTTCACAGTCAAACAAATCTATAAACAAGCACATAACCTATAATAGTTGTGACAAATGTAAGATTTTCATTTTTAAATGGTAAAAAATTCCCATTATAGAAAGTTTTGTAATTAAAACAAAATTACAATAAAATAAATCTATATAGGATAAATGAATTTACAATAATAGTAACATTTTAGCATCATTCTTGACCTCTACACAAGATAAATTAGATGGTTGCAGAATCTATACATTCACAGTTTATACACATTTTGCATTTAAAATATTTCCCATTTTTTTCAAAATTCTTGTTTGTTTAATTTTTATAGACTCTATATGGGACCCATTAATTTTGCCTGGAAGACTTATGGCATAATTTCCAAAGAAGGGTAAATTGATCATAATATGATATAAGTTAGCCAAGTTAGAAAGATATGCATGAGTGTGTTAAATACAAAGCATAAAATTGAAGACATCTAAAAGAACATATTGTGTTCATAAAGGGCCCTCTCTATTTGTAGAGTATAGGAATTAGACAACAGAGTTAAGAGATGTGATTGCAAAGTCAGGTGGCTGTTACAGACTTAGATACTTTTCTTGCATGTAAAGAAACTTTTAACATTTTAAGTGGAAAGAAGACAATATCAATTATGTTTGAGATGATTCTCAGGTAGTAATTTTTAAAACAATAAAGATACTTATAATAGGCTTTTAATGACTAAACAATGACATCTTTGATATTGGGGACTTAGTCATAAATCTTACCTATAACAGAAAGAGATGTTGAAAACCAGTATTCATTAATAAAAAATATTGACTAGATTATATTCCAGAATCGTCATAACTTGCTTTTGTACATCTAGGATTAAAGATGTAGTTAAGATGATCTTTGCTCATTTTTTAATATCAACTTATGTATAAAATGATCTCTAAATATATTCTTGAAAAAAATGCATAGCAAACGGCAACCCTGTAATCATCAGACAGAATGCATAACAACAGTAATTAACATCATTTGGGAAATAAATTTGAGTTTAAAAATTTTTGACAATGCGCTATAAATTGCAAATAACATAGTGTAGCTTTGACAATTAACCTTTCAAAAAGTATACAACTGAAAAAATAAAATTATAAAAACACCAAAGAGTGGACGGAGAGATTGCTTAGTGATTAAAGCACTTATCTGCGTAGCCTAAGGACCCTGGTTCAATTCTCCAGGTCAATGTAAGCCAGATGCACATGGCGGTGTATGTGTCTGGAGTTCATTTGCAGTGGCTAGAGGCCCTGGTGTGACCATTCTCTCCCTCTCTCTCTCCCTCTGTTTCTAATAAATAAATCGGAAAAAAAAATCAAAAAAAAAATTAGTGATAGTAAAGACAATCAGTAAAAAGGATATTAGTAATCTGTACTCTCAAAAATAGGTAAGAAGAAAGCAAAGTTTAAACTATAAAAAGAAGAGGTGGAGTGATTGCTTAGTGTTTAAGGTGATTGCCTGAGAAGCCTAAGGACTCATGTTTGACTCTCCAGATCCCACATAAGCCAGACACACAAAAGTAAGGCAAACACAGGGTTGCACATACCCACAAGATGGTGCAAGTGTCTGGAGTTCGATTTCAGTGGCCGAGGCCTCTGAACACTAATTCTCTCTCTCCTCTCTCTTTCTATAAAAGAAAATTAAAAATACTATTACATAAAATATAAACATGGAAAAGGAAACAATTCAAATTGCACAGGATTATCTATATGCTGAAAATGCAAAACAATTATTAGCTAATGTTTGAAATCAAGTTTAAAAAATATGGCAGTATGCAACTAGCAGCATACTGTATGTTATTCCTTGTTTTTAAAAAATTTTTATTGAAAAGCTTAATATATGAACATATTGAAAATTGGTCATATTCCCATCACATAAAACTCTTATCCTCCATTCTCTCTCCCACACCCTTTCCACTAAAGGCCCTCTTCAGTGGGGTTATCTGTATTTTCTGTGGAGTAAATGAACCCCCAAAATTGTGTGCAAATGATCCCAGTGCATATATTTATAATTTTATTACATTTGCATTCAACATTAAAGCAATTCAGTTGTGTTTCAATGTATGTGTGTATCTTTTTTTGAAACAAGCCCAACAGACAGACCCCTTTTCATGTGCCAGTGAGATCGAGAGAGCGAAAATGAGAGAGAGAGAGAGAGAGAGAGAGAGAGAGAGAGATTAATGTGCCATGGACTCAGCCACTGCAATTAAACTCCAGGTGCTTGCGCCACCTAGTGGACTTGTGCTTATGTGGGACCTGAAGAGTCAAACATGGGTCCTTAGGCTTTGCAGGCACACACCCTAACTGATGAGTCATCTCTCCAGCCATGAATGCGTGTTTTAAACTGCTTTGAACTTTTATTTTTATTAGTTTTAGCTAGACTTTTAAAAAATTTATTAGGATATATTTTAATTATGCATGGTAAAATATTTCATGTTACTTTCAGACATGCATACAATTTGTTTTGATCATGTTCACCCTATGCCTTTTAGGTGTCTTTCTCCCGCTCTTGCTAATGCCCTTTTCCCAAATAATCGTCTTATTTACATGTCCTTGTTTTTTTTTGTTGTTGTTGTTGTTTTATTTTGTTTTGTGGAGCAGTGAGTTTCATTAGGGTTCATTACTTGAGCATGGAGGAGTTATTTAAAGGAATATGAGCAACTTACCACTCCCTACACCACTTGAAGATAACTACTTTCTCATCCACAGCAAACATTAATTTTCTGGAAGGTCAGACCACATGAGTCCTTCCTCCTTACATGATAGAAGGTTGGAATTTGCTATATATGGAATTACATCAGTCATACATTTTTTTTTAGAAAAATGAAATTATATTTATTCATTTTAGGATATACAAAAATCAAGTCCAAGTGGATTCAACACCTCACTACAACACATGAACCTCTTCTCCTAATGGAAGAACAAAATAGGATGCACTCTCCATGATATGGGACTGGAAAAAGACTTCTTGAACAAAACCCCAGTACCCTAGGAAATTAAATAAACACACAAACAATTGGATCTCATGGCGCCAAAAAGATTTTGCACAAACATACCATAAGTAGAGCCAATACATTTCCCACTGAATGGGAGAAAATCACCAGCTATACCACTGACAGAAGTCAAATATTTAGAATCTACAAAGAACTCAAAAAATTAACAATAAAAAGTCAAACAAACCACTCTAAAAGTAGGGTAGAGAACTGAATAGGGAGTTCCCACAGGAAGAATTACAAATGTCTAACACAAACTTAATATTCAACATCCCTAACCATAAGGGAAATGCAAACTAAAGCAATTATGAGGTTCCATGTTACCCCAGAAAGGATAGCAAACATTAATAAACCAAATGAAAACAAATGGTGGCGAGGACGTGGAGAAATAGGAATACTCAATGTTGGTGGAAATGTAAGCTGGTACAATCAGTATGGAAATCAATATGGAGACTCCTGAAAAGCATGAATATCGAGGTACCAACAGATCCTATCATTTCCTTACAGGGCATTTACCCTAAAACCTCCACATCTCAGTTCAGAGATTTTTTTTTAATTTATTAATTAGATTTGTATTGAGCAAATACAGTCAGTTTGGTACCATTATTAGGTTCATCTGTGACCTACCCCTTTCCCACGGGCCCTCCTTGTTGAGGTATATGGGTCATGAATTGTGGAGTTAGCCAACAATTATGGGTAAGATAAATGTCTTTGCATATCATGACCCAACATGTGGCTCTGACATTCTTTCCAACCCCTCTTCCGCAAAATTTCCCTGAGCCATGTTGGGTTCATTTTTGGTCTGCTTCAGTGATGAGGTGTTGGGGGCCTCTGAGGCTCTGGTTCTCTGATTTGGTAGGAGTTGATTTTTCTCTGTGTTGGTCTCCTCCCCTTTGTGCTGGTATCCAGTTCACCAGGAAAACATCACCCTTGCTTGTTTTGCCAATTTTCCTTAGTTTCAGCCAGGGCCCTTTTGAGTTATGATGGGGTGGCTCTCTCCTTAGGATCGACATCTATCTTGGATGATTTTGGTTTCAGTCAAGTTGCTCCCTGGGTCGTTGGGCTGCTGTTCTGATTTCTGGAGCTGGCACTGGCTTTTGCTGCAGGGCAAACCGAGCCTGGCAAGTGTGGCCCTGCAGATCAGCACCTCTGCTGCTGGAACTGCTGCTGCTAAAGCTGCCGCTGCTGGGTCTGTAGCCCCTGCTGCTGCTGGGCCCCACTGCTGCTGCCTCTGCTGCTGCTGTTGCTCCCACTGCTGGAGCCACCACTGCTGCCTCTGCTGCTGCTGCTGCTGCTGCTGTGTCCACTGCGGCTGCTGCCAGTGAAGCTGCTGCTTCGGGATCTGCTGCTACTGTCGCTCCTGGGTCTGCTGCTGCTGGGTCTGCCGCTGCTGCCGCTCTTTGGTCTGCTGCTGCTGGGTCTGCCACTGCTGGAGCTGCTACTGCTGGGGCCGCTGTTACCAGTGCCGGAGCCACTGATGTTGCTGCTGAACTCTGCTCCTGCTTGGGTCCCACTGTTGGCTCAAGTTGGCATGGTCGGGTCCCAGGACCGCTGCTCTGTTTGCCATAGCTAGGCTCAGGCAGTGGGGGAAGGACTGCTCTGGTTCTCTCGCTGTTCCACGTGTGCTTTTACCTCGTGGCGTACTCCTCTGTTGCTCACTGCCGCTCTCCTTCACGTTTCCTGAGTTGTGGAGAGCGCGGTGTGAGGGGAAGCTCCCGCACTTGGCTTTTCCTGCGGCTGGAGCCGAGCCTGATGGCTTTCTGGTACACTGCCGCCACGGCGGAAGGCAGAGCTGCCGGACCTGCTTTTGCCGGCCTGCACGGGCTCTGGATGCTCTGGATCTCTTCTACTTCTCCGCTGCCGCTTCAATTTCCTATACACCTCACTTTTTAGTAAAAGTGTGTATTTTGCTGAGTTTTTTTTGGTATTTTTCCCCCTAGGCTGCTTTGGCGTGGTACCTATGCCGCCATCTTAACCGGAAGTCTCTTTCTTCTTTATCATTCTCTTTTCTCTTGGTGCTGGTCTATAATTCCCTACACCAGGATGTGTTTTACATTCACAATGAACACTTGACCAGACAGACCTACTAGATCTCACAAATCAAACAAGACAGACTTCTGTCACAGCACTTGATTACCCACCAGATGTTAATGGTGAGACCCTGTTGCTGAAGTTAGCATGGATCATGGGGAGATCTGGTTGCAATCTGGAGGACAGCCAGTTCCCTGACAATTAGCCCATCTAGTGCTGGAAAGCACTACATGAGCTACCGGGAGAAAACGGCCAACATCTATTCAAACAACTCAAAGTCTAAGCAACTCATAAGCAAACAAGGTAATGTGATGCTCACACAAGTACAATAGTGGCACACAGCCATGGTGAGTAACCAACTGCTCTTGGATTGGCTAACAGATCCACTCAGTGGAAGGGAAACCATATCTGGAACTCTAGCTTGTGGTTGATCTGGGACACCGTCTGCGCTTTGTGGCACAGCTGAGCAAAGCAGGAGCTCAGGCTGGTCATCTTCTGCCGCCCCTCATAAGTGATGTCCGCTTGGTCCGGATCGATCTCTCCCAGAAGCAGGTCCACATCCACAAAGGCCTTGTCGAACTCCTTCTCCAGCACCTCCAGCCACCGGAACATGGACACCCGGCCCGGGGACACCCCCACGGCCCAGGAGGCGCCACCTGGGCAGCGGCCGGCTCCCGCTGGGCACGGGCCGCCGGCCGACATGGCGCTGTCCAGGGCCGCCCCGCACCGCTGCGGGCCCTCGCCGCCCACAGCGAGCCGAACTGCTGGGACCCTGGAGCGCACACTCGCCCGCCCTCAGAGCCAGCCCTCGCCTCGCGTCGCCACGCGCCGCTAACGACCGCACTGCAGCCGCAGAGCCGCGGGGCCGCGCGGCCGAGTTGCACTCCCAGTCATACATTTTTGCATAGTTTTCCCTCAGCATAATGCTATGCCTTTGAAATGCTGGTATGCTAATGCATACATACTCATGTTATGTATAATTAACACACAACTTATGCTTCGGTTATACTATTAACAGAATTGTATGTATGTGCCTATGTGTTAATGTGTAATTTGCTTTGGTGGTGGTGGTGGTCAGTTGCATGATTCTTCCTGAAAATGAAGTATTCCTCTCTCTCTCTCTCTCTCTCTCTCTCTCTCTCTCTCTCTCTCTCTCTCTCTCTTTCTCCCTCTCCCTCTCCCTCTCTCTCCTTTTGTTTTTCAAAGGTAGAGTCTCAGTCCAGCCCAGGCTGACCTGGAACTCACTCTGAAGTCCCAGGCTGGCCTCAAACTCACAGCAATCCTACAACTTCTGCAATCCCTTCCCCCGCCCCATGCCCTTGTGCTGGGATTAAAAGGGTGCACCACCACACCAGGCTAAAATATAGTTTTTCTCAGTAGAAGAAAAACTTCAAGAAATGTAATCATTATGTTTTAAGATATTTTTTTTATAATTTTTTTTTTTATTTGAGAGCGACAGACACAGAGAGAAAGACAGATACAGGGAGAGAGAGAGAATGGGCGCACCAGGGCTTCCAGCCTCTGCAAACGAACTCCAGACGCGTGCGCCCCCTTGTGCATCTGGCTAACGTGGGACCTGGGGAACCGAGCCTCGAACCGGGGTCCTTAGGCTTCACAGGCAAGCGCTTATCCGCTAAGCCATCTCTCCAGCCCTATTTGAAGATATTTTATCTAATTTTCCAGTGTGTGTAACATTCTTCAATGGGCAAGAATTCCCACATTTCAATACTATCGTTAACGCTAACTATTTGGAGACTTAAAATTTAGCTTAATTTTGTTGCTGGGGTAAAATAATAGAGTTTTCTTCAGAAGTAGATTAAATACAGTTTCTTATTTATGGACATTGGATTTCCTTGCCTGAGAAATGCCTGCTTATTGTCCAATGTTTTGTTGTTACTGTTGTTTGTTTTTGTTGATCAAAACTACTTATTTGTATTTTGGAATTGCAAGTGTTCTTTATATATTTTGAATTCTGATCATATGTCTGTTAGAATGGCTGCATTCCAATGAAATTTTATTTATCAGAGAATCTGATTTACTTAATTTTGAGATATTGGAAGGGTATCATAAAACAAGTAGTTGTGAATATCTCCCAGAGGATTTTGCAATATGTGCAGAGTTGAAAAATGCAAATAGATATATTCAGGAAATTGATGGATTTTAGACTTGAGAGTAGAGAATTTAATGTTATGGGGAATAAAATTCCATGTTTTTATTTAAACAGTTGTACAACCATCATCAGTAATTCAATAATTGATATTTTTTACTGCTTCTGGAGTTTTGCCATCCCAGAATGTCATATAATTGGACTCAAAATGTTAGTAATTATTCCAACTTGGATTTCTTTTCACACATACACACACATGCACATATATATACATACACACACACACACACATATGTATATATATATATATTCTTTTTATGTTATATATAGTTTGATGACTCCTTTATTTCTATTACTGGATAACATTTAATAGTTGAAAGTAATACATATTTTTCCAATTCACATATTAATACCTTGGTGTCTTTTAACTTTTGTCAATTGTGAAGAGTTGCATAAACATTAATGTGCAAGTTTGTCTGAATATTAATTTTCAATTAATATCTGGAAATAACACAATTGTTAGATTTTATGGAAGTAATATGTAAAGCTTTGTAATAAAGTAGAAAACTGTTATCCAAAAGAAAGAAACTTAATGAATTGCACTCTATAAAATTTAAAATTCTGGGCTGGAGAGATGGCGTAGCGGTTAAGCGCTTGCCTGTGAAGCCTAAGGACCTCGGTTCGAGGCTCGGTTCCCCAGGTCCCACGTTAGCCAGATGCACAAGGGGGCGCATGCGTCTGGAGTTCGTTTACAGAGGCTGGAAGCCCTGGCGTGCCCATTCTCTCTCTCTCCCTCTATCTGCCTTTCTCTCTGTGTCTGTCGCTCTCAAATAAATAAATAAAAATTTAAAAAAAAAATTTTAAATTCTTCTCTTTGAATGAAACTAATAAAATAATGAACAGATTCATCATATATATCTGATGAAATGTTAGTAAAATGTTAGTAAAAAAAAATAGGTAAATAACTCTTAAAACTCAATAATAAGAAAAAAAAAATTGTTAAATAGGGTTACTCCTGGCCAAATTCTGAACAGAACAAATCTTACCAAATCTCAAGCATGCATCGCAAATGAAGGTCCCAACGTCATGTAAATACAAATTAAGGTAAGATTTTTTTCTTACAAACATTTCCGTTTCTTTCTGAATCTTCTCCAAATGCATCCCCTATGCCCTTAAGTTATGTTGTTGAATTTGAATGGTAATAGAAAACAGGGAATTCTACCTTATTTCCTAATCATAAAGGAATGTTCTGAAACTTCATATGAATTATTATTTTAATTTGCATGAATGTATATAACACAAGATTAGAATCCAGTACAATAATATAATATTTCCATACCACAAACATTTTTAGTTTTTAATTTTTTTATAAATTTATATATTTATTTATTTGAGAGAGAGCGAGAGAGAGAGAGATTAAGACAGAAAGAGTGTGAGAGAGAAAATGGGTACGCCAAGGCCTCTGCAAATGAACTTCAGATGCATGTACTACCTTGTGCATCTGAATTAGGTGGGTACCAGGGAATTGAACCTGGGTCCTTAGGCTTTGTGGGCAAGTGCTATAACCTCTAAGACATCTCTTCAGCCTCACTTTTAATTTTAATTAATATGTAATAATTGTTCATATTTACAAGGTACACTGTAATATCATTTGCACAGTCACTATTATTGTACTTTGTCATTATTTTATTGGGTGTGATGGTATGTGTGTGTAGTTTGGTGTGTTTGATATATGTGTAGATGTGCCACCTCCTAAGCAGAGGTGTGGAAGCCAAATGAAAATGTTGGGTTTCCTCTTATTTATTTATGACAGAAAGAGGCAAGTGGAGGTACAAAGAATGGGCGTGCCAAGGATTCTAGCCACTGCAAAAGAATTCCAGATACATGCTCTGCCCTTTGCATCTGGCTTATGTGGGTTCTGGGGAATCAAACCTTTGTCCTTTGGCTCTGCAGAAGAGGGCCTTAACCTCTAAGCCATTTCTCCAGCCCTTGGCTTCCTCCTCTATTGCTTGTTCTCTTTATTTCATGGGGACAGAGTCTGTCACTGAACCTGGAGATGCTATTTCTGTTCAGACTGTATGACCAGTGAGCCCCAGAAATTCTCCTGTCTCTGTGATTCCCCTCTGGTCTGAGGTAACAGGCATGCAAGTCCACAAACAGCTTTTTACATGGATGCTTGGAAATCAAACTTAGACTGTCCCAGGCTCTGTCAGGCCTTCACACGTGTGTGTCATACACTCTTACATCCTTTATTATCTCCCCAGTTCCTGCTGTGTATTATTATTATTTTTTTGGTGTGTGTGTGTAGTATGTTTCCTGTGGTGTGCATGTGTGGTATATACAGATGGGTGCACACTCTGGTCATGGTTTCAGAGGCCAAGGGAGAGAATTAGGTTTCCCACTGTATCACTGATCTACTTGGCTACTTGAGAGGAGTCTCTCTCTTAGCCTGATCCTTCAGTTTTTCAGTCAGACTGGCTAAGGGTGGAATACCAAAGATTCTGTAGTCTCTGCTTTCCATAGGACTGGGGTTACAGATGTATATAGTCACACACAGCTATTTACATGGGTGCTGGGAAAGTGAATTAAGGGTAAATCAGGCCTTCTCTCATGCTTATAGTTTTTAAAACCAGGATATTGAATTATGATTCACATACCAAAGTGCCCATGTTCCAAAATGTGTAATTCAATTATTGTAATATGTTGACCTGGTTGCTCAATAACCATTGCTAATTCAAAAATATTCTCCCCCAAAATAAAGCACTCACCCATTACGAGTCATTGTTAAATGACTCCCAAGCCATTTGCAATCACTATTGCTATGCAGATACATTCACCCATTCTGATAGTCAATGTAAAGAAAATCACACAATTTTGTGTCTGGATTTTTTGTCAGTTTATTTTAACTATTCAACAAGTTAAAACAACTATTAGGACTTCACTCATTTCTGTGACTAATGTGTCTAATGTATGACTATAACATCCATCACTGGGCATTTATGTTGTTTTACTTTGGTCATATTGAAAAATCTTACTGTGAGTATTCCTATAAAAATTATATGAATGCATGTAAGAAACTGTCAAACTGTGTTCTAAAGCAGATATACTACAGCTTGCTTTTTTACAGCTTTTATTAAAATATATTTTTCTTTTATTTTCAGCTATTTAAAATATATTTAAGCTTACAAAGGATAGGGATATAGCTCAGTCACTAGAGTGCCTGTCTAGCATACATGAAGCTCTGGGTCCAGTGTGTGATTTTGTTCATCTATAATCCCAGCATGGGGCAAGTAGGTGCAGGAGGATCAGAAGATCAAAGTCATCCATGGCGACATAGGAATATTGAGGTCAACTTAAGGTACAAAGGGCACTTTCCCCCCAAAAAAGATATGAAAAAAGGTTCAATTTTCTACACCTGCTCAGTAACATATTTGTTCCTCTTTGCTGTTATATTCCATCAACAGAACTTCTAATGCTAAATCCAGCTATAGTCTCTGGAATAAATCTGACTAGAGTAGCATAAGTACACTTATTTATGCATGCCTGTAATTCAGTTTGTTATGATACTCATTGGATTTTTTTTTTGCAATGATATTACCACAAAATTTATTAATGTAAAATCCTCATTCCCTTTCTAATTTTATTCCCTGTTTTGGTAAGAAAAGTTGCACTAGCTTTAAACTTAGTTTCAAATATCCATTCTTTTCACATTCACTTAAAGATAACAGTATCCATCAAGTATTGGGATAAAGAGATGGTTTAGGCATTAAAGTCCTGGCCTGCACAGCCTAAGGATCCAAGTTCCATTCCCTAATACCCATGCAAACCATATGTACAAGGTGTCACATGTGCCCGGAGTTCATTTGCAGTGGCTACAGGCCCTGGCATGCCCATTCTCTTTCTCTCTGTGCCACTTTCTTTCATTCTTTCTCTCTCTCTCTCTCTCTCAAATAAATAAATAAATACAATATTTAAAGAAAACGTCATGAAACCAGGTGTGGTGGCAGACACGGATTACTGTGAGTCTGAAGCCATGCTGAGACTACATAGTGAATTACAGGTCAGCCAGAGCTAGAGTGAGACTCTACCTTGAAAACCCAATAAGAAAAAAAAAAATCCTGTATTTATTGACATTTATATGTTAGACTTAAGTGCTGACTCGATTTCACTAACAATTTAATAAAGTTTACATTTTCCGGAGTTAGCTTAAATAATTTTTTATTCTATTCCACCCATACTGTTAGTATTATGAAGATATTATCACGCAAAATATTTTTAATTCACCTTTTAATGCCTGGAGCATTCACAATTATTTCCATTCTTATTTTCTATGCTTTTTCCCTTGGTCAGCTAAAGTAGGTTCTGGCATATTTCTGAACAAAACTCGGTGAGGAGTTTAGGTATGTTGGATACTCTTAAAGACATGTATAGTCCAAAGAAAGTAATGGTTGTTAAAATATTTAGTGATATATCTGGGCATAGTCATGTACAGCATTAGTCCCAGCACTTGGGAGGCAGAGGTAGGAGGAAGTCAGAGGTAGGAGGATCACTGTGCGTCCAAGGCCACCTTGAGACTACATAGTAAATTCCAGGTCAACCTGTGCTAGAGTGATACTCTACCTCAAAAAACTGCATAGATAGATAGATAGATAGATAGATAGATAGATAGATAGATAGATAGATTGATATGTAGAAACATGACATTAAAAAGTTGAAGTTTCTTTAAATATTTATCCCAGTTGTGATAACTCATTACCCTTAGAAATACACTTATTTTCATAGACAGGAAACTACAAAAAATTACTCTTTACAAACTTTGCTTTTAGTATTTTACTCAATATACTGGTTCCTATCATTTAAGAATATTGATGATAGGTTACATATTGGAAAGTCTATTTATTTTATCTCTACTGTGAATATTCCTTTAGATATTATAGATTAAGGTAAATCTACCTTTTTTTGCTTGTCGTAGTAGTTAATTGTTCTAAAATCTTGATTATATACTGTTATGGTTTTCCTTTAACACATTGTGGTTATATTGCTTTACATGCAGCAGGCCTGTATTCTTTATAAGATTACACTGGTTTGTTGTTTATATCTACCATCACAGTGAAGCCACAGAAAGTCATCATGTAGTTGTTATGTTTGTTTGATCCTACAAATCAGAACTTCTTATATTGTTCAGGAAAGGGAGTGAAATGAAATTCACATCAGTTTCTCCTTGGATGGCCATAGCTTTACACTTCACTCTCAAAGAAAAAAACCTTGTTGTGCTCTCATTCTACACAGCTGCCAGCACATTGTCCAACCTCAATAAATGTTAAACAAGAAAAACTGGGATGTATTAAACATTGCCCTGCAGTTCATTTCATCTGCAGATGTCACTATTTATTCTAACCAAAGCTTTGTCTGGCCTGCAGTTGATTGCCATAAAGGAATTAATCTGTTCATCTGTCCACTCATTTCATGCCAAATGTGTTCAAAGGTAGGGGTGAGTACAGGGGAAGGAAGGGACTGTTATTCTTAATTATTTTATTTGCTTACTTACAAATAGAACTATTCTTTAAAAAATTAAAATATATTTCATAGTTAATAAACTATAATACAACACTCCTTGAATTATTCTATAACTTTGTAGGCATAGATGAACATAATCTGTATACCATGCTATGATATACTACTTAATGTTGGTAAGTAACATTTACATACCCTTGAAGGTTATTTTCCTTTTGTATATATGTATATAGCTTTTGGCATTATTATCCTCTTTTGAAATATTACTCTGCATTACTTTACTCCATATACAATACTAAACTACATGGGTACTATCAATGTTACTGTGATTCCCTTATCTTTGAAAAATAATAGCATCTCTCTGCTGTTGGTAAGAGGTAAATAACTTTCTACAATGAAAATTAAGTAATGAATGTGTCTTTTTCCAAATATGAATGCTTTTCCTCCAGTCCCATATACATGCTTTCATAGGTTTGTGTGGAGATAATTTTCATTCAGTTGTGGAGCAAATTTCTCTTGGGAAAAGGATTTGCAGTTCCACATATCCTCATCCAGAGAAGTGGTTTGAATAAGTACTAACATATTGTGATAGTTAAGTTCCTCTTGCTTAGTTGTAGCTTACATCACCACAGCAAGAGTTCAGCATGAATCTTTCTATGCTCAGCTTTCTCTGTGTAGTGCTTCTCTATCTGTGAATTTCATTAACCATAGAATGAAAAATATTGTGAAAAATGTCAAAAAATTGGGCTGTAGAGATGGCTTAGCAGTTAATGTGCTTGCCATCAAGGCCAAATTACCCAGGATTGATTCCCTTATACCCATATAAATCTGGATTCACAAGGTGGTACATGTGTCTGGAGTTTGTTTGCAACGGCTAGAGGCCAAAGCACTCCCACATACTCATGCGCTCTCCCTCTCTCTCTCTCTCTCTCTCTCTCTCTCTCTCTCTCTCTCTCTCTCTCTCTCTCATCTCTCTCATACACACACACACACACACACATTTCTCTCTTAAATAAATAAATAAAATATTAAATAAATGTCCAAAAAGTAAAATTTGGACTTATTGCATGCCAGCCATTAGGCTGAATCTATGCAAAAGAAGAGACATGTAAGCAGGCGCTATAGCCTTCCATTGTTGCTTAGACTGTTAGTCTTTCCTTCTCAATTTCTGACCATTATTTGTCCATCAATTCCATTGTTGCTGTATAACTGGATTGACGATGTTTGCATACAATTGGATATTGTACAAACTTTATTTTCTCGTATTCATGGAACAATTCATAATAGCAAGTCCTTACATGTATGTTGTATTAAATATTATAAGTAATCTATGATTATTTGAAGTATGCAGGAGTATTTGCCTAGGATGTATGCAAATAGTATACCATTTTAAGTAATACATTTGTGTATCCTGGGGAGAAGGTCCTAAAAGTAAACCTGCACAAATACTGAAGTTGTGCTATATCTGAAATACCTCTCTATCAAGCATATCCAAACACTAGAGCTCTGAAGCATTTTAACACAGAATGTATGTCAATTATCATGATATGTGCTCTTCATATACTCTACAATGAAGCACTTTTTTCTATTTATCTTGGTTTTAGGAAATATGGTTAGAAAACATTCTTCCTGATGCCATGACAGGCATGCAGATCTTATTTGTTTAACAAAATATAAAGAGCATTAAAATGCCTACGAGAAGTTTTATGAGATTTACATTGTTTTTAAAAAGAAACTAAGTAGTAATATTTGCCTTTAAAAAAGGAAAAAAAAATGAAGGTGCTTCTAACTAAATATAGAAATGGAAGTCATGAATTTATTTCTGCTTTCTCATACAACTCTATGATATTATAGTAAAATAATATGAGTAGAGAAATTAGAAGAGGAGAAGCAAACAAAAGAGATACAAATATGTTAGAGTAACGATAACATATGTAATAGAACTCAGAAAGTGGAAAAGTAGATATCTGATAATCAGAGATCAATGAGGATGATAGCAATGAGGTTAAGAACTCTCTTGCACAAGCTCAGGGATTATAATTATAAGAGAACTGTGACCTTTTAGTTATGAGAATGTTGCAATAAAAAATACACATGGACAGGATGTTTCACAGTCTTCCTAGGAAGCAGTTTAGATGTGGAGATCCAAGGTAACATGGAAAGGATTAAAACAAGGGATATATTGATGCTGGGGTCGTTGACACCTCTGGAAAAGAGAATGCCACACTGGGATAATATCTGGGAATCCACACTGTAAGTGGGAAATGGTTTTAGGTACTTTTCCTTCTTGATTTCTATAGCATTGTTAGTTCAGATCAATTCACTAGGAAAGTGATCTTTGGAAGGAATTCCACCAGAAAATCATTGCTCTTTGAGTAAAGATATTATTATAACTAGTTTATAGCACCCATTATGTAATCATGAAAAGAATATTGAAGTACAAATTTATGGACAACTTTTAAAATAAAAAGAGACAAAATAAACCAACCAAAATGAAAATTTATAGGAAACAGAAAAAGTAACAAAGAAACCAAGATTCTATCATCATTGTCATCAGCATCACCAGCATCAGCATGATCAATACAATAAATAGAATGGATTGGCAAATTGAGGAAATTGTACAGAAAGTTGATAAAATGTCTGACGAACTAAAAATACAAATGTGAATGTAGAAGTTCTGTTTAGGAAGTCCTATTTTATCATAATAAAACTTAAGGCAATCATGATGAGAAATCACAGAGGAGGAAATTACCAATAAACTAGGCTTAATTTCCCATAACTAAAAGATATGAGCTTCCAAAATGAAGGTGCCAGCCTATGATGATGAATTAAAGGTGACCAACATAATCACAAATTGCTGTGACTTCTGTGAATATTGCTTTAAAAAAGAGCACAAAATCTTTCTTAAAGAAAACAAAACAGTCACAGAACGTGACATCAAAAGGATCTGAAACTAGAGTGACATAAAATTTCTCAATAGGAATATCAAAAGATAAATACTTATTAAATATCATCAAAATAAAAAAAACAGTTGTTTTCAACCAAAATTTATATATACTTAAAACATCCACATGTGAGGAATAAATACCTCTATTGACTTGAAGTATATAAACAAAATACAACATGGATGCTCCCCCAGGAGACCATGAAATATATATTGTATGGAAACAAATGATAATAATTATCTGGGAAATAAAGGAAAGTAGCACAAACTTTGGTGTGATTTTAAAGATGTTCCGTATTCTAAACTGAAATCAAGAGATCCTATCTACACTTAAAAAAAATAGCAAATGGAAGTATAAACAAATTATTTAGGATGAGGAAGGATGGCTTAGCAGTTAAGACATTTGCTTGCAAAGCAAAAGGACCCAGATTCAATTCCCCAGGACCCACATTAGCCAGATGCACAAGGTGGTGCATGCATCTGGAGTTTGTCTGCATTGGCTGGAGGCCCTGGAGCATGCATTCTCTCTCTCCCCATTTCTCTGTCAAATAAATAAATAAATAAAAACAAAATATAAAAATACCTTATTATTGGAAGAAACAACTCTGAATTGAAAGCTATTAGACTAAAGTATAGTAATAGATGGTGAAGATGGAATAAGAATGTAGACTCCTCTTTTTCTTTTCTTTTTCAGTTTATTTATTTATTTATTTGAGACACACAGAGAGAAATATAGAGAGAATGGGCAAGCCTGTCCCTCAGCCACTGCAAACGAACTCCATATACATGTGCCACTACCTTGTGCATCTGGCTTACGTGGGTCCTGGGGAATTGAATCTGGTTCCTTTGGCTTTGCAGGCAAGTGCCTTAACTGCCAAGCCATCTCTCCAGTCTTTTTTTTTTTTTCACTCTGAACGAATGGTGATATTTTATTTATAAAAGTAACACCTTCATAAAAAAGAAAGATGACATCTTCAAAGAGGATTTATGTTTCACCCCAACATTAACTCATCCCAGACTTAAGGTAGTTATATGACAGTTATGAAAAATTTAGTCACTTTTTTATTAAAAGAAATAAATGTTTCCCAAATAATCCAGCAGATTTTTAAATATTTGACAGAAAAGATTAGATTTTAAGTCAGAGAAGCAACAGTAAATAAACTTCTAAAGTAAACATTGAATTGTAGTTTCAGACTCCCCATAAAGGTTACTGCTCTTAGCTGACTTAAGTAGATGAGTGACATTCCTATTAACTGATTTTTTCCTAAGACTCTTCCTAGGAATGTGATAACTATAAGTACGCTCTAATTAAAACAGAACAGAGAGTACTAACAGATATCTCTTTATTTGGATGATTTAATTGCCATGCATTCATTGTACATAATAATGGGGCTCATAAACACTTCTTTTTTTTTTCTGGTAAAAAGAGTTTATTTTGGCTTACAGACTAGAGAGAAAGCTCCATGATGGCAGGGAAAACAATGACATGTGCAGTGCCATTGTTGAACAATGATGAACAGTGGACAAAGCCTCCTGGCCAGCATCAGGTGACAATAGTAACAGAAGAGTGTGCCAAACATTGATTAGGAAGCTGACTATAATGCCCATAAGCCTGCCCCCAACAATACACTGCCTCCAGGAAGCTTTAATTCCCAAATTGCCATCAGCTGGAGATGTCATAAACACTTCTTAATTCCATTTCTAAGAGCTGAAACATCCAAGTATGTGACATTTCTAAACATATCAGAGTATACTTTAAATATGCAACCAACAAAGTATTCCACAACTTGACGAGTACATTATATAGGAGTATACCACATGACTTTTGGAGACTATTTCCTGGGTCTCAGCTTCTTTTTTAAATTTATTAATATTTCCAAATGAGTCTTACTCTCTGAATCTTTTTTCTTTATTTTTACAGTTGTTATTATTATTATGAACAACATCGTTTTTATGAATACATCATGTGTTGGTACTTTCTTTTCCCTTGTCCTTTCCCCCAGTTGGCTAAGGACACTCCTCAGTGGAACTGCAGGTATTATCTATGGGGATGTAGTTTATGCATTATGGAAGGAGCAGTCAATTATTTATGGGGGTAAGGGAATGCCTCTGGACATGTTGCCTCAACATGTGGCTCTTAAAATATTTCTGCCTCATCTTCCACAAAATTCCCTGAGCCGAGTTGGGTGAGTTTTAAGTCTACTTCCATGATGAGCTCTTAGGAGCCTCTGGATCTCTGCTATGGTAGGTGTTGAGTATCCTCAGGGTCTGTCTCCTACACCCTGGTGATGATTATCAGGTTCAGCATGGAAGCAGCACTCTTGCTCATCTCTCCAGTTCCCCTATGGTTTCAGCTGTGACTTGGCTGAAGTATGAGGGATATTTTATCTACTCGGGTCTCACTGCCTTCAGAACAAAAGGGAACAAATTCTCTATCTGAGAGTAAAGACAGAATAGTTTAAACAAGATATGCATTATTAATTTAGGGAGAATTTGATGTATGTAATCCCTCTTTTAGCCAAAGACTAGTGAGAGCTTGACACTGGAGAGAATGATCTTTGTCTCCATAGGATTCTGATCTGGTTCCCAATTCCAGATATAGATTCCTTTACACTGAGTAGATTTCTTCGCCAATCAGAAAGCTACTGGTTACCCAACAAAGCTGTGTGCCATAATTGAATTTGTGAGTACATCTTGTCAAGATGTCTTCTTCTTAATAGCTTAGACCTTTGGTTTCTAAGGTCATTGTTGACAGCTTTCCCCTAATAGCTCATGTAGTGCTTTCTGGGGACTGTTTCTCTTCTGGTTTCTAGCCAGTTCTCTGCATGCCCTGTGTCAGCAGCATATGCAGCATATGGTGTCTTCAGCAATAGGGTTTACTATTTGCCACAAGTGAGTAATCAAGTGCTTTGACAGAAACCTGTCTTATTTTGGGGAACTCATAGGTCTCTGATCACAACAGCTCATTGTGGGTTGAAATCAATTTCTGGTACTGTGAGTTATTGGCCAGAGACAAAAAAAAAAAAATGAGCTTAGCCTTCATCCAACCCTCTCTTAGGGTCCCTTATTTTCAGGTGCACCCTGCTTACTCCTCTTGAAGATTAAACATTTTAAAATGAAGGTTTCTATGGTACCAGTTCATCTTGGATTTAGTTTTGTGTTTGTTTTTCCCACCTTCCCCTTCCCTTCCTCCCAAACATTTCCATCCCTATTTTCTGGGCATTGAGTTGTCTATCAGCCATGTCAACAACTCAAACTTCTCCTTGTTAGGAACTTCAGTGTGGTGATTTGATTCAGGTGTACCCCATAAATTTAGGTGTTATGAAGGGTAGGCCAGCTGATCGAGATTTGGGAATTAATGCCTCCTGGAAGCAGTGTATTATTGTTGGGGGTGGGCTTATTGGTGTTATAACCAGCTTCTTCTTGCTAGTGTTTGGAACACTTTTGTTGCTGTTGTCCATCTGAGGTTGGCCAGGAGGTGATGGCCACACTCTGCTCATGCCATCATTTTCCCCTGCCTTCATGGAGCTTGCCCTTGAGCTTTTCCCCACAAGCTGCTCTTAGTTGGATGTTTTCTGCCAGCAATGAGAACCTGACTGCTACACTCAGATAAGTGAGACCATGTGGCATTTGTCTTTCTGTGATTGTGTGAGTTGGTTGAGTATGTTCTTTTCCAAGTATGCCCATTTTTCTACAAATTTCATAGTATCATATTTTCTTCCTGCTGAGTAGAATTCCATGGTGTAAATGTACCACAACTTTGTTATCTTTCCATCCAGTGATCCTGCATGGAGTGATCCTGAATTTATTTCAGTTCTTAACTACATGGTAGAGCAAACATCTCTGTAGTGAAGCATGAAACATTTAAGATAAATGCCCAGTAAGGGAGTAACTGGGTCTGTTGGTAGGTCTATGTTCATCCTTTTCAGGAATCTCCATATTGATTTCCACAGTGGTTGTACTAGTTTACCTTCCCACCAAAGGTGGATAAGGATTCTGCTTTCCCCATATCCTCGTCAACATTTGTTATTTGTAGAATTTTTAAAAATATTTTTGTTTACTTTTATTTATTTATTTGAGAGTGACAGACAGAGAGAGAAAGAGGGGGAGAGAAAGAATGGGTGTACCAGGGCCTCCAGTCACTGTAAATGAACTCCAGACGCATTCCCCCTTTGTGCTTCTGGCTTATGTGTGTCCTTTGGGAATCGAGGGTCATTAGGCTTCATAGGCAAGCACTTAACCACTAATCTACCTCTCCAGTCCCGTTTTTAGAGTATTTTAATGATGACCATCCTTACTGGAGTAAGGTGGAATCTCATGGTTGTTTTAATTTGATTTTCCCTATTGGTTAGGGATGTTGAACATTATCTCAAGTGTGTGTTAGCCATTTGTGTTTCTTCCTCTGAGAACCCCTATTCAGTTTTTTTGCCCCATTTTTGGAGTGGGTTGTTTGATTTTTTTTTATTGTTTAGATTTTGAGGTCTTTGTAGGTTCTAGATATTAGGTTTTTGTCAGTGGTATAGATGGCAAAGTTTATCTCCCATTCTGTGGGTAATCTATTGGCTCTGCTAATGATAACTTTGTCTATGCAAATGCTTATTAGGTTCATGAGATCCTATTGGTTAAGTGATTGTATAATTTCCTGGGCTATAGGGGTTTTGTTCAGGAAGTCTTTCCCCATTACTATATTTTAGAGAGTTCCTCCTATTTTATTCTTCCAAAAGGAGAAGAGTTTCTGGTCTTACACTGAGGTTTTTAATCCATTTGGACTTGATTCTTGTATTTGGTGAGATGAGTGGGTCTAGTTTCATTTTTCTATATATGGTTATCTAATATGACTAGTGCCATTTGTTGAACATGTTATCTTTTCTTCAGTGTACTTTGTTGGCACCTTTGTCAAAGATCAAATAGCTATAATTACTTGACCTAAGGGCTAGCTTTTCAATTTTGTTACATTGGTCTATGTTTCTGTTTTTATGAAAGGGCCATGCTTTCTTGTTAGTATGGCTTTATAATATTGCTCTAGATCAGGTATGGTGATACTTCCAGAAGTGTTTCTTTTGCTGAGGATACGTTTTTGTTTGTTTTTTTGTTGGTTTTGTTGTTTTTTGTTTTGTTTTGTTTTTCTAGGTAGGGTATCACTCTAGCCCAGGCTGATGTGGAATTGACTATGTCATCTCAGGGTGACTATGTCATCTCAGTAGAAAGGCTACTGATTTTTGTGTTTTGAATTTACTGATGGAATTAATCACCTTTAGAAGTTTTGAGATGACTTTTTGATTATTTATGTATGGGATCATTTCATCTGCAACTAGGGCTAACTTGACTTATTCATTTCAAATTTATATCACTTTTATTTTTTTCTATCTTATTGCTTGGGCTAGAATGTCTAGTACTGTGTTGAAGAGCAGTGGTGAAAATGGTCATTCCTGTCTTGTTCTTGATCTCAATAGGAATTCTTTGAGTCTTTCCACATTAAGTATTATTTGAGCTTTAGAGGCTTTATATATAGCCTTTATTGTGTTGAGATATAAACTCTCCATGCATATTCTTCACAGTATTATTTTCTTTCTTTTTTTATTAATTAGTATCATGCTGAGCAAATACAGTCAATTTGGTACCATTGTTAGGCTCATCCATGTCCTACCCCCTCCCTCTGACCCCTCCTTGTTGAGGTATAGGGGCCATGCATTCTAGAGTTAGCCCATAGTTATGGGTAGGATAAATGTCTCGGCATATCATTACCCAACATGTGGCTCTGACATCCTTTCTGCCCCTCTTCTGCAAAATTTCCCTGAGCCATGTTGGGGTCATTTTTGGTCTGCTTCAATGATGAGGTATTGGGGGCCTCTGTGTCTCTGGAAATATGATTTGGTAGGAGTTGATTTTTCTCTGTGTTGATCTCCTTTACCCTTGTGCTGGTACCCAATTCACCAAGAAAACAGCACCCTTGCTTGTTTGGCCAATTGTTCTTAGTTTCAGCCGGGGCCCTTTTGAGGTATTATGGGGTGGCTCTTTCCTTAGGATCTACGTCTTTATCATGGGGTGGTGTTGTATTTTGTCAAAGGACTTCTCTGAATCAATTATGATGATCATGTGATTCTTATGGTCAAGTTTATTTATGTGGTAGACTATATCATAAATGGTTATCAGTTTATGGGGACATAGCTAAAATGTGTTGATCTGATTCTCGTGTCTCCCATAAATTCATGTGTTCAGATTGCTGGATCCCCAACTCATAGCAATTGGGGAATTGGATTTTTCTGGAAGTGTGTTGTTGGGGATAGGTTTATTGGTGTTATAGCCAGCTTCACCTTGCCAGTGTTTGGCTCACTCTCCTGCCATTGTTTGACACATGCTGTGGCAGAGGTGATGTCCAGAATCTGCTCATGCCACATTTTTCCCTGTCGTCATGGACTTTCTTCTCAAGTCTGTAAGACACAATAAACCCTTTTTCTCCTGTATGCTGCTTTGAGCCAGCAATGTGAAGCTAACTGTAACAACCTCTACCCGATACACTTAATCTGTTTATATCCCCTTTGTACATGATATTTGCACTTGCTAAACTCTCTGCTGATCCAACTCCATAGGGTATTTACCTTCCCTAACTTGATATCTGGAGGAGGTGTATTTGGTAACAAAGGATGTTTTCCTTAAATGGCTGGCTATTCAAAAAGTTTGCTAACACTGGTTTGTTGCTAACATGTGTGTCTATAATACACACTAATTAAGTAATAAATAGCCTAGTTCTTAGCCAGTATATGCTCTATAAATTTTAGGTATCAATTATTCTCATGATAATTATATACTTTCTATTGTTACTATTTTCTGTTATTTGTATTTAATCTTTCTTTCTTATTTGAGCTACTGTTGGTTTCCATTACCTTTTAAGTTCATTAAGAATTAATTCCAAAAAGTCAGGCATGGTGGAACACATCCTTAATCCCAGCACTCAGGAGGCATAGTTAGGTGGATCACCATGAGTTTGAGGATACCCTAAGACTACATAGTAAATCCCAGGTCACCCTAGGCTAGAGCAAAACCCTACCAAAAAAAAAAAATAGAGTTAATTCCAGTGAGTATTGATAAGTATCCCCCCACACAAATCCCTTGCCTTGATTACAATTATATTTTGATTCTCCTCTTGAATTTTTGTGGTGGTGTGAATGTGAATATCCCTCATAGCCTTTTGTGTTTGTGATTAAGCTTCATACTCAAATCCAAGTTTTTCAGTGGCTGAGACTTACTGGAGGAGGCGTGTCACTGGGGGAGGATAGGCCTTGAGGTTTATTAGTCTATCTCTACTGGGTATTTAAGGGCTTGCTCACTCTTGCTGCTGCTTCCCAGCTGTGATGACATGTGATGCCCAGTTTTTGCTCTGCTACATTTCCTCTGACATGATGAAATTTCCCCTCCAGAATGCAAGTCAAAATAAACCCTTTCTTTTCATTAGCTGATTTTGATCGGGTATTTTGTTCCAGTAGAAAGTATGCAAATACATTTTTTTAGCATGTACAATGAACTTTGATAAGTTATTTCTTTTTTATCTTTTTACTTATTTATTTGAATGCTGAAAGAGACAGATGAGACACACACACACACACACACACACACACACACACACACACAGAAAGAGAGAGAGAGAGAGATTGTACACACACTAGGGCCTGTAGCCACTGAAAATGAACTCCAGGCACATGTACAACTTTGAGCATGTGGCTTTCAATGGGTACTGGGGATCGAACCCAGGTCATTAGGCTTTGCAGGCAAGTGCCTTAACCACTGAATGAACTCTGCAGCCCCAAATTTGATAAGTTAATATCTTCTCATGCAATTTCCATATCCAGAAGTATCAGTGATTATATATGAATATGTATATATAAATATGCATATATATATAATATGTATGTATATATAAAATGTTTGAAGATCCTTTTTATAGACTATCTCTTATTTTCTTGGCTCATTTTAAGTTCACATAGGAATATACATTTTTCTCAACTTATTATTGCAAAGAAACTTTCCTTTTATCAGTAAAAAAAAGCAAACAAACAACAACAACAACAGAAAAAACAGGAGTTTCAGAAGTTGAAATGGCTTGTTCCAAGGCCATTTAGTTGGTAAGTTTTTTTTTTTTTTATTCTTGGTTTTTTGAGGTAGGGTCTCACTCTAGCCCAGGCTGGCCTGGAATTCACTATGGAATCTCAGGGTGGCCTCGAACTTACAGATGATCCTCCTACCTCTGCCTCCTGAGTGCTGGAATTAAAGTTGTGTGCCACCACGCCCAGCTAGTAGGTAAGTACTGATGACAAGATTACATCTTCAAGCTACAAGGATTCTTGTATTTGGCATAGTATAACTTTAAATAAGTGAAAAAAATAGTTTGTCCTCTATATTTCCATCTTAAATGAAAAATGGTATTTATAATAGCAGCAGTACAAGATATTTATACGACCAAACCTTTAATATAGAAGGCTTCACTCTGCTTTTCAGTAAAATTTTGATCTACTATAAGAATACTACATCCATTGTTCATGTTGGGAATGCTAAATATGACCCATGGCCTTGAATTCAGATATAAAGCCAAAGCACACTTGATCACTGCATATTTCCCTATGATAATGCCTGTATAATGATGAGGACATCTAGTTTGTTCCATTGTACCCCCCTCTATGGAAACAGAAAAAAGCTTTTCTTTTCGTAACTTCAACTCTTCTTATTCAAATGTCATCTTCTCTTGAACTCCTTTCAAGCCCATTTCCTCTTTCTTTTCTCAGACCAACCTCAATGGCTCAGGAAGGGCAAAATACTAAGATATCAAGGAATGAATGTTTTCTACTCCGTTTTTCAATTCAAACATACAAATTGTAATGTAGAATCATAGCTTGATGTTGTTTCTGTTAAGTATAGAGCAATCCAACTCCAGGAAAAAGCTAACTTAAATAAGCCTCATACCAAGCTAATTTCAGTCTTGGGGAGATCAGAGGCTTTAGTTTCCTTATCTCTCACCTGTCTCTTTCATTAGAACACTCTAACAATCCCAAATGATATTTACAGTCCCTCCACATAAACATGCAAAACAATTCATCATTGTCCAGCTCCTTTTCCTATGAAGATGGTTAAAAATATGTCACTAGTTCTTTTGTTTGGCTCTACATATAACACTGAGGCATTTTACTTTTTCCTGTGGCTTAAACTCAGCTAAGTCTTTGAAAGCTATAAGGACAACACAATTTATAGTAGATTTTACCTAGGAGCAGAAAGTCAGTCAAGAAAGCAAAGTCACAATATTTTTAAAAGCAGATATTAAAAACAACCCAAAGCTATCTAGAAAAGATTCTGCTTAGTTGCTTTTGTTTGGAATGAGGTTATTTGAGTAAGTAGGGTACAATCCAAAAGCTGTGATGGTGGGGCAGCAAAATGTGGACTAGATGATAATTGTAGGAAAGCATTTGTACTACTCCAACACTTAAGTGGTAGGGCATATTTTAGTTCAGCAAAACTAAGATAGCCTTTATGATCATAAAAGGACCTTACAATTCCTGATATAATAAAACTATCATTGCCTTAAAGTACCTTCTTTAATTTTAATTGTTCAATGATTACCTGTGGCTTATTTAGAGCTGTGTTGGTAGGAGAGACTGGTCTCTAGCCTGGCATTTGAAGTAGTTCATGGTGCAGATTCCCAAGGATACTGCTGAACAGTTAGAACCATAAGATGATATCACTGATACTTTATGGGAAAATAGAATGAGTTGTGAATATCTAGCCTTTCTAGTATCAATAATAGCAAAAAAAAGTGGATGTCAGTGATAACAATGTTACTTCCTCATAGAATTATAGAACTTAGCCACACCTAGCTTTTGCATGGTATAGAAATAAGTAGCACAACTAGGCAAACATATCTAAGATATACCTTACTTTTATTCAAGACCTGATGATGCACTCATGTATACTCAATACTTAGGAGTCTGGGCAGGAGAATTGCAAAGTGTGAGATCAGTGAAGTATGACATGGCAAGACTTATCTCCAAAAAAGCTTAACTGTGTTTCAAGGTCTTTTTGAAATCCTCTCCAAGCCATTTTCCACCATTTTATCTACTCAGAATATAACTATAGTTCAGACTTCTGTGGATGCATTAAAAATAATGAACAGCCAGGCGTGGTGGTGCACGCTTTTAATCCCAGCACTCGGGAGGCAGAGGTAGGAGGATCGCCGTGAGTTCGAGGCCACCGTGAGATGATAGAGTTAATTCCAGGTCAGCCTGGGCTAGAGTGAGACCCTACTTGAAAACAACAACAATAAAAAATAATGAACAAGCTAATATTTGATAATTATTCATAACATTCATTGGAAATGGAATCTAGCCTTGCATAAGAAAGAGTGAGCTGGAACTTGCACTGCCATTAACTGTATATGTGACCTTGAACAATTATCCCCAAATCTGACTCTGCCTTTCTTTTTTGCTATGTAAGCAGATAAGAGCAATCAATTAGATGATGACTAAGGTTCTTTCTAGAGTCCTTTCAACTCTGTCAAAATAACCAACAGCAAAAGACAAGTTATATCCCAAGCCATAGCCTGAAGAAATAACAAATTTTATTAAAACCAAACAGCAGAAACATTGGTAGAGAACCACAATGAAATAATTTTTATTTTTCTTGGTGAAATTAGCTAATCAATGGGTTAGAATAGTTATTCTCTACAACACATAATAAAAATCCTCTGCCGTTCTCTGTACTAACAGTTATTGATGATTGCTCTATTTTCCTCCATTGACAACTGGTAGCCACAACTAATGGGAAGTGATTCAACAATTCAGGGAAGCAAGATGAGGACTGGGACAGAAGAGGATGCACTTAGGTCAGAAGAACTCCTTCTCTAAATAAGGTGTTCTGCTTTGTTGGAGAAATACATTTGTTGAGCCAGATACTCTGGCCCTGACCTGAAAAGGTTTTAAAGAAAAATATTTAAATATGTATGTACTTTTTGTTTCATTTTATGGAAGGCAGCAGAGTTACACTATATAACCCTTGCTGGTCTGAAAATTGCTACATATACCAGGCTATCCTTGAGCTTGTGGCAGTTCTGCCTCTGCTTTCTGAGCACTGGGATTGCAAGCATGTGGGACTGTGCCTAGCTTATAGACATGTATTAGTGTCCTCAATCACTGTAGATGCTCAGTGAAGCAAGTTTGGATAAAGAAACTTAGAAAAAGTAAATATCTCTTTGTTCTTTGTCCTTATTTTAATATCAGTGTTAATTGGTTTTCAGTCTTCTGTTGTAAAGTGTTGATCCTGCAGTATGTGCAGACAGAAGAGTACAGTGACTTCCTTCCTTATTAAAAGAAGTCTGCTTAGCTTTTTGATTGTCAGAATCTCTTTTGTGAGTCCTTTTATTCTAGAAAGCAGGTATTATTTGTCTTTGTATAATCCACAGCTTTTTGCAGTATCTGGTTTTCACTAATAAATTGTAAGTGATATGGTGTCATGTTAATCAATACAGTACTTACACCTTCAGAATTCAAATATAGTAAAAATCTTAATATAATATGGTGAGCTTGATGTTAATGATAATATAATTAACATTGTTTTTCTTGCAAAAGGAAGTCATGCAGTCCAGACTGGCTTTGAAACTCCTAATTAGCCAAGGATGATCTTGAACTCCTTGTTTTCCTGTGTCCACCTTCTGATTGCTGAGATTATGGGCTTGTACCACCATACCTGGTATATGCCTTGCTGGGAATGGAATGAAAGGTCTCTTCTTTGCTATACAAACATTCTATAAAATGAGCCATAGTCCCAGCCCCATTAGCATACCTAATTGTACTGTTACAACTGAGGACCTCCAGAATGTCACTTGGCTCTTTAAAATACAACTAAAATAAATTTTGTTGACATTATAACAAGTGGAGATACTAGAAAATTAGTCATTTTACTTAATGTTTAATTTGTAAAATTGAGGTACTTACTAGTCAACAATAATTTTGGATCATTTTAACATTTTATTCTATTTTATTGTATTTTCAAGGTAGGATCTCATTCTAGCACAGGCTGACCTGGAATTCACTATGCAGTTTTAAGGTATCCTTGAACTCACCAAATGCTTGGATTAAAAGTGTGTGCCACCATGCCTGGCAGGATCCTCTTTTAAATGTTGATAAATTCTTCTGCATATCAAATGTACTCTTTGTATATCTCAATCTAGTTCAATATTAACATCTTAGTAACAGAAAAAGTTGAAGGAGCACAATGATTCTCTAGATTATATCCAATATGTCCTTCCCAAACACAAACACCCAATTATAGCTGCTGAACATTTATAAAATATTTATCTTTTCTAGAAAAATACTGAGAGACTAGTTATTTTAAGAACCAATTGTTTAGCAAGTTTATTTCCCATTCCATGTTGCTCATTACCTAAATGAATTTGATGATTCTTGGTTAAGAAACCAGCTATATGTAGTGTCATGTCATCCTTACCATCTTTCTTTTGTAACAGTATCCTCTTGGCCCTTAAATCAAACCAGCAATAGTGCATATTGTAATTTATATTTTTGGTGAGAGGAGATATAGAAATTCAATTTTTGCGATATCCAATGAAGCTTATAACATTTGTAGCATAGTTATTTAGAGGGTTATGCATGATTTAACATAATGAAATACTATGGAAGGTATTAATAGAGGTTCAACTACTTTGGCAATGTATATAGTCTTTTCCAATATGTCATGTATGTTCAGAGTATTGGAAATTCAGGAGGTTATTAAATGAATTTCCAATACTCTTTGTTTCACTAATTTGAAGGTATATTACTAATGAATACAACACAGTACTGAAAGCCATTAGAAATGGATGTGTGAGACAGTCAGAAATCAATGATTTGGTTTTCATGATTTGAGTGGCAGAGAAAGTGAGCAAAATTAATTTGTACCAGAGAGGGATTTGTTTTCCTTGCTTACTTGAAATCAGAGTCAACAATAATTATGGTTTCATATGACCTTAAAGCTGTCTCTTCATGTATATGGACCAAATTGCCTTCATTAGAACAGACTATGGGGAGAAAGATCATTGTCTATTAAAAGACTATTAGTGTATTCACTTTCTATTGTTAGGGTGGAAATTCCTTCATATTTTAGGTGAACGTCAATCCTGTGTGTACTGTCTATAGAACCATATCCTAACCATGGGTTACAACTAGTGATTTCTGAACAATAATTAATAACAGCCTGACAAGGGCTTCCTTCTCTTTTGTTTGACATATATCACAATTTTAAAGAGCCATCTCTTTTTCTTAGTCCTGCACTTCAGACAAGAATATTTCCTACCCTTGTTTTTGATGCTGTGTATGATGCAGACAGATAAAATAATTTGCCAAAGATCAAACATAACATAAGGAAAACTTTAGGAGAAAACTTCAAGCATGTAAAAATAGAAACCTGGTTTCATTTTTGTGCATGCTCCTCTATCAGTCTCCTAACTTTACTAGCTCCAGCCAATTTTCTGCATGCATTCCTTACAATGGGCTCAAAAAAAAAAAATACCATATAGTAGTAGCTCTGGCCCTGACTTAATACAGTCCTTTGAATACAGCATAGCTCAATGCTAAATCAAAAGTATAGAAGAATTAATTCAGCCATGCAGTTCTTTTGTCCTCACATGACCATAACACATGACCAAGTTCATCACAAAATAAATGGTTGCAGTTAAATAAACATTAAAAGACAAACAATAAAGAATATCATGCAAACATAACTGATTTTACTTCAACATAACATTGATTGTTTCAAAGTATATTATTCATATAATTATAGTTTCCTAAAAAGATGAGACCAACAAAAATTCACCCATAGAATCTTACCATAGAGATGATTCTAGCAACACTGCCAAATCACCAAATGTAAAGAAATCCTTCTTTTTTTAAAATTTTATTTAGAAGCATAGTCATAGAAAAACATAAATAAATTAAAGTGTGATTTATGTTAGGAGCTTAAATCATTCAAGAGACATGGTTAGGAAAGTTGAGGATATTTTATTAAATTGTTCACTTTCAATTTGTCTCTTTATTGGACTCATAAATAGATAACATTTGATGAAATTATAAACTTAATTTAGATTGGGGAACTATTTCTTCAACTCACTTGACAAATATTTTAATTGAATATATTTTGTGGAGGCATGTAAGAAATTAAAGGACTGGTTATTTCAGTATATTAAAATCATCTGTTTAAATGTATAAATATTAAAACATGATAGAATTAATATTCCTTGGCATTACGGTAGCAGAAAATGTTGTGCTAGAATTAGTCTCTTACCCAGTTTTATTGTTATTCTTAATGTATAGAATTCTAAGTCCTGGTATGTTAAGGGATTGTCAGTTGCATATTCACGATACCTTTTAAATCTGGCATTCAATGATAATCACTGGAATTAGTTATGCCAACTCAGAGTTACAAAACAGATACAGTCTTAGACCACAGTGCTATATTCTTTCAGAAGATTTTACCTACTCTGGCTAATCCAATTTTAAATACTTGAACTTTAAATAACCTACAGGGCAGCACTTACAGCTCTTACCTTGATATAACTTACTCCATTCTTAATTACATTTTATGACAGCTCAGATCTAAAAAGCAATCTATTGTTCCCTTGTCAGACTTAGAGAAGACTAATATGTCCAGGTGCATGTTTCTTGGCCCATACTAAACTGATGGCTACTCTACAGGAAATTGATACACTGAGTGATGAGACATATTCCAGAATTTAAGAAGCAGACAATTACTCAATATGCTTATTAAAGGTTAAGGTTTTTAATTTTACATAATTTTTATAATATGTTTTGCATATACATCAAGCACAAAAGCAAAAAAAAAGCATTATACATTATCTGAATCAACATAGCATTTACTTTTTTTAACCAATTTAGATTTTATTAAAGTGATGGAAATAGAAACTGCTACACTGTTCTGTCACTTCAGATAATAACTGTATTTCTATTTTCTTTTTATTACAAATCAATAATGCAATTAACATAACAAGATTCCCAGAGCTATTTATGTAATTACTGCTCTTAAAAAGAACCACCACATAAGATGTAAAATAGCTTGAAACAAAACCATAAAATTGAGTCCAGAAAAGGACTCCTCAGAAAAACAAAATAGCATAACTTTTATGTGATCCTTTTATGTGAATCTTGTAATATTTATTTCAAGAACCAAACAAAGATTATCATCAATCAAACCAAGGAACTGATTGTATTCATTGAAACAATAAAGAAAATAATGTACTGTCCTTCAGTTATGTTTATAATATTTTAGACCATTATTTCTTTTTTTAAAATTTTTTATTTATTTATTTGAGAGCGACAGACACAGAGAGAAAGACAGATAGAGGGAGAGAGAGAGAATGGGCGCGCCAGGGCTTCCAGCCTCTGCAAACAAACTCCAGATGCGTGCGCCCCCTTGTGCATCTGGCTAACGTGGGACCTGGGGAAGCAAGCCTCGAACCGGGGCCCTTAGGCTTCACAGGCAAGCGCTTAACCACTAAGCCATCTCTCCAGCCCAAGACCATTATTTCTTTTGCTTTTTTTAAACTCCTGAATGACAAAGAATGTATGAAATCTAAACTGCACACATCTTACTACTGTAATAAAATTACATAACCAACTTAATCCCATGCATATTTAATAGCATTCCTGAGTTGTTTGCAGAATAATAACTTAGCATGCATAATGCTAATTTATTAGGATTAATATTTACAAGGGCATATCTTTCTCTCCTTCTCTCTCACTCTTTGTCTCTCCCACATATAAATACAAATTTTTGGTATTCCATGTTTCTAACAGCAGTATTTCTTAGACTGTAAAGTGAGATACCATAACAGGGACTTTTATTACAAATCACATACATATTTGTCAATGCAGGCAACAGGAATCAAAGTGAAGTCCATTCAAGTATATAGTAATAAAAGTTTGGCACATCAATAGTCAATAAGGTTCAAGGACAATTTAAAAGGGAAGACGTTCTGGGATAAATGCACAATAGCAAATGGAGAATGATGGAGCAGTAGGAGAGGTCTCAAGTTTGGAGAACATCTGCATCCATAGGTCAGAAAGGGAGTCTAATAACGAGTTTCAAGCCAAGATAATATTAGCATCATTGCTTCAAAAATTGTCATTGAAGAGTCCTTGGAACTAATGACTTATATGGAAAAAAAACCTGCCACACTGAGTGCTATCACTATAGATTAGAGCATTTTTCTGTCCTGTTGTACACTTCCAGCAGCTTCTGATCACCCCCACTGTGATATACAAACTCCTTGGTATGATTTCCCAAACTGATTCTGACTTCTTATATCTCTATCCTGATTTTAGTATTCTCTTGATCACACCAAACCTACTGTCAGCCTTGGGTCATCACCTGCATCTACGGATAATTTCATTAATTTGTTAAAGTTTCTTTCAAATGCCACCTTATCAAAGATATCCTCCCTCAAACACTGTCCAAAATAGTTTTTTAATTGTTCTTTGGTACCTTGCCAAGTTTTTTTTTCCTTCTTTTTGTATGTGACATTGAGTTTTTGTTTATTTAGTACCTCCCTAATTAGGATAAGTTCCATGAAAGCCGAATTTTTGTTTTCTTGGGTCCTGTTGTGACTCTTAAACTAGAGTTGAAATCACTACTAATAATTTCTTTTTTATATATTTTATTTGTTTTTTGAGAGACACAAAGAGGCAGAGAGGGGGAGAGAGTAGGAGGAGGGAGAGAGAGAGAGAAAATGGGTACACCAAGACACCCAGCCACTGCAAATAAACTCCAGATGCACGTACCACCTTGTGCATCTAGATTACATGGGTCCTGTGGAATCGAACCTAGGTCCTTTGACTTTGCAGGCAAGCACCTTCACCACTATGCCATCTCTCCAACCCACTACTAATGATTTCTAATGGTAATCTGCTAATGATAACTATCACAAATAGAAATATAACATCTCAGGCTTCCAATTGCATAAGCTGTTTTCAAGGCCCCCTGTAGCAGACAGCTTCATGTTCACTGAGATGAACTTCTAGACCAGGCACTATTATGTAGGAAGGGAATTATTGAAGCTTACAGATCCAGAGGAAGTTCCATAATGGCAGAAGAAGCTGGATGCTTTCACAGGTCCAAGCAGAGAAAGAGAAGAACAAGCCAAAAGCCAAAAGCCATATAGCATAGCACACTTCAGGAACAGCAGCTTGGCACGCTTTGAGTATTGTTAGATTGAAATCTCAAACCCACCACCACACCTTAAAATCTGCCCAGTGACACCCCCTCCATCCAGGTGATTGCATATGCAAACTATAAACTAATAAAACATGAATATATTGGGGGCCATCTATTCAAAGCACAACATACCACCCCAATATGTAGCCCAGGCTGGCCTTGAACTCCTGATCCTCCTGCCTCCACCTCTTCAACAATATCCCACTGGTGTGCGCTTTCCAGTGTGGACTGAAGACTAGCGTGGACTGAAAAGCAGCATCTCTCCAGGACACATCCAGGCCTTCAGTACCAGATTTTGGACTGCTGAGGCATCCAGCCTCTTGCACTAAGCAGCTACCAGTTTCCTTGACTCACGGGAGTGTAATCTGCTATTGTTGGACTATCATAAACTAATCCAATAAATTCCCTTCTAATACAATTCATTCTATGGGTTCTGTTACTCTAGAGAACCCTGACTAATAGACCCTTTATGTATGTTTATTTGAAATTTTGTATTATACTTTGTTAATTTGACTTTTTTACCATCATAAAATCTTTACACCCCACTTAGCCATTTTGCTTCTTGTGTCTAGTACTTCATAAACCATCAGTAAATACTCTTAAGTGAATAAATAAAATTTAACTGAGAATCTTAAATATATTAAAATCAAACAATTTTATATCTTTATTTTGTTATCATATTTGCACTAATGTTGAAGTGAACAGAAATGCATAAAAATTTTAGATGACCACTGAAGTCATATGAAAGGGACTTTGCTGAAGGAGATAGAAAAGAAATTAGCAAAGGTACTCTGAGCTCAAAGAGCAAACTTTGCCTACTTCAGAATTTTTCCAAGTGTTAGGACATCAAATTAGCCTAGAGATATACATTACAATTTACTGCCTTGAAATGGTGGTCCCATTATAATTATATTACTGGTAATACAGCTTCTTTCTCTTTTATTTCTTAATATACGAGCTTCTTTGGTGGGATATACATAAATCACTGAAGCATGACTGGCTTCTTATTATTGTGCTTGATTGCTTCTTTCCTTTCCCCATGTTACTTTCCATATGTGCGAGTTCATTTAATGAAGTGTATAGTTTCATCCAGTAGGGTGCCATACAATGACATTTGTCCCGAGAAAAATACACACATGTACTGTACCATATTTTATAAATGCACTTCAATGTGCTTGCACACACTCACATGTACTAGTGCAGAAAATCATAAAGATGAGAGAAAGAGATTCGGTAAGTGATGAACCTTAGGATTTATTTTTACTTGTTAATAGTAGTTCTTTTATAGAGTCCCCCAGCTCTCCCTAAGCCATTAATAAGGAATTCATAAAAATGAGCCATTAATAAAAGAACTTAGTTAAATAATGCATTATGCTTTAAATAATGGTCAAAACTGGTCACAATGAAAACTATCTATGAATTGATCACTGTCAATTTATAGAAACCCATCTGCCTTGGTTTTTAATCTACTCAAATTGTTTTTTGGCCAGTAGCACTGCCAGAGGCAAATTTATATCAATGTGACAAAAAGCAATAGAAAGTCTTGCTTCAGAGGTTCTCATTGCTTAAAGGCACAATACTTCTTTAAAAGCTCCAAGGTGTTATAATTAAACATGTATCAATTGCTTAACTTGTCAACTAAAAGTAGTAATTTTAAAACATTATTTCCCTTAAAACAGACTCTCGTTTCTCATGTGTGATATTACATTTATAGAAAAAAATATATAAGTGAAGTGCAAATTTAACTTCTGGCAAGGAAACCCTATCAAAGCATTTCCAAAATCTTCTGGAATGTAGCCATTGTCTGGGAAGCTACAGACACTGACTTTACTTTCACATTTATATGTAAACATGTGTAAGCATGATTAATATGTAGATTTCTGGTGGTGACTTGAGGGAAGTAGGAGAAAGCTGAAGAAATGCTAATTTTATTTTAGTAATAAAATGACATTTGAAATTGTAAAGAAACTTGTGATTTCTTCCCTGTTTCTTCTCTCTTTACCCCTTCATTTTACCTAATAAATATAAAATGCAATTAATGCAATGATTTAAGAAAAATTAGGCACTGGAGGCTCACATCATAATCATTTCAAACAACCACGAGCATTTACTACCATGTTAGATTAGCAAATATGATCTTACAAAAAATATGAACCAAAATTACCCTCATCTTCCTTTTAGTACAAAAGTTTAAGAATTACAAAATATAAATTTACAAAATAAGAAACAAAGATGGAGAGGGAATATCCTTTTATTTTATATGAGAAGAAATAAAATCACTTCTCTTTACATTTATAAAGAAAGATCCATACTACATTTTTGTTTCTGTGTGAACCATTTCTTTTCATGGTATTTTTTTACATTATAATTAAATAACAGTTTCAAACCACTGCAAATAATTGTATTGTTAATCTCTCTGCATTCCTTTGAAATGAATGTGAGGAAAAACTAGTCAATGTTAATCAATTGCCCTGGAGGAAGAGAGACTCTTTTGACAGTGTTGCATAATGGATGAAGCACAAAATGAGATAATTGGGAATTGTTTGTCCTAGAGGGAGTGAAGTTTATAATTACAAATAAAATGCTTTTTATATCCCAATATTATCCTTTGAAAATACACACACCTTTTCTTTACTTGACTGCATCAATATATACTTTTCCAAATCAACACTGTTCTATTCATCTACGACCTGGCCAGAGGTTGAAAAAGTAAATGAAGTACATAAATGTCATAAGTAACAACTACGCACCATATATGTGTGTTTGTGTGTGTGTGTGTGTTATAATTATTGTTCTACTCCATGGTCATTTAAAGATTACTCCTAAACAATAAAGATAAGGCTTTTCATAATACGCAGCTGAAGGTAAGTGAATGTTTCTAATATCCAAAATTTAGATTTTCACTGTTTCAGATTTATGTTTTATAAACTCCATTAGTTCCATATGAATTTTATATATTAATATTTTTTAAAAATCATGGGAAGGGGCTGGAGAGATGGTTTAGTGCTTAAGATGTTTGCCTATGAAACCTAAGGACCCATGGCCATCTCTCTCTAGATCCCACATTAACTAGACATACAAAGTTGAGGCAAGCGCAAGGTGACACATACCTACTATGTGGCACAAGTGTCTGGAGTTTGATTGCAGTGGCTAAGGCATTCTCTAAAAAGTAATAATAATAAATATTCATGGGAATGGAAAATTATCAAGAGAAGATTTATGTCCAACTATGATGCTCAGCTACTTTTTAAAAAAATATGTTTATTTGAGAGAAACAGATTGACAGAGAATGAGTGAGTAATGGAGCTCTCCAAGGACCCTCAGGCTTTACAAGCCAGTGCCTTTAATCTCTGAGCCATCTCTCCAGCCCTCTACTACTTTTTTATGTGAAAATTAAAATAATTTAGTAGAAAGATTGAAGTTAAGGCATAATGCCTGAATACATAAATATCACTACTATGTTATACTGCACTATATTACTGTACATACAATATGCTATATTACTACTATATCATACTATATACATAAATATTACTAATACATTATATCATGGGCTATGTTTATAGTTTATAAAACACTCTTTTACAAAAAGAAAATATTATAAAGTTGTTAAAAGTGCCTGAATTATCTTAATTTTAATTAAACAAATTAGAAGAATGAGGTTTAGTCAGTAGGTAGCACAAAGGAAAGTGATATCCAATTTCTCTGGCTGTATTGCTAGTATTTATTTTTATTTTAAAATATTTTTTATGTATAAAAGAAAGAAAGAGAGAAGGGGGGAAAACAACCAAGCACATGGGCGTTCCAGGAACTTGTACCAATGCAAACAAACTCCAGATGCAAGTGCACACCCACCATTTTGTGAATCTGGTTTTACCTGGGTCATAGAGAATCACACCCTGCCTGGTAGTCTTTCCAAGTAAACACCTTAGCCATAATCTCAGCACATGTTTATTTTTTTTAATATAACTTTAAGAAACAATAAATATAACGAGCCAGTGAAGGAAATGGATAACAGGATAGTAGTGTTGGTTTGCTTTAGTCAGTCCAATCACATTTTTCACCTACCCAACCACTTTGTTCCATTTCCACTCTAATTTAGCATGCCAGGAGGCCTTTTGCTTGTTTGTACAGGTTATACATAAAAGGCATTTTCATTTAAAGAGTCATAATTTCCTTCTCTGCCATTATGGATTCTTCTGTCCTTTGTTAAGTATGTTTCTGTATTTGGAGATTGTTTCAGCATAGCGACATTGTTGTTATTGGTGTGAAGGGAATACTTCAAGAATCAATGCTCAGCTAAGGACTCAAATGATTCAGACATTTCACAAACTTTGCACTTTTCACACTTACCTTCTCTAGTCTACTCCACAATACCAGCAAATTCAATTTGTTCAAATTGACAAATAACACACCCCTCCTAATATGGAGCCAGCCAGCTCTCCAAGCCCATGACTTGGGACACAGGAACTAGCAAAGGGCCTATGCTAGTGTGGTGGTTTGATTCAGGTGTTCCCCATAAACTTAGCTGTTCTAAATGCTAGGTTCCCAGCTGATGTAGATTAGGGAATTAATCCCTACTGGAGGCAGTATATTGTTAGGGGAGGGCTTATGGGTGTTATAGCCAGTTTCCCCATGCCAGTGTTTGGCACACTCTCCTGTTGCTATGGTCCAACTTATGTTGGCCAGGGGGTTATGACCACACTCTGCTGGTGCCATTGTTTTCCCCTGCCATCGTGGAGCTTCCCCTTGAGCCTATAAGCCAAAAATAAATCTCTTTTTCCCATAAGCTGCTCTTTGTTGAGTGATTTCTACCAGTAATGAAAACCTGACTGCAACATTAAAGTGGTACCAGGATTGGGGTTGCTGCTAGACACCTGACTGTGTGGCTTTGGCCTTTTGGAACTGATTTTCAAGAGGAATGTGGAAGGATGTGATACCTTGGCCTAACATGCCCTGCACTGCTGTAAATATAGCTTGATGGACTATTCTGGTCAGAATTGAAAGACCTGAATGCAGTAAGAACTATGGACTGTGATGTTTGGCTTATGAGGGTGAGAAAGAGCTTTGCCTGGACTGCTCTAGTCATTTGTGTGGGCAGCTTGCTGTTATGCCTAGATCCTGAGAAGTTGTGCAGGGTTGCTTTGTGTAGAAATGAACTGGTGTGAGCAGAGGGATATGTGGCAGCTTGTTGATATGCCTGGGTCCTGAGAAGTTGTGCAGGGTTACTTTGCATAGAAATAAACTGGTGTGAGTAGAGGGATATGGCACAGAAAAAAATGAAATCTTTGGGTGAACTGCTGCCCATTCAGCTGCAATTGAGAGATTACAACCTTTGAGATTAGGCTAGCTGACCTGCAATGGGGCAACAGGAAGAATGTAGGCTCTTTTGGAGGGGCCTGAGTGTTCAAGAGTGTCCTGTTCTTCAAAGTATTCTTTATTTCCTTCTGGATTAACAAATTGGCACCACTGCTGGTATTGTGGAGTATAAGAAATGCAGGAAGGAGAGGGTCATTGAGTTTGTAACATTGTCTTGTGTTTTGGAAATGGCCATGGGCAGTGTGAAACAGTTTTTTTTTTTTTTTTTTTTTTTTTTTTTCTGGATGCCTGCATGGTGACCCAATGGGGCCATGAGGATGAACCGTGGACTGAAGACCACACTATTGTTGGGGGTGGGCTTATGGGTGTTATAGCCAGTTTCCCCATGCCAGTGTTTGGCACACTCTCCTGTTGCTATGGTCCACCTTATGTTACCAGGGGTTGATGTCCACCCTCTGTTCATGCCATTGTTTCCCCCTACCATTGTGGAGCTTCCCCTGGAGCCTGCAAGCCAAAATAAACCTCTTTTTCCCACAAGCTGATCTTGGTTGGGTGACTTCTACCAGCAATGTGAACCTGACTGCAATAGCTGGCATCCACGAACACTGGAACCAATAAATAAATAAATAAATAAATAAATAAATAAATAAATAAATAAATAAATAAAAAAGACCTTCAGAAATTTCATGAGACATCATCAGTGCAGCCTTTATTTCTGTTTCAAAGCTTAAAGGCACTCTCTAGAAAAAGAGAAATGGCTCAATGCTTAAATGTACTTGCTTATGGTGCCATCCAGCTTGGGTTCAAATACTGCATACAAACATAATGCCAGATGGACAAAGTAGCATGTGTCTTGAGGTTGTTGACAGCGACAAGAGGCCTTCCTTTGCTCATACTCTTTATCACCTCCTCTTCTCTTCTCTTCTCTCCCCTCCTGTCTCCTCACCTCCCCTCTCTCCTTCTCATTCTCTCTTCCTTCACAAATAAAAATATTTTTTTAGAGAAAAGCATTCCCTAATTGTAGCAGTTGCCTTCTCATTGCTGAGACAAAACATCTGACCAGTCTTAAGGTGAAGTTTCATCACGGAATGGCAAAGCAGTCTGTTATAACCTTTGGTGCATCACCTAGGGGGTCGCAGCTAGGGTGAGCTAGCTAGTAAATACCCAGTAGGGCTGGACTAATAAAACTCAAAGTCTGTTCCAGTGACACACCTCCTCCAGGGAGGCTGTACTTCCCAAAGGCTTCAACATCTGTAGGTTGACTATGAGGTATAGTCACAAACTCATCAGGCTATGGGGGACAGTGCACATTCAAAAAACTTCACTACATTTCATTATTTTTATGGCAACTGGTAATGTTGTTTTAACACTATGTAAAGTCTCCAGTTATTTAATATTAGGATTAAAAGGAAACTTGATATCTACACCATGAATTATTACTAATGAAGGAGATAAATTCAAGACGTGCTGGGACAGGTACTCAGTTACACACTTCCTGCGGCATCAGTCAACAGAAGTGTGAGTTTGTTTATCTGAGATCTTCTAAATCTCTCCTTATTCCATCACATGTAGATTTGAACGAAAAAATGGTAAGTTTTGAGTGATAATAAGAACATAAAATCAGGATTCAAATGAAATTGCTCTTTTTCTTTTTAATTACATAAATTCAGAATGCATTTCATTAGTAAAAGTAACACATTTATTATAAATTTCCATTTTTCAGCACTGAGCATCAAATCTGGGGCCCCATAAATGCTGGGTAGCACTGTACTAGAAATCTCCATATACAACCCGGAAACTGCCTTCTTATATTTTAAAACTTGATTTCACATGAATTTAAAAACAAGAGATTCATTTAATGTGTTTGTAAATATCAGAATATGAAAATATCAGCTGTTGCCCAAAAATCATCTCATATCAATCTTAGTATGTAGGAACTATCATTTAACATTTAGGATTAATATTTTAATGTAATGTTTTGTTGTAAATGAAAGCACTGCCTTTTTACTGGGTATATCATTGTATATTGTCTTGGAGAAGTCTCACTGTATTTACTTACCTTGGATCATATAAAAGTTTTTACATTGTGAAACAGAACATAATACAGATAACAAAAAATATGGTGAAACTTATGGTTTACATGTGCTATAGGCTAAATTCCAGAGCTGTCATGGATTCAGGTATGTAAATAAACTATGATACCTAGATTTTAACCACTACTCACTTTTTTCTGTAATTTCAAACCTTTTAAATCCAACCATATTGAGATTACTCTCCTCCATTTCTGAAGTCAGTTGTCAAGCTAATCTTCCCAAAAGAACAGTATGCAAGATTTTATTTTCAATTATTCCTTATACTTAAAATCTCATACTTCTAGAACCTGTCCTTCCCTAGCTTTTCCTCATATCTTAAAGTCCAGTGCATTTCCATTACTGTCCAGGGGAGGGTGTCTTTATCCATAGATAGTACTCCTTCCTGGATATCTATGGTGTTGGAGACCTCCAACTATTTCAGGTACCATTAAGAATATTCAAAGGATATATCTATAGTTCTCAACATTGATAAGACAAAAGCAAGTCACTGACCAATGTGCTATGAATTTCTCAGTTGAAGTAAACACTCATAACTTTTACTTTAGACCCCTGTCATTTTCCTCCCTCATCATTCTTATATATATTATTCTCTTCCTAAATATTTTACTTCTTTGAGCTTGCTCAGAAATTTGGAATATATTACATAAATCCTCTGTTTCAATTCTATCCTCTATAAAGTGAAAATAATATCTACTTTATATGTTGTTAAAATTGAACATAAATTACATGAAACCACAATGGGCATTTAGATTTTTTTTAAATCATCATTATTTGTTAACTATCATAACATCATTAAGTTCAGGTTTTTTTAACTTTAAATTTCAACATATTAATTTCCCAATAATTAGGAAAATAATAGAAGCAAAATCATGTTATTTTATATGGCTGTTAGGTTCTTATAGTCTGTTAACTTTTATAAGGGGGGTGGGAGGGAGAAATTCTCCACCTTCATTCAAGGAGCTAAGATGGGCTTTTTAGAAAGAAGAAGGAGCAAGAGGAATGTGAAATTTGACCACTAGGCCACTGTCACAACATGGCTACAGTTTTTTTAAGATAGAAATTATTCTCCTTAACATTTTATGTAAAACTAATGTATGTTAACCATTGAAATGTTAATTTACCTTAAATACAACTCAAATTTCAGCATATTGCTAATCATTTAATAAAGGTATGTTGAATGTTTATTCCAGATACCATATGAAAATGGAATCTCCCCCTCCCAGAAAATCTGCTATGGATTCATGTTTGAAATGGGTATTAGTTAGAAAAAGTAATGTTAAAGAACAAAAGTGAAATTTGTTCACAGTATCAGGTACCCTACGTACATAGGTAGTGATTTTTTTAAGTTAATATGAATTAAAATTCTTGGTATTTATTGTTGCATGCTATGTAATTATTAGAGAAATATCTCTAGATATTTAGAAGGTCTTAGAGGGTAGGACTATGCTTATTATAAATGTTCTCAAAAGTCTTAGTGACACTATTTTTAGCAGGTTAAAGAGATTCAGAAATATGCTGAAAAAGTACACACTTGAATAGTTAGCTGTACACACAAACAGACACATCTCTACATAAAGGTAGAACTGAGTGTGCTTTAATAACAGGCCTGTGTTCAGTTCCTTCAAGAGAGCATGCTACACATTCTGCAGGCTGCTTTTAAACTAAGAGGATCAACAATAGCTTTTCAGTTCCTCCTTGCTCTCATCAGTGAATTCATGTTTTCCACTCTGTTCTCTCCTTGCTTCCAATTTGATACTATGATAGCAATATAAACAGCTTACCCTCCTTTTTTTTTTCTCATTGCATGTGTTACATAAAGATTTGTATTTTGTTTTGTGTTTAATGAGGATGTTTGCAAAACAATCGTGTTTTTATGTCCTCTATTACAGATGATAAAGTTATGATTAGAATATTTCAATTTCCTACAAAGGGAAACCTCAAGATGTTCTGATTTCTATTGCATGGCTCTCTTATCCAGCATTAACAAAGGTGCGGTTGGAATTTGGGAACAATATTTTTACTCCTCTGAGATATAAAATTTCAGAGCTGGGGAAAACAGAATATAGAAATCTGCACTGTAAAGAATTCTAATAAAGTCAATATGCATTACTTAGAAAAATCCTCTTCCTTTTTCAGGATAGGAAAATGTTTCTTAACATACTTTTAATTTAACTGCTTCCTGCCACAGCTCTTGAATTGTAAATGACAAATTTTGCCCTTCAGTTTTCACATTGTATAAAAGGAGTTAACCCTTCCCATATTTGTAACCCAACCAAATTTTGTGATCAATATTTGGTATTTAAAATATCATATATAATCAGCTTCTGGATGTTTCTCATAAGCTCTGACTTTGTTTTCATTTATGACCCACTGAAAACTCCAAACACCTTTTCGTTCCTGTCCTTTTCCTTCATTCTGGAAGCCTTTTAGGAGAGGTGCACATCTGCTGCCATAAACACACAAATTAGCACATCAATGTTTTTGATGCAAAAAAGCCAGTGCAATAAGAGAATGTTTTGAAAGCAAGCCAGTTTGTCAGTAAATTATAAGCTTCATTACCATAAAACTCTAACAAATAGAACCCACATCTCATTAACTGAAAGCACAATATGACTGTAGCAATATTCATCTCCCCAAAGAGTGCTTATCCATAGGAAAAAAAAAGATAAAAGTTTTGCTTAGTGCTGCCACTAATGACAGCATTAACGTTATTTATTAAAGAATGTCTAAGCATTTTACAAAATGTTCACTTTATCCCCTCCCCCATCTTTTTTTTTGTCTGATTAAGCACAGAGGCCGATTATATACTACATGAATTATATAGGTTGGATAACTTCATTATATTTTAACAACTCTTTTTCATGTGGCTTGGAATTGAATCTAGGGCCCTGAGCATTCTAGACAGGCACTATACCACCCTTTTTTATTTTGCTTAAAAAATTGATCCAGCATCTTACTACAATGTCCACAAAGGCCATAAACTTGATTTTCAAATTCAGGTAAGCCTTGAAAATTTTATGATCTTTCCTTGTCTACCTATGTAGCTCTAGAGTTGAAGGCATGCATCACCAGGCCTGGATTAATTCTAATACATATATTTTTAATCTCACTCAGCTAAATATGTAGAAAGAGATTCTAGGTAAGTTTACATGCTTTGTGGCTAATTAAATTGTTCCTTTCAAGTTATTTAGTCATCATTTGGTTAAAAAGAAAATTAAAATTTTAACTATTCTAAGCTCCATATGGTTTTATATTACTAAGAATTAAAAAAATATATATTTTATTTTTATTTATTTGACAGAGAGAGAGAGAGAGAGAGAGAGAGAGAGAATGAGCATGCCAGGGCTTCCAGCTGCTGCAAACAAACTCCAGACACATGTACCACCTTGTGCATCTGGCTTACGTGGGTCTTGGGGAATTGAACCTATGGCCATTGGCTTTGCAGGCAAGTGCCTTAACCAGCATCTCTCCAGCCATAAGAATTTTTTTTTTAATCTAATGAAACAAACTATAGTCAAGTTTTTATAGTAGCCTGTAGAGAACCCAAACTCCTGAAAAATACAGGCTTTGCAAAATACACCTAATTCCAAATTAATGAAATAATTTGACTGGCAGAAAAAAAGGATTAGCAGAAAATAAAGAAATTGCTGGTAGAAAGTGAAGAAAGATGGTTGTTTAGTCAAGTATTTCATTATGGATTAGAACTGTGAAAATAATAGGTTATGAGATTAAATGACATGTGATCTTGAATTTATTTAAAAATACTTTAGAGAACAGTAGAATAATGGTGGACACACGAAAAAAGATTTTAAAATGTGGATAGTTTTTGGGGCTGGGTTAAGAGCACATGGGGATTCCATATTAAACTCTTCATACAAATGCTTAAAAGTTGCATCATTTAAAGTTGTAAACAGAAGTGTAATAAAACACTTTGGGCAACAAGAGCTGACATAATTTTTATTCAGTTTCTATTTTGCGAACAGGAAAGGGGAGGAGAGCCAGGCTGTGGAGGGAAAATGTATAATGTTTCATACTGGAGCAGGGATTGAATTCTGAATGTCCTGGCTATGATCTCTTTGGCTTCACCAAATCTAAAGGATTATTTTTTCTTTATATAATAGGATGGGTATTCATACATCACAAGGTTGTTATGAATACTAGAAGATTTTAACAAGCGGAACTAGCATAGCAGTGTTGCATTAAATGATCTTTTCCTCTACTTGTGAGGAAAGTTAAGAGAGCTAACAATCTTTTAAACTATTAAAAAAAAACAAAACAGAGCAAACAACTCCCCTAAACCAGTTTAATTTGAATTTAAAGTTAATGATTAATTTTATTACAATATGTGCCCAAAAGTATTTGAAGGCAGATTACAAACAGAATTTATTTGAAAAACAAACCCAACTTGTGGTCCTGTGTTTCATCTGGCAACCCTATCTAAAAGTGATCTTTAGCAAGTAAAACAGACTTGCAAAACCTTGCCATAACTAGCATGATTCAGCTCCAGATAAGAGTTTTAACTATAGTATTAGAGTTAGCCTTTAATTGAAGTTTTGTATTCAGAGAACAGGAAGAGACTAATGAAGCACATTTCCTCAGAGATAACAAACCAGATATATGCACAATTCCCAATCTCAAATACCAAGATAATGTTTGAGGTTATCCATGAAAAGGGCAGAAAAGGGGAAGAAACATAAAGACCTAGACTTCTCCCAGAGAAGTATAAAAAATCGAGATTTCTAACTTCAGGGGAAAGAACCATGTAGTTTGTATTAAAATCATTCCTTGTGTGTGTTTCTGCCCACCTCTGTTTTCCATGCATTGTTTAGTTGGTCATTGTTTCTGTGATGTTAACTGATTGTCTATAAATATTCTACATAGAGTAGGTCTATGAATGTTGATAACATTCTGTTAATTTTTTTTTCAAATATGCTATTTATTTATTTATTGGAGAGGAGGGAGATAGGGAGAGAGAGAGAGAGAAAGGGCTCCAGGGCCCCAGCCATTGCAAATAGAATCCAGATGCATATGCTACCTTCTGCATCTGGCTTACATGGGTACTGAGGAATTGAACCTGGATCCTTAGGCTTCACATGAAAGAACTTAACTGCTAAGCCATCTTTCCTGGCCCATATTAGAGCTTTAACAGTGATTTCCTTACTAAATAACTGATCAGCAATCTCAACTTTCTCATTGTGGCAGAAGAAAATAATTCAACTATCTAATGAAACAAATAGAAACATACCTATTTTAATTTATAGATGTTGAAAAGTAAATAAACCTGTAGCTTTTCTAATTATATTTATAATATCATAATATTATAATATACATTATATAAATATAACCCATATATGTGTGCAATTTTTAAATCAGGTCACAAGATATGAGCTGGGGCATACAGACCCAGCTGTTCACGGACCTGAAAAATTGAAGAATCTGGCAGCTGCTCAGTTCATGAGACAAAATGCAGGCTGAAGAGTTGAAGCATCCAGTACATGCTTATTCGTTGAGACTGGATACAAGGTAGGAAGTCCAAGAACCAGGAAGCTTCTCGGTCCATGAAGCTAGAGACAAGCCAAAAAGTCATAGCACCAAGTAGCCACTTAGTCCCTGAGGGCAACAAATGGTAAAAGCATGCCTAGGCAAGCTGAAAGGGGAGCCAGGGAAAAAGCACTCACCAGCATGTAATACAGGTGGTCAAACAAAAGAAGAGAAACCCTAGTGTTCTCCTGGAGCTTTTTTATATACAGTCCCCAGAGAAAGGGAAGACCATTCTGGAGGAAGTACTTCCTAGCTCAGTAAATATCACTTGAAAAGGTTCTCACAGTCCTATCCAAGGGGTGCATCTCTCACTTAATTCCTAATCTGCTCAAATTGACAACAAAGTTAACCATCACAGAAGTCCTCTAGTTGTATCACCTCAAAGTAACTTTCCTCACCAGATGAGTATGTGCCAAGTACTATTAAGCTTCCCCCTAGTGAACTTTTCAACTTTAGGAATATTTAAGCCACTATACATATTCTTGCAACTTTTACATCTACTTAAACTGAATAGTGGGGAAAACAGGCTTCTGAGAAGAACACGTCTCTTTCCTAGAGGTGCCTACCTTGAAGACAGTAAAGGGAAAGGATAAAATGAAGAGAAAAAATATAAATAAGATCCATGTCTGTTAGGATTGAGGCTGCTTGGGTTGGCCATATCATGTTCTAAAGGGTAGATTATAGCTTCCTTGCTTAGTGAAACTAATATCTTCACTGCTTGCTATACTACTTTGTGATATCTGAATTCTTCTCTTTTGGGAGCACAAGAACCAAGATTTGTTATCATTAGTCCCTGTCTGGGTATTGCCAGGTTCTTGACATATATCAAAAGCATTGGAAAAGATGCACATAGACAGTCAAACAATAAGAATCTGTTAGACAGTAAGACAAAGGTGCAAAAATGGTGGCAAAATACTGTAAGGGAGATGCAAAATCCTTGAGCTAGAGTTCAGAAGAACAACTGGTTATTGTTTGTAGCTTCCTTTCATGTTATATAGAAAGGAAACTAGTTACTTAGAAGCATAGTTTGAGTGATTCTCTGCTTTGAGAGTCTTGAATTATATAACTTTTCTCTGCTTGTCATGTCCCTTCCCATAATGAATCTGATTTTAATTATTTGTATACCTAATTATGCTTAGGAAACATGTGGTTTGAATGTATGTGAAATACCTCCATAAGCTTATGTGTTTTAACACTTGTGTTTATGATGCTATTTTGGAAAGTTGTGGAACCTTTAGGAAGCAGAGCCTCGTTGCATGAAGTGTGTCACTGGGGATAAGACTTAAGGTTTTATAGTTCAGCCCTGCTTTGCTTTATGGCTCTCTCTACTTCCCCCATGGTGATGTGATGATGTGAAACCAAGCTTTCAACTCCTAATGTTGCCTTCCCTTCCATGAGTAACTTCCCTCTAAACTGTTAAGCTGAAAATAAACCCTTTTAGCTACTTTGAGTTGGGCATTTTTGTCCCAGCAGTGATAAAATAACTAATACAGAAAAGTGACATAGGGGGTGGGGTCATTGCTACAATAAACCCGACCATGTTGTACTCAATCTTTGGGAACTGATTTGCAGGAGGAATGGGGAAGAATTTGATTTGTTGGAGTTGGACTAGAAATGCCCTTGAATACTGAAAGCATAATTGAAAGAGCCATTCTTATGGAAGTTTGAATGACCAAAAGTTCAAAAGAAATGAGGACAATGGAGGCGTGACTGATGTGGCTTCAGAAAGGAACATGGGGGCTGGAGAGATGGCTTAGCGGTTAAGTGCTTGCCTGTGAAGCCTAAGGACCCCGGTTCAAGGCTCGGTTCCCCAGGTCCCACGTTAGCCAGATGCACAAGGGGGCGAACGCGTCTGGAGTTCATTTGCAGAGGCTGGAATCCCTGGCGCGCCCATTCTCTCTATCTCCCTCTATCTGTCTTTCTCTCTCTGTCTGTCGCTCTCCAATAAATAAATAAAACATTTTTTAAAAAAAAGAAAGGAACATGGATTTTAACCAAGATTCGGCTAAAAACTTTTCATGTGATATTCTGACAAAGAGTCTGATTGTATCTGCCCATATCCTTGAGAACCTGAGCAAAACTAAATTTCAAAGTAATGGATTAATATATGCGGTGGGGTAAATTTCAAAGCAGATTAACATTGAGTTTGTTGCATGCTTTTTCTTTGCTACCCTGATCCAGATTTATAGTGAGAGAGAGGAAAATATGGAACAGAAAGATAGGAAAAATATGAATTTTGACACTAAATGAAATGTAAGCAAATGTAAAGTTCCAGGATTAGACACTGCAGTCCCTTTGGCTGGAATTATTGAACAGATTACCCCCATTAGCTTTAGGTCAATTGTTCTGCACTGTCACAATGGGAAAGATGCCCTGAGGGGAACACTCAACCTGTTTAAGATTCAAGGTAGTGAGAATAATTATTTTCAGATGAATAAACTTGAAGGAATTATGCTTAAGGAGGTCTCTGTTCCTTAAGCTCAGCATAAAGATGCTGCTACAACTGGCATCCAAAGCCAGGTTTCATCCTAATCTGACAAGAGAATTTTCCAATATTATCCACATGATATTGATTGAAGAAGATTTAAACATGCAAGTTTAAAAATATGTTGGTGGATTTAACTACAATTCCAAGAAACCATTGAAGGTAGGCAGTGTGATATAGAGTTAAAGGCCCTGTAAGGAGAGCTGTGAAATAATTGCATGAAACTATGACAGCGAACTACAGAATGTTAGAAATACCAGTGCAATGGCATGTCTACCATGGAAATCAGTGAGTTCAGGTCATATTTTGCTCTAAGTAGCACAGCTAGAGGGACACGACTGCACAAAACTTTTGAATTCCAAATAATTTCATCTTAAGTCACAGATACCAATATTACACATGTAGCATCAGGATTTGATGTTTGCCTTGCTGATTTTCAGTCTTTTGGCTACTTTCTTTGCTATGCCCCCATTTCTCCCCTTTGGAATAAGAACATAGTTTATACTATAGCATTATAATTTGGAAGTATGTAAATTGAGTTTTGATTTTACAGATAAGAGTTAAAAGATCACCTTGAGTCTCAGAGAAGACTTTGAACTATTGAATAGTGCTGGGACTAGACAAAACTATGGGAATCTTTAAAGTTGGACTGAATGCATTTGGCATTATGAGATGGTCAGAAGCTTATTGGAGTTAGGTGTGTTATGTGTTGGTTTCAATATAAAATGTCCAACAGAGAGCCATGTTTTTGAAAACTTAATTCCCATCAAATTGGTGCTAATTGGGAAAGTTGTAGAACCTTGAGGGGTAGAGCCTTGCTGGAGGAAGTATGTCACTGGGGTGGGACTTGAGATTTTAAAGCCCAGCCCCCAATTATTGTTGGCTGGATCTTTCTACTTCCTCCCTGGTGATGCAATGATGGGGTACCTTGTTTTCTGCTCCCAATGAGCTGTGCTACAATGAAGAAAATTCTCCTTGAAGCTATAAGCCCAGCACAAACTTTTCCTTCCCTATGTAGCTTCTGGCCAGTATTTTGTCCCAGAGACAAGAAAGTACATGATTAAGGTAGGTAGTGGATTTTCCCAAAAGGTTCACATAGTGGACATAGTTTGTCTTATTGTGCATGCACCCCAAACCAGTCTAGGCTAGGAAGCCTACTTACCAGATTCCAGGTATACCTTAGAACATAATTGAATAGGAATTTACCACAAAATGGTGTTCTTAAAGCTCTCCGTAGGGGGAAAAAAATTACTTCATTGTTTGAAGCAAATGTAGGTACAGCTTGATGCAGGTGGAGGTTCCAGGCATTTCTGGGTGCATTGCTAGGAAAAATCTTTTCTGTTTGTTTGTTTGTTTGTTTGTTAAAGTAGGGTTTCACTCTATCCCAGGCTGACCTGTAAGTCGCTATGTGGTCTGTATTTGAGGGTGGCCTCAAACTCACAGTGATCCTACAACCTGTTCCTCCCAAGTGGAGCTCTTAATGGTGTGCACCACTACACCCAGCTAAGATTCTGGTCTTTGCCCAAACCAAGCTATTTTCGCAGTTGGTAATCTGTTACTGTGCTTGCCTGCCTCAAGACTGCCGCTTGTCATGAGAACAGAAGAAACTGGACACCTCCCTGTAACAGACAGAAAACCCTCATCTTTGGAATTAAAGATTATTAATTTGTGGCTGGAGAGATGGCTTAGCGGTTAAGGTGCTTGCCTGCAAAGCCAAAGCCAAAGGACCCAGTTTGTTTCCCCAGTACACAAGTAAAGCCAGATATACCAGATGGTGGATACTTCCAGAGTTTGTTTGCAGTGGCTAGAGGCCCTAGTGTGTCCATTCTCTCTCTCTCCCTCTTTCTCTCTTTCTCTAAAATAAATAAATGAAATATTTTTAAAAAATTAATAAAAATGATACTTTATCTGTCTCATCCTTGCCTAGGTATTTTCTTTGAATTTAAAGGTGTCATAAAAAAGCTGAGCTGAATTCATCAAGGAAATTTTTTTATATAAGCCACAATTTTTCTCTAGAAGATATCATAGTCATTTCTTAACATCTGTTCACCTTTACAATCTGCTTTCAGCTTCTTGAAGTAGGACAATTTCCTGATTGTCTCCTGTTTGTGCAGCTCATGCTTTAAGCCTTGTCATCCTTTACTAATTCTTGCTGTTCCTCAAAATGGAAATCATTCTTTCCATTTTTGAAATATCATATCTGGATATATTTTAAGTCATTTTATTTTTTCATATTTTTGCTTTATTGGGAATTTGTTTCACATCCAAGAGTAAAAGCATGTAATAATATTAATTGACAAAGCAAAGAATGGTGTAATAAAAATTGACATGCTGTTAGTATACAATTAATATATTTCATGAAATCACTGTATTCATGAAAACATTGACTTTGCCTTTGTAGCAGGTTAGAACATGCTTCTTTTTTTTGTTGACAACTTTCATATGCACATATTTTCATCACTATCTCCTCTTATAACTTACTTTTGTCCTCATCCCTTTTTCACTAAACTATCTTCTGTGTGCTTTCCTATCAGAATTCCAAGCAAGATGTGTCTACTGGTACCACAGTGGCACAGTGGTTAGGAGTACAGCCAACAGCTTTCCAATTATACTTGAAACCTGCTCTATGGGAGAGAATGTGTGCACGGTACTGTATGTTAGGATAAAAGTCTATGACTGAAGAGGTCAAAGACTTGGAGGGAGCAACTTTTCTTGCTTTGTTAATTGCTTCTTATACCCACAGGTTAGTGCTGATGCCAACTTCATTAAGGAAAGAAATTTTGTTACAATAATAGGGCTACTAAAGACACTTATGGACAACCAACCTCCTAAGTCTACGTGACATTTGTTCTAACATGATGATCCATTGCTGAGCTATGACTGGCAGAACATCAATTAATGTCTATATCACCACTTCTGAGGCTCAAACAATATTTCAGAAGAGGGGTCAGAGGAATTTAAGAGCTAGTGGAAGGGGTAGATGACCCTCAGAGAAAACCAACTATTGCCACTTATCAGAGGCAGCCATAACCACACATGAGAGATTCTCCAGGTGAAGCCCATTGAAATTTCCTTATAGAAGGAGAGAGGAGCCAAAGGGACATCATACCATCACTTGAGATCTCAGCTCTCCCCTGTGCCAGCTGTATGGAATGGAACATGAGGTCTTGGGCCATCAAGGGACAAGAGCTCCCTGAACTTCTTTTTGCAGATCCTAACATGAAGTTTAGTTCTAAATAAAAATCAAAAATTTGCCTAAATAAGCAGTTCTCATCAAGTTGCGGTCAGGGTTATCATTACCCAATCTTGATCTGAGCGCTGGTATTTTCTGATGAGGTTCTTCAAGTTGTTAGCACTGGGTGGGCTATTTTCTTAGAAGACAAATTCCTGCTCTGGTTGGTATCAGTAAATTCCAATTTCTTGGGGACTACTGTTTCAATAGGCTGACAGGGAAATAGAGGGGAAAAATGTATATTTAGAATGTACTTACCCCACTGAGGCTATGAAGATGGCTCAGCACTTTAAAGGTACTAGCTTACAAGGCCTACAGTACCGGAATTCAATTCCAAAGCCACCATTGTAAACCAGACACCAAAAGTGGCACAAGTGTCTGAGGTTCCTATACATGAGCAATAAACCCTAGTACATACATACACATACATACATACATACATACATACATACACACACACATACACACACACACACACAAAATGTAGAATACATTCATATCAGGACATTTACAGTGAAATTACCTTTTTCAGAATCTGTGAAAGAGAAAACAAAATTGTGTGTTTGTGTGTGTGTGTGTGTGTGTGTGTGTGTGTGTGATTATGTGGATCAAACTGAGTGCCTCATGCATACCAATCTTGCAGGATGGCATTTTAGGGTACAGAAGGGGGTCTTCCAAACTTACAAACCCCAATTTTGGGTTTCTATCCTACTTTTTAAGCAAGTAATTGATAAAAATGGACTCAAGAATGATAAATTATAAATGTTTGAGTTTATTTGTACAGAAATAATAAATTATGGAACTTACTTAAGGGAAATTAAAGCCTAGAAAGAGGCTGGACCCGAGCATCAAGCATGTGGAAAATAATAGGATCTGAAAGCTCATGTAGACAGATTTAGAAGAAGCACACACTCAAGTGGAAAGACTCAGCATCCACCTTGAGCCTCCCCAAGGAAGAAAGGTAAGAGTAAGTGGATGATGGTTTAAGAATAGGAGAGAAAAAGTACTGAAGCAGATACTAGAAAATTCTGATGAGAAATGTGTAGTAAAGAGAGTTAGACCCATGATTACCCCAAGTTGAAAGAAATTACATAGGGAGCAGGTCCAGAGTTTTAAGAAAATTCCCACTTGGTAGTTCTAGAGCATAAAGAAAATACACTGTTGATAGACTCAAAGATTATTTAAAAAAATATATACATATAATGTACTATCACAAATCTTTGTACTGCCTAGTTAAGAAAGGAAGATAAATGTGGTAGTTTTGATATCACCCAATAGATATAGGAATTTGAGGCTTGTAATTTAGATATGCAGCAACCTGGGTGGAGGAGGTGTCACTATGGGTGGATCATACTGTCCACCCCTAAGGTATATTTGGGGAATTCTAGTCTAAAATCTGTAAAGTCTTTGAGCTTTGCCAAGAGTACATGAATTGTGCTTTCTTATGTTGATGGTGGTGGCCTCTGCGTGGGCCTGTGAAAGAGGACCAACTTCTTCTGCTGTAATGCAACTTCCCCTCTATCCGTAAGCTTCAATAAATCCCTTCTTCCATAACTGTGCCTGATTTGAAAGTCCATCCCAGGGACATAAAGCTGTTAACAACTGTAGAACAAAAGAAAGAAATGAAACTCTGAGGTCTTATAAAAGTTAAAATTAGCAAAAATCAGTAGCAGAGGCCCGTAAACTAGAAAAAGGATATAAGGGAAGGAGGAGAGGGGATGGTATTGTATGTATGTAAGTAGGAGAACAGATTACACGGAGGGGAAAGACCTAAGCTAGGTCACGAGAAGAGATGGTATAAAAGAAAGGTGGGGGGGAGGGTTAACCAAAATTCAAGATATTCTGAATAAGACATATGAAAATATGCTTTCTTGAATAATGGCACATCCAGAAGACATTTTGTCCAAGCAATGAAAAACTAACTGCTATAGAAAAAGTGGCATCAGAAGTAGAGGTGATGTAGTAATGAATCTTAAAATGTCTTCTGGTCTTTTGGAATGTATTTTCAAGATGAATATGGAAGGATTTGCTACTTTGGACTAGAGAAGACTTCTAGTATATAAGTTAAGCATGATGGGCTTTTCTGGTGAGAATTTAAAATCCTAAATGTAGAAAAAATTGTGAACTATGAAGGCTTGTGTTCTAAAGTTTCAAAGGGTGAGAAAATAACTTTGTTGGAACTGGGCTTATAGTGGAAAGGCTGAATACATTCTGCCCGAGTTCTTAAAATGTGAGCAAAGTTGAACTTAAAAGTAGTGGACTGGTGTGCTTGATAGAAGTACAAACAAAGAGATGATGCCAAATGCAAAGGTAACTCAAAAAAAAAGTGAATAAAATTAAGGTTACAGGCCCTATTTGAATATAAATGTCTGCATAGCCTTAGGTATTTTTTATTAAGCTTCATACTTATTCTCCAGCTGGTGGAGTCTTTGAGAGGAGGTATACTGTTAGTGACAGATCATGGGGTTGAGGTTTGAAGAGAACATCCATTCTGCATATTCAGAGATAACTCATGCTTGCCATTCTCTCTGCTATTGATGTATGATGAAGTGAACTAGCTTCTGCTTTCATGATAAAGCTTCTACTTCTAAGAGTTAGCTTTTATTCCCATAAGCTGACTTAGGTTGGATGTTTTGCCTCACCAATGAGATGCTTACTGCTGCCAGGATAATTAATCAAAATTGTGAACAGCGATTTCTATAAGCTACAAAAGCAATGTTCTAGGCACAATGTACCCATGGATTCAATAGTGGCAAGTAAGTTATGGTGGTAATGAACTGCTTTCTGATTGGACAAGAGGTATGCTCTGTGGGGGGGGAATTCATGCCTGGTACTAAGAGCCACATGAAAATCCTATGGCTCTGAAGGTCATAGACCATAAAAGGAAGCTTCAACTGATCTTTGGCTAACTGGAGAAGTTATGCCCATGAAAAACCCATCTATGTTTGTGTATGTTTAATCCTTTTGATCAATGGTTAGAAAATCTGACATATGACAGTGAATACCAAGGAAACCCAATACATATCAAAATGGCAAAAAGAGAATTGGAAGTCCCTATCACTGGGTGAGTCATAGCTATCATACTTATCAGGGCCCAGGAAACATTACAGAGGAAGTGGTATATTAAAAATGAGCTCTTCTCTCACTGCTAACTATAGAACCTTCTCTATGGATCCAGCTATAGACAATGAGAAGACTCAAAAGTCATCAAAGCAGAAAATAAAACGCTGCCCAGAGCTTGAAACTGAAGGAGATTTCTAACATATTCTGTCCTTAAGGCTCATGGAATACTTTGGAAGAAGGGTGGAAAGAACAAGAGCCACAGGATAGGAAGGTGTACTATGGGGTATGTCCTCCCAACACAAAAACTTCACAATGCAGTGATTACCAATATACCCCCAAAGAGGATCCTCATCAGAATGACAGAAGAGGAAAGGGCACAAAACAGGATAGCCTGATGAAAATATGACCAATTTATAGTATGTTCATATATGAAAATACTTAATAAAATTATATTAAAAATGATGCTAAAGTACATCTCAAATAATAAAGGGCTAGATGCCTTTATTGATAAAAGGAGATAAATCTATTATCACAGAATAAACTTTAAAATTTTTTTTTGTTAATTTTTATTTATTTATTTGTGAGTGACAGAGAGAGAGAGAGAGAGAGAGAGAGAGAGAGAGAGAGAGAGAGAGAAAGAGGCAGATAGACAGAGAGAATGGGTGCGCCAGGGCTTCCAGCCACTGCAAACTAACTCCAGACACGTTCACCCCCTTGTGCATCTGGCTAATGTGGATCCTGGGGGAATCGAGCCTCGAACCCAGGTCCTTAGGCTTCACAGGCAAGCACTTAACTGCTAAGCCATCTCTCCAGCCCTGAATAAACTTTTTAAGAACAGACCTGTACACACACATACTATATGTGTAATTTGTCTATATACTTTGGTAATTTTTCATTTGCAGAATTAGTTCTAGCAAAATATAATGTAAGCATAGGGTTATTCAAATACTTTTTCTCTTTCAACATGGAAGAAAGACTAGTATTTCACCTTATAAAACAGGCAATGTAAAACTAACATAAGTTGATAGTGGGTTAGAAATGATATGAAGAATCCATGAAATTGAAAGGAGGATAATATATTGGAAATCTAGTAAAATGGTCAATATAATTAGATAACTCTACCCTTTTCAGCTAAGATGGAAGAAAGGAAGTTACAAAACACTTATACCAGAAAGCAGGATCACCACTATTGATCAAAAGACCTTAAAATGCAAAGTTGCAACTAAAAACTGCTTTGGTTACATTGCAGGTTGGAAGTAGAATTTTTAAAATATTTTACTCGTTTATTTGAGAGAAAGAAAGAGGGGCAGAGAGAAAAAGAGAATGGGTGTAACAGGGCCTTTCAACCACTACAAATGAATTCCAGATACACATGCCACCTTGTGAATCTGGCTTATATGGGTACTAGGGAATTGAATCTGGGTCCTTAGGCTTTGCAGAGAAGTTCCCAAACCACTAAGAAATCTCCCTAACCCTGGAAGTAGAATTTAATTTCAAAAGTTGAAATAAAATTTATCTTGTGACATTCTTTGAACCATCTGTCATTAACTTGATTGAGGATTTAATGACTATATTGTTGGATTTCTATACACTTGGTCATAATCTTTTATCTGTTACTTATTGCAACTTTAATATAATTGTATTCTGAAAGTTTTTTTTTGTTTGTTTATATTCTATGAAATTTGTGAAAGTGACCAGGTTTCCTACACCTAATCAGATCCACACTCAAGAATATTTAGGTTCATTAGAGCAGGGCTTTGTCAGAGTTGTACATCAAAATAGAGGCAGAAAAAATGGCTAATTCATAGAATGTCTTCAATAAATATTTAATGATTTAAAAATGTGAAAAGATGGTATATTAATCATGATTCCAATTCTTTTGAACTGAGGTCTTCATCACTGAGAACTATGGGAACACTTGTGAAATACCAGAAAAATGTTTTCTCTCTAACTACATCAGCATTTCCATACCAACTAAGAAACATTATGCCCAACCGAGCCTGTCCCAACTGGGAGTGGCGGGGCCAGCAGGTCCAATTGGGGGGGGGGGCAAACCTATCCTATGTTGTAGCGGTGAGGCCAAGTGTGTCCAAAGTCTCTGGGACAGGGTCTTGGCCAGAGGGGCGGGGGCCCCTAAGTGGGGGGAGGGCGGGACACACAGGCAGGACTGAGTGTGTCCGAAGTAAGAGTGGAGGAGTGGAGTGGGCCTGAAATGCCAGGGGAGGTGGGCAGGTCTTGCAGTAAGGTTCACAGTACTGGTATAAATCATCCAACCAAGAGCAGCTTGTGAGAAAAAGAGGTTTACTTTGGCTTACAGGCTCCAGGGGAAGCTCCAAGATGACAGGGGAAAATGATGGAACAAGCAGAGGGTGGACATCACTCCTTGGCCCACATAAGGTGGGCAACAGGAACAGGAGAATGCACCAAAGACTGGCATGGGGAAACTGGCTATAACATCCATAAGCCCACCCCCAATAATATACCACCTCCAGGAGGTGTTAATTCCCAAATCTCCATCAGCTAGAAACCTAGAATTCAGAACACCTATGTTTATGGGGGACACTTGAATCAAACTACCACAGAGGGGCCTAGCAGGTCCATAGTCGCAGGGGTGTGGGACTTAGCAGAGCATGTCCAAAGTCACCAGGGAAGGGAAGCAGGGCCAGAAGGTGGGGAAGGGTGGGGAAGGGGCAGTGTAGAGCATATATGAAGTCATGGGGAAGAAGGGGCCAAGCAGAGGGGTTATCTAGGCTCTGGGGGAGCGGGGCAGAGCAGGTCTGCGCAGTTCTGCAGTCATGGGGCAAGGGCGGGGTGTGCAGAGAGGGTGTGAAGATGAGGGGGAGGGGTGGAGCCTAGTGTCTCAAAAGTTGAGGGGCTGGGGATAGGTGGGCAGGGTAGGGGCCCGAGCTTCTGAATTCCCAGGTGGGCAAGGTGCAAGTGGAGCAGTGTGATATCACAAGGGGAGGGAGGCAGGGACAAGAGGGTTAAAAGTAACCACATGCAGGAAACTAAAACTTGATCCACACATTTCACCATGCACAACACTCAAATCCAAATGGATCAAAGACCTCAACATAAGACCAGAAACTCTAAAACTACTGGAAGAAAATTTAGGAAGTACTTTCCATGATATAGGAATGGAAAAAGACTTCCTGAATAAAACCCCAGTGGCTCAAGTTCTTAAACAGTCTCTCAACCATTGGGATCATATGAAGCTGAAGAGTTTCTTTACAGACAAGCATATAATAAGCAAAGCCAATAGAATACCCACAGAATGGGAGAAAATATTTGCAGGTTATCCAACTGATAGAGGCCTTATCTCTAGAATTTACAAATAACTCAAAAGTCTAAACAGTAAGAAGACAAATACTCCACTCACAAAATGGGGCACAGAGTTAAACAGGCAATTCACAAAGGAAGAGATACAAATGGCAAACACATCCCTAATAAAATGTTCATCATCCCTAATCATCAGAGAAATGCAAATTAAAACAACTATGAGATTCCACCTTAACCCAATAAGGATAGCCAACATCAAAAGGTCAAATGAAAATAAATGCTGGCGAGAATGTGGAGAAGCAGGGACACTCATTCACTGTTGGTGGGAATACAGGATGGTACAACCACTTTGGAAAGCAATATGGAGACTCCTGAAAAATCTGGCTACAGAAATACCAACAGACCCAGTTATACCATTACTGGGCATCTACCCTAAAACCTTCAAACCAAAGGCCAGAGATATTTGCTTAACCATGTTTGTAGCAGCTCAATTCGTAGTAGCTAAAAGCTGGAATCAACCCAGATGTCCATCATTAGAAGAATGGATAACAAAGATGTGGTATATCTACACAATGGAATTGTATACAGCAGTAAGAAAAAACGACATAAAGAAATTTGAGGAAAAATGGTTGAACCTGGAACAGATCATTCTCAGTGAACTTACCCAATCACAGAAAAAAAATGGACACATAGTCTCACTCATCTGCAACACCTAACCTGAATCTGCCCAAGATGCCTTACATACCCAGCAAGCACCTCATGGACTAGACAATAAGATGGATGGGAGGGCGGGGAGGGAATCAAAGGGTGGAAAACAGTAATCCGGACCCAGACGGCAATGGTACCATAAAATTCTACTTCCTAAAAGACAGACCAAATGGCTGAACCTTCACTAGACCCTTACAGGAAACACCTGAACCACAAGACACTGAAGAGGGTAGGATCAAAACTGACCTAAATCTCCTACATCTTCCCTCTCCCCCTCTCCCCTCTATCTCTTTCCTCTCTAACTCTTGTATATGAGTTATCTTTTTCCTCAATTTCTTAGTGGACACTGACCTGTAACCCCCACTTCCAGCTTGGGCCTACCATCCACAATGAGCTTTTGATCAGAGAAACCTACAAGGTTTCCCAAAAACAATGACAGACTTCTGTCAGAGTACTTGATGACCCACCAAAGGCCAGTGGTAAGACCCTATTGCTGAAGACTCCATATGCAGCTGATGCATAAAATGGAATGACATGGCTGGAAGCCAGAAGAGAGTCAGTCCCCAGACAGTCAGTGTGTCTAGTGCCAGAAGGTTCTACATAGGCGACTGGGGGAAATGACCAAGATCTGTCCAAGCAACACATTGTTTAACCTAATTAGCAACAAATAACCTGATGTGATACCCACACAAGTGCAATAGTGGTACACAGCCATGGTGAGGAATCAATTGCTCTTGATTTGGCTAACTGACCCACTCTGTAGTACTAGACCCATAGATGGAGCTGGGAAACAAGTCAGAACCATACCCAAACACAAGCCCACTCTACAATATCAAGCTACCATCAATCACGGGGTATAAGAGTGCCTAAACCTACCATACTGTCTATCAAAAAAGTGTTATTTCAATTTTCCGGGTGCTAACTTACTCTCTGTTGGAGAATCTGCTTCTCTTTTCCAGATAGATGCAGATCCTAAGAAGAAAGCTGCCCCAATATACCTCAAAAGGGGCCCACTGAAACTAAGGACAACTGGTGAAACAAGCAAGGGTGATGTTTTCCTGTGAACCAGATACCAGCACAAAGGGGAAGGAGATCAAACGCAGAGAAAAATCAACTCCTACCAAATCAGAGAGCCAGAGCCTCAGAGGCCCCCAACACCTCAGCACTGAAGCAGACCAAAAATGAACCCAACATGGCTCAGGGAAATTTTGCGGAAGAGGGGGGTGGAAAGAATGTCAGAGTCATATGTTGGGTCATGATATGCAGAGACATTTATCATACCAATAACTCAGGGCTAACTCCACAATGCACGACCCATTTTCATTAACAAGGAGGGTCTAATGGGAGGGGGTAGAACACAGATGAGCCTAAATAATGGCACCAAACTGCCTGTATTTACTGAAAAGAAAACTAATAACTTAAATTAAAAAAAAAAAGAGGGCTAAAAGTCATGGGAGCAGGAGGGGCGAGGCGGAGCAAGTTGGTGGGGGAGGAAGGGGGAGCTTGGGCTGAGCAGGGCAGGATGAAGTCCCGGAATGATCAAGACAGAGCGTGGTCCCAGGAGTCTTGTGGGTGGGGGAGAGGTGAGCAGAGTGGGTCCAAAGTTTTAGGGGGTGGACCCTAGCATGTACAAAGTCACGGGGGCTTGGGTGGCTCGGTACAAGCAAGTTCAAAGTCAGGGGGACATCAAAGTCATGCAGGGGCGGGGATGGGGGTGGTCTTGAGGGTAGGGGCGGGGCCAAGTGGGTCTGAAGTTGTGGGGGATCCGGGGAGGTACCCACCAGGGCATGAAAGAGTGGGGTGGGTCCTAAGTTGCTTGGCAGGTCCACATGGGGTGTACAAAGTCAAGGAGATTGGAGAGATGCAGGCAATGCCGAGTGGCGAGGAGTAGTCTGAAGTTGCAGAGGCGGGTGCTGGTCCTAGCATGACTGAAATCTGAAATTGCAGGGGCAGTGGGTAAGGCAAAGCAGAGTGGAGCAGGTCTAAATTTACTGGGGAGGGGTGCAGGAGGAATGGCCTAGCTGCTCCATAGTGAGGGCTCATGGGAGGGGTAGAGCAGCATGTCCAATGTTAAGGGCCGGAGACAGGGTGTTGGAGGGTCAAGTCATGGGGGGAGGGGGGCAGGGCCAAGCAGGGCAGGTTGAAGTCAAGGGGTGGGCAGGGCTGAGCATGGTTCTGGAGTCGTGAGGGTGGAGGGAGGGGGAGCAGAGTGGCCCTAAATTGTGGGTGGGGGAGGAAGGTGGGGCCTAGCATGTCTGAAATTGCTGATATGGTGCAGGGCAGAGCACAGCTGGTCTGAATTCGAGTTGGGGGAAAGGGGCGTGTGCGAGAGGGGGAGGGCGGGGCAGCGATGTATGTGGTTCCAAGTGTGCCCACTGGAGTGGCCCAATATTTACAAGTCACGGGGTGGGGGAGGCGGGCAGAGCGAGTCAGGTCTAAATCCAGGGGCAGGCATGTCAGAGCATAGTGCCAAAGTTACAGGGACAGGGGAGAGCTGAGCTTTGAAGTCACATGGGGGAAGAGGGCGGGGCCTATCATACTTGAAATCACAAGGGGGGTTGTGGGTTGGGGTATGGAAAGGGCTGGGACTGGGATGAATTCCAGGCCTATTCTCTCTGAATCCATTCTGTCTGAAGTCATTTGGGTGGAGGCGGGTCTGAGCTGGCTTGGCCAACGTCACTGGGCGGGGGAGTCCCAAGTGGTGGGGGTGGGGGCTGCACCAAGCTTGTCTGATTTCATGGGGGAAGGGACATGTGGGGCGGTTGGAAGTCATGGGGGTGTGGTGTGGGGCAGGGGGGACGGCGGGGCTGAGGGGGGTCGGGGGTGGGTGGTTTTGAGTGTGTTCAAAGTAGTGTGTTGGAAGTCAAAGTCGCTGGGGCCCAGACAGGTTGAGTGGCTCCATAGTCACAAGGGTGGTGCCGAGGATGTCCAAAGTTGCTGGGGGTTGGGAGGGGTGGGCATGGGGGGAGCGGAGTGGTCATATATCTTGGTTGGAGGGGGGAGGGTTTGGGGGCCCAGCAGGGTGGAAGTTGGGGGTAGCTGTTGGGGCTCCAAGTCATGGGTGAGGGTGGCGGGGCCGAGTGGGCCAGGTCGAAGTGGAGTGATGGAGCGGAGTGGTTCCATTGTCACTGGGTTGAGGGTAGAGTGGAGAGGGACAGCGTTGGGAGGTGGGGGAAATCTGAGGACGCTTGTGGTGGGGGGGTGGCGCAGGTGCAACTGCTGGTCTGGTCTCCTTGCCTGCAGTTAGTGCTAGAGTAGCATGACGGTGGGACTCTGGCTAGAATGGATGTTTCCAGGGATTGGGGTCTGGTGGATTACCTGAGAGTAGGAATCAGCCAATTCCTTTTTTTTTTTTTGCCTCTCTTCTCCTTCCCACTGGCGATCTATTAGGGATTGCTCTCCTCTAAAATACCCGGTGACCGCTTGATACTTGCTTCTCCTTCCAGAGAGTTGCAGCATATTTAGGTGGACTCCATCTTAACTGGAACCCCCTTGATTTAATTCTTAAAGGATACCAGTTAGTTATTCCTCGGACAAATCACCCAACCAGAAGCAGATCATTGTAGAGAAGGGTTCCTTTTAAGCATATATTTTTGAAAGGTTTAATCACACAGGAGAAAAGCATAACGGGCTCACAAATTTACATTTCAGTAGGTGAGGGAGAGCTAGGGAGAAACAGAAAGCTAAAGAGAGGGAGAGAGAGAGAGAAAGAGAGAGATCAGCAAGTGTAAACTAGATCAGGTAACAATGAACTGGACTAATCAAGCTGAAGGTACTTCTCCCGCAGCACACCTTCTCTAGTAAATCTCCACCTCCTAAAGGCTAAGGCTTCACCAGTGGAGGAATAAGTTGATAAGTAGGAAGCTTAATCAAAAATACATGAGGCTATGGTGGTCATTCTACATTTAAACTACTATAGCATAGAAAACAGAAATTGGCTAGGCAGTTTAGGGTGGCAGGATCTCCACAGTGAATAATTTTCTCTAGGCTCAATGTGGGAATTGTCTTTGGGCCTAGAGGGGACAATGTAGGTCATTACACTTTACTACATGGCAGAAACTTCAGAGGGATCTGGACTTTTCCTTATCTCTGTCCTTAGGGAGTCATTCCATGCCTCCCCTAAAGAATTAAGATTTTAAGATTGCCCTTTTTCCAAAATTCGTGACCTCAGACTCCTGGCATCAAGACTAAACTGGCTAAACCAGCTGCACACTCATAAGGTTAAAAACAAAACAAAACAAAACAAAAAAAAAACAACGAAATAAAACACCAGCTTGAGTCTCAAGGTGGGCATTTCACACCCCTCTTGCATCTCTGGGCAAGAGCTCTGCCTTCTTATGTTCTGGGTTTTAATTTATTTGATTTTTTTTATGACAGAGAGCTAGAGAGACAGAGAGAGAGGGATAGAATGGGCATGCCAGGGTCTCCAGGCACTGCACACAAACTCCAGATACATGTGCTACCTTGTGCATCTTTCTTATGTGGATTCAAGTCCTGACTTTTTGGGCTTCCCAGGCAAGTGCACTAACCACTAAACAGTATCTTTAGCCTTGTTCTGGGTTTTTCAATCCTACTTTTGTCTCCCTGGGCAGTAGCTCCATGTTTCTTCCTTAAGCCCCCACTTCTCACCAGCAATCTAAAGCTTTAGGTTATAATAACCTTGTTCTAAGCCTTATTCTCTAGTCTGTGGATTTCATTCTTCAAATTCCTAGAAAAAGATCTAGGAACATCTCAGAATGCTCAGTCTCTTGGCATATATTGATACATTGGCAGAGGAATTCCAAAATTCCTTAATCACTATCACATATTGCAACCTAGGAAGCCAGCATTTGCTATATAAATGTGCAAATTTACAAAGGTAATTCCTGAGGCACTACTGTTTTATTTCTTTTGCTTTACTTTGAGGTATTGTCTCAGGTAGACCAAGCCAGCTTTAATTCATTATGTTACTAGGAGAAGATGACTTTGAACTCTGGATACCCATGCCTCCATCTCCAATGATCTGATAAGTGATTATGTCAATAGATTTTATTAGACCTGTTAGGGCATTTCGACATTTTCTTTTAGTTATTAGAATAGCACTCATAGCTGCCATTTCCCATGAATTTGGTTTTGTGTTTTCTTGTTCACTGCTTGCATTCTGTAAAAGGGTAAAACTGATAGGGCTAAAAAAGACTTACTTTATGCATACTAAATTTAATCTATTCTTACATCTAGAACATTCCATTAACAAAACAGGACAACATAGTACTAAGTGGCTAAAAGTTTTAATAATCTAGAATTTAGAAAAAACTAAGTGGTTGTGATGAGTTTCACTATTGAATATGGTGTCAATTTTCACCAAATAGTATTCATTTTTTCCCTTTGTAATTCAGTGGAGTTTTAATTGTATTTATTCATTTAGTTTATTATGTGTATGATGTGTACATATGTGCACAACTCATGCACAAATGTGCAGAAGCCAGAGGAGAATGTAGGTGACTTCCTCTATAGTTCTCCCCAGTTGTTTCTTTGACACTGGATCTCCAGTGATCCTAGATCTGTCATTCCCAGAATGACTGGCCAGTCAGTGAGCTCTCTTGCTCTCAGATTTCCACCTCCCTTAGAAATTTGTTTATAGGGGACTAGGGAAATGGCTTAGCAGTTACAGCATTTGCCTGTAAAGCCTATGGACCTGGGTTTAATTCCCCAGGACCCACATAAGCCAGATGCACAAGGGAGCACATGTGTCTGGAATTCGTATGCAGTAGCTAGAGGCCCTGGTGTGCCTATTCTCTCTCTCTATCTTTCTCTCTCATAAGTAAATAAATATTTTTTAAATGGGGTTACAGGAATGCATAGGCATGTCCCAGGTGTTCATGTGAGTGGTGGATATAAAACTCAGATGGTCTCAGGTCTGGCCTTCATGCTTGTGCAGCAAACACTCTTACCTTCTTCAAAATCTTTCCAATTCCTTAGTGATTTAGTATTATTTTAAGTTCTGAAACAATGGAGATAAACCACACAATAAACAATTGAGGAGCTTGTACTATAAACTCTAACAAGACAAGAGGGAATACAACATTTGATATTTTCACTTTTTAGTGTAGTTTGGTTTGATGTATGGTTATTCTTAATATTTTCTCTTCCTGTCTGCTAGGTCCTAAATGATCTCACAGATGCCAACAAGGAGAATGTAGTTATTTTTTTTACAGAAATATTGGGAAAGGCATACATTTTACATTGAAAGTCACTTCCAATCCCAGTACTTTATTTTACTCCTGGTATTTGTATGTAAAATAGTTTGGGGTATTTAATGGGTCAGTAGCAATCTTTTCAAAATTTTCAGTAGAGTATTGTGGGAGAGTGGGGGGGAGAGAATGGGTGCATCAGGGACTTCAGCTGCTGCAAATGAACTCCAGATGCATGCATCACCTAGTGCATCTAGCTGACATGGGTCCTGGGTAATCAAACCTGGGTCCTTTGGCATTGCAGGCAAGCACCTTAACCAATAAATATCTCTACAGCCCAATCAGAGTAATTTTAAAAGGTGTTGCTTAAGCTAAGTTTTCAAGAATGATATCTATCTATCTATCTATGCATATTTGTTCTTGGTTAGAAAGCATGAAAGGTCTATTTGAGATCATTTTAAAACTATCAAAGTTTTGGGCATAGTTCTAGTAGTATAACTCACTGTTCATTTCCTCCCAAAGTGGGAAGACAATTTAGAATTTCATTGTATAGTCCAGTGATAATCACATGTTCTTTATTTCAGTTACAGCTTTTGGATCATAATAGTTAGATAAATAAAGTGTATGACATGTTTTTGGATACCTACTAAAACCAAACTATTGTGAGTTGTTCAACATTTGATATATATGACATATACATATTATTATATTACTGTTCATATTAAGCTTAGAGGTGGCATATGATGGCACATTTACTTATTAGCATTTTTCCATTTATATATTAAAGACTAAAACATCAATTTTCCTTTTATTACAATTTCTTCACTATTATGATGGTGTATTCCTTTATGTTGTCAAGTTAATGCCATGAAATGAATTTATAGTTAAACTATATTACATTCTCAAGAATTTTGAAATTAATTTTGTACTGTATTTTTTGTAACAAAAGGTTAAATGGCATCATGTGCAAATTCACCTATTAACAGTAATAAAAATGACAGATTAATGCATCATAGTTCAGTTTGGGTTTAAAAGGTAGTGAATCTAGCATGTATCCTTTCTTAACAAATATCAGAGCATGTGATTTGAGGAATACGGAGCACTTATACTGGCAGTCAAAACCTCTTTTCTGCAAGTGACACTAAGTACAAGGCTAAACAAATATAATTAGGTTTTGCTATGTAAAGTTATTATTTGTTTAAATATTGTAATCCTCTTACTAAATATTAGCTGAAATTTAATTTGGTGTCAAGCACTAAAGATTGAAAAGCAGGCTGAGTTTTTATCAAATCTACGTCGGTATGCACCCCCTTTGATTCTTTTCCATATTTGCATAATTAAAACTTCATTCCCCTGCTGTTTCTTCAAATCCAGTGACTGTTTCTGGGAAATACAGAATGGGGAGGGCAAGAAATCTGAATTATTACTTTTGTTTGTGGAAACCAAACAATTATACAATACAGTGTACCATAAGCACATAGAAATTGTATTCATTCAATTGGTTAGGTAGAGTGCCTAGAGAAAAAATTCTTTCAGTACCTTTCTTAATAGAGCTGAATGGATCTGAGTTAGTAATAGAGGTGATTTTTTTTATTGAAAAAATAAAGTCTGATTTATTTATTTTTAAAATACTCCTAGTTTCATTTAGTTTTGACAGAACACAGTCATCATTAGTTTAATTTAAAACACTATGTACATGTTTGAAAATTGTAAAAAAATAAGTTTAAAAATGAAATTAATAATAAATCAAATTATTAAAAATATTGCCACCACATAATAGAGAAAAGATGATTCATTCTCTGCAACAGCTTGGATGCTTTCCAAGAAGGATACAAAGTTCAGCTCTAGCAGTTCAGCAACTGGACATTCCATATGCCTTATTATCTCGTGCTCCCTAGACATCACTTGAATCTTGGCACATGGCTGTCATTTCGACATAATGGTTGTCATTTCAAAATAATCTGACTACTTAAAAATATATAAAACAGGGCCAAGAAAAAAATGCAACATCCAAAGTGTACAAAAATGACTTGGCTGTGGCTATACAATTCTTTAAAAAGAAAAACTCTGATTTTGAAACCATGCTTTGGTAACAACTCTATGATTAAAGTGCTTACCTCTCACCCATCTCTGCTTTTAGCTTATTTTTTTGTGGAAAAGTATATCAACATTGAATAATAATAATAATAATGCATTTTCCTAGGTGATTTAATTTTTCCTCAAATACACATAAGCTCTAGTTAGAACATATTTTAATCTTATTTACATTCGCCTCCATAGCATCAATAATGTAATAAACATTCAATAAGTGCTTGTTGAATTGTGTGGGCCTACTCCCTTTTATCTGGTAGATTTCTGAAAAGGAAGCCAAAAATAACAATTGCTAGGGATTTTTTTGGAGATCTGAGGGCAACCTTTGTCATTTAAATTAAATATTGAATATTTGATACTGTCCTTATTGAAAGGAAAACATTCTATTTTTTTAATTCTAAGACAATTTTATATTGAAGACATTCAGGACTTAAGAGAGTTTTTGTTCGGAAAGATTATGCTTGCTGATATTTACCATATTTAAAATTAAAATATAAACGCTTATAACACAAGAATGTGCATGTTATACTCAGGAAAATGTAAGAAGGAATAAACAAATAAAATCTGTATATAATGGCACTATTCTGAATATGTGGACCTTCTGAAAAGATCTGAATGACAGATGTTTCTCAGATCACACTTTTGAATTGCTGCTCTAGAAGACTGTTCCATCCATTTCTTTTTCAAAGCTGTTTTCTTTGAAATATGATTATTATTATTTATTCATTTGACACACACAGAAAGACAGAGAGAGAGAGAGATAGAGAGAGAGAGAGAGAGAGAGAGAGAGAGAGAGAGAGAGAGAGAGAACAGTAGACAGAGTGAGTATAGGTATGCTAGGGCTTCCAGACACTTCGAACAAACTCCCTACACATGTGCCTTTTCATGTATATGGCTTCTGTGGGTACTGGCGAATGAAACCCTGGCCATCAGGCTTTGTAAGCAAGTTCCTTTAACCATTAAGCCATCTCTTCAGCTTGAGATCATCATTTCTACTCAAAACTTAGGATGCTATTTGGAGGTTTGTGGAATGTTAGGTAATTCATTGGGGTTCTGTTCTACTCTAGAAACTGGGTTGGCAAAGAACTTCTTCAAGTGTTGCTCTGTGGAAGCTTCCATTTCCTTCAGTGGTTGGCAGTGGCAAGTAGAAACCTTCGGAAAGCACAAAAGGTTGTGCCTCATAGTGCTACATGCCTCAAGTATTTGGACTTAGTCTATCAAGTGTTTCAATTCTTGGGTGGACCTAGGAAGCTAGGAATCCTAAGCCTTTGAAGACACTGATGCTAGAACTGACAATAAAGGGTAAGGTTTTGGTATTGCTTGGCCATTAGCAATGGAGAGAGTTACAGCTCTAGGCTCATGGTCTGAGATCCTTGGCCTTAAGAATTTGATAGCTCTCTGGAACTCTTGTGGCAACCAGAGCTTGTACTTTCCATCCTCTGTCTTCTTGATGACTTTATCCTTCTTCATTCTCAACTCTCTGCTACTTCTTGTCCGGGTCACACTTAGCTCAGCTGCTGCTTTTCCAACTGACAAAAAGATGGCTGTCTTCCCTTTCTGCAACTATTCCTGTCATTACCACTCTACTATTTCTGTCCTTGAGCTTCTGTCTCTGGCTACACTTTTTTCTTTACTTATTCTTGATACCAGCTAGCCCACACTACTAGGAGGACTAGGCAAACATTTGGGAGAAGCCTTTTATTCAACCTAGTGCTACACCAGAGTTCCAACTGACTCACTAAGTCAAAGTAGCCAGCAAGCAGTAGAAGGCGTGCTAGAACCCACTCACACCAATTATAAACTTGCTTCTTAGTACTGATCACAATGATTGAGGCTTGTGTTTTTGTGAAACAATCACAGAATTGCGCCTCAGCACCAATCATAGCCACTAAGGCTTGAGTTTTGGACCAAAGAATTGCTCCCTAGAACCAATCACAGCCGCTTTGTTCGTTACTACCAAACACAATAATCCCTTCTGGCTGCTTCAGGAGCTGGAATAATTAGCTGGTATCCAGTTGTTTTTCTTTCTCAAGCTGTCTAAGGAATATTCAAGATGGGTGTTGCTGACTAAAACACAGTCTAGATGATTGTTTAACTGACAGTCCTTTTGTCTCAGCGATCCTTCTCTGTAGAAATGTCTAAGATGCTTTTTCTAGTTGCTTGGCCTTCCGGAGTATAGTCCTCTGAAATATATGTACAGGTTAATTTGTTGTCCTAAAAACTGCAAGTGGAAGGCTTAAAGTATTTTAAAAAATAAATAATGACTTTATTTCTAAATACATGAACACAGGGCCCTCTGTTTATCCAGGGCCTTTAAATAAACATTTATGTTAGCAACATGATCATACAGAATAATTCAGACAAGCATTAAGCACGGTACTTTTATTATTATTTTAATTTGGTGTTTCATCAGCAAATTTTCCTGCACACTGAATTACAGTCAGTCTATAAAATTATTAATCTTCCTCTAAGGGAGCAAGAGTTTGGGATGACTAGGGAGAGAGAACATCATTTTTTTTTTTTTCTCTGAAGAAACTGAACTAGTCATTGGTTAAAAAAAAAAAATCAATCAATCAAATCCTCACTGTCAGGAAACCAAGTAACCCTCTCCCCCTCACACCCCATGGTTTTCTCTTTTACCATCATAGGAGATTTTTTCATAATTTCTGCTGTGAAATACAAGATTACGAAGATCAGTTCGGTATGTAATCAAATACAAAAAAAGTCTGCCTATTTCTATTCAAACACAGATACTTTTATTGAATATAATAGTACGTGAGATTTATATAGCAGTAATTGAAAATTTTAAATTATTTTATTTATTTATTTATTTATTTATTTATTTATTTATTTATTTGAGATAGAGAATGAGAGAAGAAGATAGAGAGAGGGTGTACCAGGGCCTCCAGCCACTGAAAATGAACTCCTGATGCATGTATCACGTTATGCATTTGGCTTAGGTGGGTAATCAAACCTGAGTCCTTAGGCTTTATAGCCAAACGCCTTAATTGCTAAGCCATCTCTCCAGCCCAGCAATTGGAATTTTAAAGAATTTGCAACATTGTTCTAGTGTGGCTAATACCCAAACATAGCATTTTGGGAAATAAATAATGGTCTTATATGTGTGTTCTATAGGTGCAACCTATGGGTTGCAATTTAAAATATGTCAACATTCTTCATGTAACAAAAATAAAATACGCAGTTATATTAACTCAACATGTATGAAGTTCTTTTCATTTTCCAAACCACTTTTAAGTAACTATCATATTTAATTCTCTCAACCACTCTGAAAGAAGTAAGGAAAGTATTATCATGCCTTTTTTTTACATATGAAAATCTATACTAGGGCTGGAGAAATGGCTTAGCAGTTACATTCCTCAGGACCCATGTAAGCCAGATGCACAGGGTGGCACATGCATCATTGTTTACAGCGGCTGGAGGCCCTGGTGTGCCCATTCTCTCTTTTCTCTCTCTGCCTTTTTTCTCTTTCTCTCAAACAAATAAACAAAAATAAAATATTAAGAAAAACCTACAGTAACATGTTTAAAGAAAAAGACAGTCTTTTATGCACTTACTATGTAATATCCAACACATATATGATTTCTTAATATAATTTTCTACATAACTGTACTATATAGATAAGGTGAATAAAGTTCATAGAAGTTAAGAAACTAGCCTAATAATTCCTAGTTTGTAAGTGGTAATGCTCATATTACAGTGTGGATCTGTTCTCTTCTGATTCCAGAGCCAAATATCTTAATGAATTGGCAAACAGAATTTATTTTTAATATACTGCTGTATTTTCAACATGATTTCTGATTTCTTAAGTGTAAACAAGAACAATTCATTTAAATTAGGGTTTAATTTTCAAAACAAGTGCTCATGAAATTAAATATATTGTCAATTCATTTGTCCAACAATTAATTCTAACATGGCACTACCTTTTCCTCTATCTGTATCTGTATCAATCTATATGATAGCAATATCAATTTGTGGTCTGAGTTGGAGCCAGGTCACATCTCCACATCAGCAGGATGGAAGTATTCTGAATGATTTCCTAGTACTAGGACAGGGGGCTAAAATATGAAATCTCAAGTCTCACCAACAGTGATACTTCCTCTAGCAGGATGCCACCTTCCAAAGGCTCCACTAGCTTGGGATACAGTATGAATCTTAATCTAAAACACATCAGGCTATGGGTGAAAATTAAATTCAAACTACCACAATGGCTATGTGGTTAAATGGAATAAATAAGTGCTCTTGTGTCAAATCAACTGTCTTTGAATATGATCAGTCATTCAGTGGCTATAGCAAACTCCTACTAGATTTCACCAACTCTCTTTTTTCCCATCTAGAAAATTGCTATATTAGTAATAATTGTCTTGAATGTTTGCTGTGACTATTACTTGGGTAGCCACCAGCTAGATGTTAGACTGGTGATAAGTAGGTAAATATATCTAACACAGATAGACACTGGTACGTAGTAAATATTTTAAAATGTTTATCTATTTTCTTCATTGTATTCTCATCTGACTTACCCTATTGATGCTAAATTTCCAATTCTGATTATCAGGAGAACAAACATAGAAAGATATATATTATATTTTAAATGACAAAGTATATTAGAATAATATATTTGGAATGAACTTCTGACACCTTAAGATTTGTGCAAGGAAATAACCCCTTCTGGACTAATTGCTATTCATCTTACCCACCCCCCCACACACTTTAAACATGAAGCAAAGCACTCTGGTGGTGGTAAGAGTCCAGTTTTTGCCTGTTCAGCCTCATCCTTCATCACATTGAAGTGGCAAGACAGCTGGCAGCAGAGAGGACAGACTATTGCCTATAGTAGTACAACAGGCTAATGCTCTGTGGCTGATTCTAGGTTAATGTCATGCTTTCATGATTTTTATAGACTCATGTGCTGAATTAAATAGCTACACACCCCTAAAAATAACTGGACTAGATTCTAGGAGCATTTTTTAGGTTTCCTAAACTTATGCGAGTTAATGACTAGGTTTTTTTTGACAATTGCCTCCCGAGAGATCAACGTGGCAATCTTCTCATCACTGCTTTTCTAGTCTGACTGAAACAGAAAATTTGACTGTTATGTTTCCATCTGCTGAATTATTTTATGAAATAAAATAGAAAAGGAATACTTTAGATGATATGCTGCCAGCACTTACACACCTGTGATTTCTTTGAAAAAAAAAAATAATAATGGGAGTTTGGCAAAACAATCACATTTTAATGACACCAAAATTGCCATTTAAAAGCTAACATGTACTTGTGTGATACATATTCAACATTGAAACTTACATATCAAAATATTTTCAAAAACTACTAAATGTAATGTCTGTAGCTGGCACATGGGGGAGTGGCCATAGACAATGCAACTCCTTTAGAATATAGCCACTTCACAACTAAGCTACATTTTTACAATTTATCAAGTTCCCTTGTCCATTTGTCCCTTTCCATAACAATCATTAAAGTTAAGAAAGGAAAAGCAAAGGGTAAATTTTATTACTTCTCTTTCAAAGTTTAGTCAATCATTGATGTGGCTGGCCAGTGCTTCTTTTTTCCTTTCATGAAGACAGTTTATGAGGTGATTCTAGTTTCATGTTTGCCTTTAAATTGTTCATGGTTTAAAATATGTCATGATATGTAATACTTTACTAATTATCTGACTGACATATATTTCTGGAGGGTCCAAATAACTCTTCATATTTCTTTCTCTGCCAAATAAAAGCCTTAGTTTGAATTAAAATTCTCAAGTAACAAGTACTGCATGTGCCCCTTCATTCCTCCATTCATATTTTCTATTGGTATAAATCCTCTACTTTTTTGTTCATGTATATAATATTCAGTGTTCAAATCATAATAAAAACTCCAATTTTACTTGAACTATGTATCAATTATCTTAGCCTATAATTATAGGCCCTTATTCTCAATTTCCACTCTTGTCTTATCTGACTTCTTATACTATGTATATTACATACAATTATGTATTTCATAACATAAAATGTCAATTATTTTATACCACTGGAATTATTTTATGGATACTATATGTCACCCTAGCACTTTGAAAATTTGTTGTAGTAAATATGTATTAAGTATAAGATTTTTTGGTAATCCACAATTATGACACTAGCAAATGAATATAATAAGCATTCAATAAATATGAATTGTAAGTACACATACAAACAAGTTACACAACAAAATATAACATATATAACATAATGCCCTTACTTTTATTTATTTATTATTTTTGTTGTTTTTTTGAGGTAGGGTCTCACTCTGGTCCAGGCTGACCTGGAATTAACTCTGTAGTCTCAGGGTGTCCTTGAACTCACGGCGATCCTCCTACCTCTGCCTCCCGAGTGCTGGGATTAAAGGCGTGCGCCACCACGCCCGGCTGATAATGCCCTTACTTTTAATCATACCTGATAGTGTGTTAGAAATTTTGGGGTATCATTGACTTAGTCACTATTTTCACATACCTTGTCTTTTTATTAACCTTTTCCCTATGAAACACAATTAAAGTGATATCTTACTGAGAAAACAAAAACAAAGGCCTTAAAAGATTTCTAGATGTTTCATTGTAATTATTCAGATGAAACAATGCATTCTCTAATATGTAAATTATTTATGTTAGTGTGACTTGGGGGATACAGGATTAAAACCCATGTAAATACATGGATATATATATATATATAATCCATTTTCTCCTGGTTATGGTAAGTTTTCTTTTATTTGTGGAAAATGAACATAGTAAATTGAAGTTAGTATAGAAACAAGCTGGGGAGTCAAAAGATTTCTTAATAAAGAACTATGATAGGCAAAAGAACAAGTTCATCTGGTTAATGTGTTGGGAACATGCCACTTTCATCTTTCTTTTTTATTTTGGTTTTTCGAGGTAGGGTCCCGCTCTAGCCCAAGCTCACCTGGTATTCACTATGTGTTCTCAGGGTGGCATGCAACTCTCAGCAGTCCTCCTACCTCTGCCTCCTGAGTGCTTGGATTAAAGGCGTGTGCCACCACACCTGGCTTTACTTTCATCTTTCAATGAGATAAAAACATTCAGTAGTGTATATAGACAGACAAGGCACCCTGGCAAGAAGAGGTGAACTGAAATATCCAAAAGGTCATTCCCATGATGAGTAGTGTTGCTTCACAGCAGTGAGTTTCCTTACATCGTTATCTCACACTTTCCCCCCTCTTCTCCTTTCTCTCATACACAGTGTTTGAACATTTGTTAACTTTCCTTTAGAAAAAGCAAAGTCTATACCATTGATGAATTATAGCAGCATATGTTGATGTTGTGATAAAGAAAGGGCATTCTTCAAGGTCTAGCCTGCACAGCATGAATTTCAGATGCATTTGAAGAAATGGTTGAAATTTATGCTTTTGTCCACCAACAGTATTTGAAATCCTAGATAAGGGTTTGGCCATTGCATTTGCACAGCAATTAATGTGCAGAATTGCAGTAGAAAATATGAGTTAGGAAAGTACATTCGGTTAAAGTGGGGGAGGCATATGAAATTTATGTTGGAAAAACAAAAAGTACCTCCTGTAAAAGTGTTACAAGGCCAAAGCTGATCAAATATTCATAAATTTATGATGCCTGTTATGGACTTTATCTTTATTCCACACCTATAGAGGCATTTCTAGGGCTGTATTACAGGAAATACACAATCACACAAACACTTCTACATGCAGGCACACAGTACACACACATAAAGAGGTACACACACACATACACATAGATAATGAGCTAAAGAAAAAGCAGGATGAAATAAGAAATACAAATTAGGCAAAAACAATAGGCAAGATAATTCTTAGCAGTGATTTTCATCTTCAGAAAATGACATTTTAACTCTCCAAGCTTTGTTCTACCACACATGAATAGCGCATAGTATGCATTTCAAATTCGACATTTAAATTATAAGATGTAGCATTGTATAGTACTCAAGCTCTGTTTTCAATTCAAGATTTGGTAACAAAATACATCTATATCTATATATAACCTATAAACGAATTTTAGAAATAATTTTTAACAAAAATTGTGCCTTCGTGATTTCTCTTTCTTTCTTTCTTTCTTTCTTTCTTTCTTCTTTCTTTCTTTCTTTCTTTCTTTCTTTCTTTCTTTCTTTCTTTCTTTCTTTCTTTCTTTCTTTCTTTCTTTCTTTCTTTCTTTCTTTCTTTCATCTTTCTTTCTTTCTTTCTTTCTTTCTTTTTTTTAAATAGACATGTGTGGCCAAGACCAGCCATTTATTTCTGTGCTGAGGCAATTGAACTCTGGAGGTTACTGTCCTCTCAGGTCCACTCAGGTCCACTCAGGTCCACTCAGGTTCCCTCATGCTTACTTAGTCATGAAGCCCCCTCCTCACCCTGGTTCTATGACTTTTGGATATAATTTATATTTCCAAGTAGCCTGAAACAGTTTATTTAAATAATGTCTTTACTATCCATCTACTACTGCACAGAAAACAGTTCCACATTTAGCTTTAAAGAGTGCCTTAGCTTTTATTTCTCCCCTCCTTCCTGTTGCCTCTGCCCCTTCTTTACCTAGCAACTGATGACCTCACCAATAGAACTCCACTTCAACAAAGCAGTTGGTCCCTGGATTCATTTCAGTCGCCAAGCCTCTTGGTCAGAAGTCTCACTTCTCCGGACTAGTTGGTCGTGCTGGTTCTGGGTGTTCAGCTGGTTTTCTCCGCGATTTCATGAAGGTGACCCTGATCCTGTATCTCTATGGCTTGTACTGACGATGTGTAAGTACAAAACAGAGTATAATTGTTTAAATTTGAAGGGAAAAAACTTGAATTAATTTACTGTGTTACTAGGGCAGAGACAAGTGTTTTAAAGGGGATGGAAGGCAATAGTTAAAAAGAGGTAAATATAGGTAATAAGAGCAGTGGGTTTGAGAGTAACGATTAATGAAGATTTTAAGTGTAATTTTGAAATGTTATAAATGTTATAAATCTCTGATCTAAATGAGACCCATGAGAAAATTGTAACTTTAATAGGATCTGTTATGGATTAAATCAAAGGAAAGTTTAAGAAAGTTTGTTTTGATTAGTTGATGCCTTATAAACTGCAACTTGAGTGTTTAACATAACTAAACTTTTAAACTTTTTTTTTCATTTTTTTTTAAGTTGCAAAAACATCTGTTTTTTGCTCCCAGAAGACTCTCAGAAAGGCTTCTGCCAAAATCTGAACACTGAGTATAAGGGTCATGGATCCTACAAGGACATAAATGCTATAATTTCTGTCTGCCTGGTAGTATGTAAACTTGATCATGCAGGCTTTTTGCTGCGTTGGACAGATAGTAAAACAGGGTCATAATGCAGTCCTAATGGTGATTCTGTAGTCTAACTCAGAGTTTCCTACGAGTGGGTCAGTAGGCTAAGGAGTATTTAGGATACATTTAGAAGGATAGCATGTTCCAGGCTGTACAAGGATCATATATTTCAAATATGTTCTGGCTATTATACTTCTATTTTAATTAACTCTTTAATTTCTGGTTTTTCAAGGCTTGGAGGTAAAAGCCCTTCATCTATAATGGTACCTGTGGACAAAAATGAAAACAGGGAGCTGTGCCATGGTGTGCCTCTCCAGTGTCCAAATCCCATGCTGAAGGATGATGATGATAATGAAGAGACCTGGGGTCACCATCGTGCTCCACTGAGACCTCCCTTCACTGTGCTAAGACCAGGATCCTACATTCCTGGTGGTCGGAGACCTCTGAGACAGCCTTTCACCCTAACACCTGCTGTTGAGGAAGAGCTCCTAGCAACAGCAGAAATAAACATCTCTGAGGGGCTAGACAGCCAAAGCCAGAAGAAACACTATTCTATTAATATGTCGCAGGAAGTCTCTAGCAGCCCTACACTGCCAGAGATGGTCAGTGGCCCAAAAGTCAATTGTGGGCCCTCTGAGAGAGCTTGCAACAATTCACATCCTTATGTGGCTTTTCCTGGAGGTCAAGGGTTTTTTCCACCTAGGGGCCCACAACAAAGCCCTGCGTATCTTCCAAATCTTAGATCAGGAGTAATGATGGAGGTGACATCAAGGAATGTGAGAATGGCCAACAGTGTTAATTTGGCTCGTGTTTCTTTCCCAGTGGGAGCACCAAGGCACTTTGTGGATAATTGGCAAAGGCTACCTCTCCCTTTCACAACGAATACTCCAAGATTAGCTTGCTCTGGTGCTAGAGGGTTCATACCATCTCAGCTCCCAAGATTCAATGTGTTTCCCAATATGCCAATTGTTTTTAATTGTCCTCTCACATTCACCCATCCACTGTTGCCATTCTTTTTCTTTTATAATTCTGGAGCAATGCGTTTTCCTCCACACTCAAACTAGAGAGGTCAAATGATGGCAAAAAGGGAAGGAGGAAAAAGGGTTGGGGGAAATCTGAAAGACATTCATGTCTGCATTCATATATGAAATTACCCACCCTCTCACTCTCTGTTTAGCACTAGTGTGCCTTGTATGATTAAAAATTCAATAAAGTTTCCAAATGTTGAAATACTGTGTTTACTTTAAAGTAAATCTTGAATTTTGTTTTTTTAACCTTTCAAGCAATTAAATCAGAAATGTGTCAGTTTTTTTCTATGTAGCTTACTTCCCTTATAGTCTTTGTTGCTGATTAATGCTTCACTGTCACTGTGGAGAGGGGCAGTAGATATTTTGTTAGTCTTACTCTAGGATGGAGATCCTGTATAACTAAGACTAGTAGAGTTACTTAAAACTAAATGGGTGTTTACATATAGGTTACCTAAAGGCAGGCCAAAATCCCCATAATAGAACAATGCATAAGTAATTAAAAAACACATATGAATCTAGTGTAAAGTGTAACAGAGATAGCATTTTCTGCTAAGGATAAGGAAAACAAGTTAAATATCCAGGAGAAGGAAGATGGGAAAGTCTTAGGTCATGGTTCAACTTGTGACAGGATTTCCTTCTCAACTTTTTACTTTTATTTATTTATTTATTTATTTATTGTAGAATGCATATGCCAGGGCCTCCAGGCACTGAAAACAAACTCCACACACACGCCAAACCTTGTGCATCTGGGCTGATGTTGGTACTGGGGAATCAAACACGGGTCCTTTGGCTTTGCTGGCAAGTACCTTAACCGCTAAGTGTTTTCTCCAGCCCAGGATTTTTTTCTTCTTCTTTTCTTTTTTTTTTAAATTTTTTGATCATTTTTATTTATTTGAAAGTGACAGAGAGAGAGAGAGAGGGGGGGGAGAGAGAGGGAGAGAGAGAGGGAGAGAGAGAGAGAGAGAGAGAGGGCATGCCAGGGATTCCAGCCACTGCAAACGAACTTCAGATGTGTGCTCCCCCTTGTGCATCTGGCTAACATGGGTCCTAGGGAATTGAGCCTTGAACTGTGGTCCTTAGGCAAGCGTTTAACCACTAAGCCATCTTTCCAACCCCTTCTTTTCTTTTTTGTGAGGCAAAGATGTAGCTTTTATTCTTTTTTTTTGTTTTTGTTTTTGTTTTTGCTTTTATTCTTTTACTGGGTAAACATGAGCTGCCAAAACTGACTTCCAAGAGCAGAGCAGTCAACTTGGGATCACAGACAACGGACTATGTAGAGCTTTTCAGTTGGGGGAGGTAAGGAAGGGAGAAGTAAAAAATGGTTTATTTAGGGGAGATCTAAGAGAGCCAGGTTGTGACATCAGAACAGTAACCTGGTGTCCTAAGAGGACAGGAAACCTAGACCTGGGGCATTGTTATGCAAGGAAGGGAAAATGGCTGGGCAGTTTCTTGAGGAATGTGGATGACCCACTTACTTGTGTCTGTCGCCATCCTGTTGTCTTTGGTGACTCCATTTTGTCCAGACCTACCATTCTAGACTTTTGTTAATGATAAGAGATAAAGGTTAATATTTTCACGTGGTGAGCTCCTATGGGAGAGGCTGGATAATGCAGTCTATGGGTCTCTCTTCAGGGCAGGCAATAAAGACATAGATTCATGGTGACTAGAGGTGGCAGAGTGGTGAGATCAATAGCACCAGTGTATCATGTTGTTATGAGTTGGTCCTGAGTGAAGCAGAGACTTCTCTCATACCATCCCTGTATTGAGCTGACTTCAGGACAGTCACTGGCAGACACCTGTTGCAGAGAAGGTGAGAGAGAGGGGCTCTGTGCACCCTGTCAGAAGATAGAGGGAGAATAAAGGAGCTTGTTACTCTTGTTAACAGCTATGACATCAAAATGCCAGTTGTAAAGGAAGGATGAGCATTCAGAGGCAATAGAGGGCTTGGGGAAAGGGAGGCAGAAGGCATTTTGGGATCAGAAGAAGAGTAGGAACACAAGAGAGTTTAAGTTTGAGAGTGTCTATTGGGGTGGCAGTGTACTTATCCCTGAATGAGATAGGGTAAGGGCTAAGGAAGGAGGAGGCCTGAGGAATAGCTCTAATTCTTGCTAAGGTAAGTGGGAGGATCTGGGGTCAGGATAGGTGAAGTTAATCAGGAATAGACAGAGGCAGAAGATGAGTTAATGTTAGAGTCTAATATTGTAAGTCAGCATCAGACAGGGGAGCCTATTAGTCTGAATCATTGTTTATATTGTAGTTATATTTTTCTTACTGGGTGATTAAGACCATGTAGGCTGCCATAATTAACTGTATATGTTGGGAGGTCAATGATGGCACTGTAGGAAAGTCTTTTAGTGAGGAGTTCTATGACTCTCAGCATTTTACATTTTCTAATACCATAGTGTATATAAGGCTTGACAATCAAAAGTCTATGGAGGGCTGAAGAAATGGCTTAGTGATTAAGGCAGTTATCTGTGAAGCCTAAGGACCAATGTTCAATTCTCTAGGTCCCATGTAAGCCACATGTACAAGGTGACACATGTGTCTGGAATTCTTTGCAATGGCTAGAATCCCTGGTGCACCCATTGTCTTTCTCTTTGTGTGTGTGTGTGTGTGTGTGTGTGTGTCTCAAAGAAAAATAAATAAAAAATTAAGTATGGAAAAGAAACATTATGGATAATTTCATCCATTTTTGGAACAGGGGATGCTATATGCTCAGAACTCTTAAATGCAGATGAAAATGTCTTAATAGTGTAGAATTATTTTTTGTGTGCATGTGTACATGCATGTGTGATGCATATGTGCCTATTCCCATGTGTGGATGAAGGTGTTCATGCATGTGTGTGTTCATGCATGTGTAGGTCAGAGATCAATTTCAGTGTTTTCTTTTTTTTTATTAGTTTTCTATGCTGCAAGTACAGGCAGTTTGGTATCATTGTTTAGGCTCATCCATGACCTACCCCCTCCGCATTGGTCCCTCCTTGTTGAGGTATATGGGTCGTGCATTGTGGAGTTAGCCCACAGTTATTGGTAAGACAAATGTCTCTGCATATCATGACCCAACATGTGACTCAGACATTCTTTCCACAACCTCTTCTGCAAAATTTCCCTGAGCCATGTTGGGTTCATTTTTGGTCTGCTTCTGTGCTGAGGTGTTGGGGGCCTCTGAGGCTCTGGCTCTCTGATTTGGTAGGAGTTGATTTTTCTCTGTGTTGGTCACTTCCCCTTTGTGCTGGTATCCGGTTCACAGGAAAACATCACCCTTGCTTGTTTTGCCAATTGTCCTTAGTTTCAGTTGGGCCCCTCTTGAGGTATGTTGGGGCAGCTCTCTCCTTATGATCTGCATCTACCTGAAAGAGAGAAACAGATTCTCCAATGGAGAGTAAGTTAGCACCAGGACAAATGAGATAGCCCTTACTTTTTTTTTATAGAGAGTTTAATAGGTGTAGGTCCTCTTGTACCCCGTGATTGATGGCAACTTGATATTGGAGAGTGGGCTTATATTTGGATATGGTTCTGACTTGTTTCCCAGCTCCAGCTATGGGTCCCATACCACTGAGGGAATCAGCCAAATCAAGAGCAGTTGGTCATCACACCAGGCTATTTGTTGCTAAGTAGGTTAGACCATGAGTTGCTTGGACAGATATTGGTCATTTCCCCCAATCACCCATATAGCACCTTCTGGCACTAGACACGCTGACTGGGGACTGACTCCCTCCTGGCTTCCAGTCATGCCATTCCATTTTACATGTCAGCTGCATATGGTGTCTTCAGCAATAGGGTCTTACCACTAACCTTTGGTGGGTCATCAAGTACTCTGACAGAAATCTGTCATTCTTTTAGAAAACCTTGTAGGTATCTCTGATCAAAAGCTCATTGTGGATGATAGCCCTATGCTGGTACTGAGAGTTACAGGTCAGTGCCCCCTAAGAATATGTGCATATTCCCATGTGTGGATGAAAGTGTTCATGCACGTGTGTGTTTATGCATGTGTAGGTCAGAGATCAATTTCAGTGTTTTCTTTTTTTTTATTTATTTGTTTGAGAGTGGCAGAGAGAGGAAGAGGCAGATAGAGACAGAGAGAATGGGCACGCCAGAGCTTCCAGCCACTGCAAACAAACTCCAGACACGTGCGCCCCCTGCTGCATCTGGCTAACGTGAGTCCTGGGGAATCAAGCCTCGAACCAGGGTCCTTAGGCTTCACAAGCAAGCGCTTAACCACTAAGCCATCTCTCCAGCCCCAATTTCAGTGTTTTCTACAATTGCTCTCTCCCTTATGTTTTTGAAACAGGGTGTCTCAATGAGTATAGAGTTCATAGATTGGCTAGACTACCCAGTAAGCAAGACCCAAGTCCAGGAATTCTGCCTTTGCTTCCCCAGTGCTTGAATTAAAGGCAGACAACACCACATCCTGCTTTTACTTAGGTGCTGGGGATATGAACTCAGTGTCCCATGCTTGGCCAGCAAGCACTTTACATGCTTACTATATGGTGGAATTTTATCAGTTTTGATGTGCTTGTATTCATCAAAAATTGTTATAGATTACTGTCTCTAAATTGTCCTGAAAGCACTATACTTAATGTTCATATTCATATATTAATGCCACTCTCAGTTTTGATTAAAGAAGCTTCTCTTTTCAGATGGCAATGACCACTGGGATGACCCAAAAGGCAACATAGTGCTGAGAAGAAGGGACAGAGGAGTGTCCAACACTGAAACATCTCACACTTTCCAAGGCTCAGGGTCCATTGTGGAAGAGGTGGCGGGAAGAATGTAAGAGCCAAAGGAAGGGTACCATTTCTTTCTTTTTTTTTAAATTTTTTATTTATTTATTTGAGAGGGACAGACACAGAGAGAAAGACAGATAGAGGGAGAGAGAGAGAATGGGCGCGCCAGGGCTTCCAGCCTCTGCAAACGAACTCCAGACGCGTGCGCCCCCTTGTGCATCTGGCTAACGTGGGATCTGGGGAACCAAGCCTCGAACTGGGGTCCTTAGGCTTCATAGGCAAGCGCTTAACCGCTAAGCCATCTCTCCAGCCCCCATTTCTTACATACAACTGTCTGGACAGAATTTGGCTTCGATATCCAAGAACTTGCACTGCCTAGCAGTACCTCACAAGACTCTCATAATAGGAGAAAAAGATGATGATGTCAAATTAAAAGAGAGACTAATGGTGAGAGGGAGGGGATATGACAGAGAGCAGCTTTATGGAGGAGAAGGTGGGGGAGGGGAGAGGTAGTGAGGAAAATACTATGGTTTGTTGTCTGTAAGTATAGAAGTTTTCAATAAATATATGTACATATTTAAAAAATTGCTACAGCATCCCCATTATACTAAAATATCTCAAAAAGTCAAAATAACAGGATGATGACTTTAGCAGATTCAAGGCACCAAGTTATAAACTCAGCACACAGAATACAAAGATGATGTTTTTAAACATTTTGTAAATACATTATTATAGGAAAATGGCCCTTTAAAACTTCATGCCATTTTATTCAGCCACTGCATTAGGAAAGTTTTCAAGGGATAATACTTCAAACAAGCATTTTTTTTTAATGTATACTGCTAATATTGAAGATAGTGTTATAGCTAGAAGCTGGTAGAAACAGCAGGTCCAAATACTGTCTGTCTTGGGATTAAAATCATTACTACGTTTTAGCAGTAATAACAGGCTTTTTTGTGCTATAGCAACTAGAAGGACACAGAGATTCTTTAGGTTTATTGCTTTACTTTTCTTTGCTTATAGGTCACTCTAAAAATACAGGCTGTGTCATAGTTAACAGGGGCATCTGGAAAGTCCTGGGTGGAATTCCCTTCTCTTTGTATATGTCCTAAAGTTGGCAGGATTCCATCAAGTCACTGTGGTGAGTGAAGCAAGAGTATTCAACAAATCATTTGGCAGCTGCTCACTGTGAGGTAGCTTAGTCTCAGAGTACCAAACACTTATTGAATTTTCAGGCTTAATGAGCAGGGGAGTTGGGCATGCTTATTGTCATCAAAATATTTTTTGAGCCAGATGTGAAAAGATATTTTGACAAGAAATCAAGTTGCCGTGTCAATAGCGATGCTGCATCTCCAGAGAGTTGCCAAGTGGTGTTGTCAGTAATAGCCAGACAGGATCTGCTTTCCTTCTCAAAGGAAGTAGTGCAGATACATGCTCAAACAGCCTCTACTTACAATTACAGCAATCCATGACAAATTTACTACAACAGGAAAGTGCCACAACACAGTCTGCTTCTTCTCAGCCCTCTGTTTTCTTTCCTAATAACCTTTGTGTGTTTATCATTTTGTTTGTCATTTCTAAACACTGAACACATAGCAAGCATCAACGAATAACTGTCAGTAATATGAGGCATTGAAGCTTTATTTTTCCCTCTGTGTTAAAGGATAAATATGTTGTCTTTCATGTATTTAGAGCTTTGTTCCTATATAACAGGTTTCAATGAATACAGCTTTCAAATAAGCCCAGGGTTCTGCTGGCATAGGTAAGTGAAATACAAATATTTGTGTTTATTCATGGCTTTTGTACAGAACACTGAATTACATTGTTATCACACACGCCACTATCCCTGATGACAGCAAAACACCTCTTCTAAAACAGATGAATTTCTTTATAATTGCTATTTTAAAATTATTCTTGTTGATCTTGAATCAATATTAATCCTATTATATAACAACCATTTTTAAAGAAAATACAATGCAATGTGCATCAAATACTCTTGACATATGTATGCTTTCCCTTCATTCTCTGTGGTTGAATGAGCTCCTACTGCAAAGGGGAAAGATAAAATCGATAAAATAGCCCCCTTTTCTCATAATAATGGGATGAGTTAAGTATTTTCTAGTCTATGATATAATCATTGTTACAAGAGAACTCATGTCAAACTGTTTATTATAGTTCTCATTATATTCTTTGTCAACTATACTATAAGAATTCCAAGATCCTACATATTCTCTAGGAGATGATAATAAATGCTCCAAATTTGTGCTTTTCAAAGGCTCCAAATATGATTTAATAGCTATTCTGGTTTTCACTGTTCACAACTTCCAGAGCCTGGGGAGAATACATTAAAAGGTATTCATGCTGTCAGAAAGACTGCAGAAAGCTGAAGAGATTAAAGTACTTAGTTATTTTTTTTTTCAAATTTATAGTCTTTTCCAAACCAGGATGATATTAACTTTATACCTCATTTTCTGAAAATGACTGTAACAAGAACATTAAATAAAAACAAAACAGCTAGGCCCCTTGCCCTTTTCAGGTTTTCTTCATTGTACTATCTTCACTGATCATGGAATAAGAAGTTAATTGTGTGACAATTACATGTGCAGGTATAATGGGGGATAAAATGTCCTTTTTATAACTGTCACCTTGTCCTATAAAATGGTTTTGCATGATTAACTGCTATTGAAAAATGATGATTCTTAAGTGCTTTAAAATATATTTCTGGGTAAAATGATTCCCTTTCAAAATCAATAAGCTAAAGCCAAGGAATTTCAGAGATAAATAGCACTATGTCATGCTGCAGAATAATCTCGTAGCTATCATAACATTGTGCACACCTTAATGAACCAGTTTGAGAATTGTGAAATCAAGCTAAAGGACTGATTCATTTCTTTGTCTGTGATGATATTATTTCTATTTTGTGCTTTATTATTATTTTCTACAGTCAGGGTTGCATTATAGAGCCCAGGTTGGCTTCCAAATTCTGATTCTTCTCACAGTGCTGAGATTACAGATGTGTTCCACCAAACACTTCCTTTGTACATATAATAATTGGCATGCATCATATCTAGCTTATCAAATTTAGATTTGAGAATTAAGGTAAATTTAGGTTCATCAAAATGTTTTTAATTAATTTAACTAATGCATTTAAAATATAAGCCTGAGTTTGGGTGTGGTGGTGCACACCTATAATCCCAGCACTTGGAAGGTAGAGGTAGGAGGATTGCCATGAGTTCGGGGCCACCTTGAGACTACATAGTTAATTCCAGGTCAGCCTGAGCTAGAATGAGACCCTACCTCAAAAAAGAAAAAGAAAAAGGAAAAGAAAATATATATATATAAACCTGAGCATCTTAATGGGGCATCATGTAATGTTTTGTAATGAATCATGTAATGAATGTAAATTGTGTGTGAGACTTAAAGGGAGATTAAAATAATCTATTTCATCAAACATCTATCATTTCTTCATGACACAAAATACTCAAGTGCTATCAAGATACCCCAGTTTAGAGTGCTTCCTGCATAATAATCAAGGCCTGATGGTGCCTGAAGCCACCTGAATTCAATTTCCTAGCTCCAAAATAAACAGCTGAGTATGGCCACACACTGCAAGTCTGTAACCTCAGTTGTGTGGACAGCAGAGATTGAAGAATCATGGGAGCTTGCCAAGAGTGGCAGTCTCTGAAATCAATAAGAAATTCCTTCTCAAGAGAAAACATTGCAGACGATGAGCATCAGAGGAGGAACACCTGACAATATCCTCTGGCCTACACAAATAGGTAAATGAGATACCACATCAGTAAGTACATGCTCATACACCACAAACAGAAACACCCATACATACACACACACCATCCCACACATACAGCACACATGCACATGCAAATAAATAATACAAAATGTTTTAGCTTTTTGAGAATACTCTAACTGCAATGTATAGTTACTCCACTGCATTAAAACATAATACTTTTTCTATCACTTAGTACCCATTGATAAAGCATTCCCAATGACTCCCCTCCCTGCTGGTCTCTTTTGCTTCTAGTAAAGACTCAAAACTTTAGTGGCACCAAATGTTTTTAATTATATACATGAGTGAGATCTTGTGGTAGTTGTCTGGGCCTTCTGTTCTCTTCAATTCAATCCAAAGTTGTCAAAAAGGACAGACTGAGTAGTTACATTTGTGTCTTTGTGTTGTTGGGGGAAAAAACAACAAAAATTAGCAGCTGGGAGGAAAGGCTTTATTTTGGTTTACAGTCTTGAGGGGAAGTTTCATGATGGCAGAGAAAGGATGATGGAGGGGAAGTGAATATTGCTTCTTTTTTGAGAAAAAGAGTGAGCTGAATTCTGACAAGGGAAACTGGCTATAACAGCCTGCCCCTAGAAACACATCTCCTCCAGCAAGGTTCCACTGTACAAATTTCCACCAGCTGGGGACCAAGCATTCAAAGCATATAATCTGTAAGAGGCTTCCGATTCAAACCACCACACATGCTTCTATTTTTTTTTGGGGGGGGGATGGGTACTTCACTTTGTATGCTTTATTTTCTTTAGCCATTCATCTGTTGATGTATAATTTCTTTTAATTATTTGGCTATCATAAATACAGACACAGTGAATACTGGAACGCACATGTATCTTCAATCTACTGATTTCGGTTCCATTGTATATACACCCAGCAATGATAATGTTAAGTCGTATTGGTGTTTTCTTATTAATGTGCAAAAATTCCATGCTGCCTACAGTGTTCATACTATGTTACCATCCCATCAATTTCTGCAAAGATTCCCTTTTATCTACCTTTGCTCCAACCTTTAGTCTTTTTTGTAATTGCCTCTCTTACTAGGATAAGACCTCGGTTTTATTTGTATTTCCTTGATGATTATTGATGTGTAATGTATTTATTTATTCTGAAATACCTGTTTATAAGTATTATCCATTTTTTAAACTGGGCTTCTGAAGTTTGACTACTGATTGATTGACGCTTTGTATCTAAATACATATTGTTAAATATTTGGCTTGTCAGGTTTTTATTTCATTCTGTAGATTGTCACTTCAAGCTGCTTGTTTCTGTGCTGGGTAGAAAGGCTTACTTTGATTCATTCTCATTTGTCTATTTTTATTTTGTTTTCTGATATTGAGATTTTATCAAAAAATCCATTGCTATGTTTTCTTGTTTTTGTTTTTTTTTTAAATGACTATTTGCTACTTCATTCTTAGAGTTAGGGTAATTTCTTTTTTTATTTGTAAAAAATATTTTTATTTATTTATTTTTCTCAATTTCATTAACATTTTCCATGATTACAAAAAATATTCCATGGTAATACCCTCTCTCCCCCACTTTCCCCTTTGAAATTCCATTCTCCGTCATATACCCTCCCCATCTCAACCAGTCTCTCTTTTATTTTGATGTCCTGATCTTTTCCTCCTCTTATGATGATCTTCTATCACATATTGATTAAAAATGAAAAATTCTATAGTGGAATTTCCAAATATGTATATATCAAGCTTTGACATCATTTCCCATTTTTCCTTTCCTTTCTTCTCCTGCTGGTTCCTTTCAAAGATCCTAATAGTCATTTATTCAACTTTAGATCATACCTATATTTATATCTATATACTTATCTCTCTATATATGTATATTTATGTATATATTAATTCTACACATGAGACAAATATTTGATGCTTATGTTTTTTTTTATTTTTTAATTTTTATTAACATTTTCCATGATTATAAAATATATCCCATGGTAATTCCCTCCCTCCCCACCCCCACACTTTCCCATTTGAAATTCCATTCTCCATCATATTACCTCCCCATTACAATCATTGTAATTACATATATACAATATCAACCTATTAATTATCCTCCTCCCTTCCTTTCTCTTTTATGTTTGTTTTTTAAAGATTTGTTTTTATTTATTTTTTTATGAGAGAGAGAGAGAATGGGCACACCAGGGCCTCTAGCTACTATAAATGAACCTTGTGTATCTGGTGTACATGGGACCTGGAGAATTGAACCTGGAACCTTAGGCTTTGCAGACAAGTGCCTTAACCACTAATCCATCTTTCCAGCCCCTGATGCTTATATTTGTGAGTGTAGCATTTTGTGTGTGTGACATGATGTCTTCTAGTACCTTCCATTTCCTACAAGCGACAGAACCTCCTTCTTAATGCATGACTAATATTCCATTGTAAATATATGCCAGTTATTTTTCTTTGCTCATTCATATGTTGAGTAGTACCTAGGCTGATTTGATATATTGAATCTAGTGAATGGGGTTGCAATAAACATGAGTATGTACTAACGTTTTATGCTGACTTTCAACTCCTATGCCCTAGTTCTATGACTGGACCATATGGGTAGTTCTATTTTTAGGTTTTACAGGAGCCGGTATACTACTTTCCATACATTTTTATTATGTGCAATAGAAGTTGCTACTCTCACTAAAGAATTACAAATTTGTGGACTTCACTCTAACTCACAAAATGTTTCAATTTATCAAAGAAATTCTAAGTAATGATTAATGAATACTTCACTATGTTCTTTTTGATCCAATACTTCATGGAAGTAAATTCCCTGTATTTTTAAGACTCTGAATCCTTGATTTCTCTAAATAAAATACTTTAAAGCTTACAAATTCATCAGTCCTACTATAAATATCTCTTTATACAAAAGTGTTTGATCATATAATCTACTGGGAACTATACATTTATGACTGACTTTTTTCAATGTTCTCATTATAAAAGCTCTAACACTGAAAGCACATGGGTTGATGGATGATATGTATGCATGTGAGAAAGAGAGAAACAGATGGATAAAAACAGTAGATTAAAAATAGAGAGGGGTGGAGACACTGTCATTTAAGAAGAGATGAAATACTTCAGAATAGGAAACAGCTGAAAATTGGGAGGTCTGTGGAAAAAATAATTAATTTGGAAATGGTAAGATATAATCAAAAATCTGTGGCAATTTGAACAAAAATGTTATGTTATGCATTAAATGTTTTCATGATGGAAAGGGCTGTGTAATAAACACACATTCGACAGGGTGGGGATTAGGTTATTAGAGAAACTCTATCCAGCCTTCCTAAAAATGAATCTATCTCTGCCACTTCATTCCTTCCTATAAATATCATCTCTCCTTAGATAGAAGGCAATCTCATATTCCCTATGTGATGCTGGTAGCTCTTTCGAGTTTAAGTTTCATTAATCCCCTAAATTGGCCTTGACAAGCTAACATAGTGTTTTAAGGTTAGTTTCATTAGTGAGGTGGTTGTGCAATGAATTAGAGTCAAATAGGGCATTTTGTTTTCAAATTATTTACTTTATCAAGCACTTTTAAAATTTAAAGTTTAATCTCTTTCCCTGTTGATGTGCACTGATCATTTTCACTCTTACTGCTATATCACAACTTTCTGAGGTAGAGTTGCTGAATTTGTTTAGGTACATTTGATACAGAAAGTGAGTATATTACCATTTTTCCAGGTTTATCAGTTATACCTTTTTTCAGTATGAAAATCTCTATACATTGTATTAATTTTTATTAGTACATAATAATTTGTTGGTAGTGTAAACTGCAATGAGTGGGTAGGAGGCTATGTTTGATGCCTTAACTAAAAGCATAATTATACATAAACCACAAAAAACAAATATTAAGTTAGTAATCAGTCAGTGTTGAAAGAAAAGGATTAACATTTATTATACTTCATAGTGTAAAATATTTATGAACTACTCAAAAGATCATCTGTAACACTATAGATAATTCTGTATCTGTATAATGGCATAGATTAAAGATTTCTTCACAGTTGCTAAGAACCATAGTTCACAAATCAATTTTAAACTATGTGCATTACATACTTCCCAAGTTTGTAATTACTTAACACTGTTAATGTCACCCAATAAAATGAGGGCTAACTTGGAGGGTAGTTTATTCCCTCTCATTTTCAGCATTGTCACTTGATGTCCTGTAGCTTCAGGCTGGTGTCTTCAGCAATAGGGTCTTACCTTTTAGCTCTTACTGGTAATCAAGTGTTTCATCAATGGCCTGTATTATTTTGGGGACTTCATGTCTCCTTAACCAACAGCTCACTATAGTGGACGACCCAATTCTGGCCCTGGGAATAACAAGCCAGAGTCCATAGTTTTAGGGTTATGCTTTCTCCATCTTTTATGGGGCTCTTCTGTTCAGGTCCCCCTTCCCCTTATTGAGGGTAATGACTTGTAGAATTGTATTTAGGAGGAATGTTTCTGTGGAATTGATTCACATTGCCATTAGTTTTATGTATCTCCCCCCAGCATCCTCTTTCCTCTATTCCTCTACCCCAGTGGCCTCCCTGTCCATTTCTTTCTGTTTCTTCTCTTTTCTTAGTTTTTCTTTCTCTGTTTCTTTTCTTTTTTCTTTCTCTTCCTCTCTCTTTCTTTCTTTCTTTCTCTTTTTGCTGACCATAACAGTATCCCTTCTTCCCTTCCCTCCCTATTTACCCTATTTCATATCTTTTTTTTTAAATTTTATTTATTTATTTGAGAGCGACAGACACAGAGAGAAACACAGGTAGAGGGAGAGACAGAGAATGGGTGCGCCAGGGCTTCCAGCCTCTGCAAACGAACTCCAGACGCGTGCGCCCCCTTGTGCATCTGGCTAACATGGGACCTGGGGAACCGAGCCTTGAACCGGGGTCCTTAGGCTTCACAGGCAAGCGCTTCACCGCTAAGCCATCTCTCCAGCCCCTATTTCATATCTTCATTCTAGTTCCATGTCTATATTGGTGATAATTATGGCTTACAATTAACTGATGCTGGTCAAGGTTAGAAACTGCACATGAGAGAGGACAGGCAGTTTTGTCTTCTTGAGCCCATGTGACCTCACTTACTTAGCATGGTTTTTTTCCAAGTCCCTCTGTTTTCCTTCAAAACTAATTATTTCATTTTTCCTTACTTCTGGGTAGAATTCCATTGAGTATATGTACCACATCTTTATTAACCATTCATTTGTTGATGCTCATCTGAAATTATTGCAGTTCTTAGGTATTTATTTATTTATTTAAAGAGAGAATGAGAAAGAGGGAGAGAGAGAAGCAGAGAGAGAGAGAGAGAATGGGCATGCCAGGGCCTCTAGCCACTGCAAACTCCATACGCATGTGCCATCTTGTGCATCTGGCTTACATGGGTCCTGGGAAATTGAACTTAGGTGTTTTGCTTTTTACCAGCAATTACATTAACCACAAAGCCATTTCTCCAGCTCCACAGTTCCTAGGTATTGTGAGTAGAACAGTGTTAAAAATGGTTGAGCACATGTCTCTGTAGAATATAATAGAGTCTTTAGGGTATATGCCCAAAATAAGTACAGCTGAATTGAGTGATAGTTTTATTTTCAGCATTTTGAGGTGTCTCCATACTGATTCCCATAGTGGCTGCACAAATTTGCACTCCCACCAGCAGTGGATGAGGGTTCCTTATTCCCCACATCTCTGCCAGCATGTGATGTTTTTTTTTTGTTGTTGTTGTTGTTGTTTGTTTGTTTTTGTTTTTTGATAGTTGCCATTCTGACTGGAATGAGATGGAATCTCAGAGTCACTTCAATTTACATTCCCCTGATGAGTAGAGATATTGAACATCTCTTTAGATATTTAATGGTCACTTGTAGCTGGGCATGGTGGCGGTGGCACAGCCCTTTAATCTCAGCACTCAGGAGGCAGAGGTAGGAGGATCGCCATGAGTTTGAGGCCACCCTGAAATTACATAGTAAATTCCAGGTAGGCCTAGGCTAGAGCAAGTCCCTACTTTGACAAGCCAAAATAAATAAATAAACAAGTAATGGTCATTTGTGTTTCTTCCTTTGACTACCCTCTGTTCAATTCCATGCCCCATTTTTAGAGTGGGTTGCCTGATTTTTTAATTGTTTAGATTTTGTGTTCTTTATACATTCTAGATATTAAATCTTTGTCAGAAGTACAGCTGATAAAAGTTTCCTCCCATTCAGTATGTTGTTTATTGACTATATTGATGGTTTGATTATCTGTACAACAGCTTTTTATTTTCATGAAATCCTAGTTATTGAGTCTTTATTTAATTCTCTGGGTATAGTAGATAGATTCAGTTATGGAGGAAGGGATTTATTGAAGATAGACGGAAAGCTCAATAATGAAAGATGAAATTGTCCCCCCTTTTAAAGGATCAAGCAGAGAGAAAAAGAGAGAGATAACACACAGCCAAAACCCCAAAAGCCACACCACACAGCATACAGGAATTGAAGGAAGAACTCATGCACTTTGCATATCTTTAGACTGAAATTCAAATGCAGCACACCTTAGGGCTAGACCCTAAGATTTGCTCAGTGACAACTCCTCAACCCAGGTGGCTGCAAATCTAAATTACAAACTGTATTAAAATCCTGAGTATATTGGGAGTCATTTATTTAAACTATCACATTTAGCGCCTTGTCCCCAATAAATTCATAACCATCTCACATTGCAAATTGTATTCAGACTAAATTCAAAGGTTCCCACAGTCTTTACAAACTTAAAATAGTTTCAAAGTCTCAAGTCTCATCAGAGATTTAAGATAGTCTCTTAGCTGTCAGACCTATAAAATCAAACAAGTTATATACATTCTACAGAGTAAACATGCTTAACTGCTATAAGGCATAGCAAGGAGAGGCTAGAAAAATGAAGACTCAAGAACCATGAAGCAAACATCAAACTCTCAGTTCAAGGCTGATATAACCAGTGACTGATAATCTCTAGATTTTCCAATTCTCAGCAGCCAGGTGGAAGGAAGACAATCATGGACTGAAGACCAGAGGCTCCCCATGAAGCCTATGGGCTCTCCATGCTGGATTGGGATTGCTGAAGCATTCAGACTCATGGGCTGAGAAGCTACAATGTTCCTTGACTCTTGGGCCTGAAAACTGCTATTGGACTATTGTAAGATAATCTAATAAATTCCCTTTTAATACAATCCATCCTCTCAGTTCTGTTCCTCCAGAGAAACCTGACTAATACAATTGGCTAATGGGGTTTTATTCACAAAGTCTTTGCCTATTCCTACATCTTGAAGTGTTCTCCCTACTTTCTCTTCTCATTGATTTAGAGGTTCTCATCTAGTTGATTTAGTTTTGCAAACTACGTAAAATGTTGTAATTATTCTTAACATTTATAGCATTTACTTCAGCACAATATGTAATTGTCATATTTCTATATGAAAATGGCTGACTTATATTTTAAATAAATAAATATTCTTCAAAAATATATAAATAATATTAAAAATGCAAATAAAAATACATTTTCTTATCAAAGAGGCAAATAGATTTACATAAATATATCTTATCATCTGGTAGGGTTTTGAGCACACAAATGCTATAAATAAAACAACAGTTATTGAGTAAAACTTGCAGTCTTAAACAAATGCCTTAAATTGCAGCATTATTTGGTTCAAGCACTCAGTTTTTTGGCACTTAATGTAAGGGAACACTGATAGATACAGATCAAGGTTGTCTATAATATATTAATCTTGGCTTACAAAATGCTAACAAGAGCAGGAAAATATAAGGAAATGATTCAAAATAGACAATTGTCTGATTAAAGTCTGGGTACCTTAAAATGACTAAATACATTGATCCCATCAGAGCAGTATCAGACAACTTCAATCCTAAGAACAAATATAATATTCATTTCAAGTGAAGGAAAAATTTTACAACAATATGACAGTATGCTTTTTTTGCCTTACTTTTTATTTGAAATTTTACAATAACCATACTTTTGTAATTAAAATTAAGGTCTTTGCTCAAAAAGTATTCATTTGATTTTTAAAGCATCTTTTTATGTTTACATATAAATTTATTTAAAGTAGAAAAAAGTGATGATAGAAAACAGAATGGTATAATTAATGCCCATAATTATAACAAAATAGTTACCAGAGAAAGAAAATGTAAAGAAATTTTAGGTAGGATGAGAGTAGTGGAAAAGTTTTATATTAAGGAGTTTAAGATGTGTTATGTAGGAACATGCTTCAACAGCAGTTTTTTCTTGGCCCTGGAAAAATGTTACAGGAGTATTCAAGACTTCATATTTGGATGCACTCTTGTTTTCACAAAACATTGATTAGAAATGGCTTGGGACTGGCCATGACAGGCGAAGAACCAGGAAACTGAGCCAAGACTGGAATCTGTCCTACACTGCAGGCTTATTCATGCAGAGGGCCTGATCCAGATAGGTCAGCTGAAGCAGCATTGCACAGTTTAATTTCAAAACCTCTAATATACTCTTCTTTTTTCATTTCAAAGTTCTCAATCTTCTATTGAACTATAATAACCCCAGTTATAATGCTTGCAATCCAGATCAGCATAGGTTAATGATAGCCAGAAAAATGTCAGAGGCATGTAGATGAATCATGCTTCTGATCTTGGCAGGAATAGAAGTCCTAGAAATACCTCAATATATGGCACAATATCTTCCCCTTTTACATTATTTCATGTTGCCTGAAAGTAATTTTAAAATAGAGAGTTGAGTCAATCAATTCTGAAAGCACAAATTAGAAAAGTCACCTTCCTTCAGGTGTCTTTTCCTAATTTGTCCCAAGAAGCAGAAAAATACTAATTATGAATCAGGTTAATAATCAAAGGTTCCAAATACCATCATATTTGATAAGACTGGGAAAATTCATTAAAAACATGATACTAAAGAAATCATATTTTTAATATTGACTGAATTTTAAAAAAATCACCATTCAACATGGCCAGCAAATGATCAAAGGCTAGTGGGTTCTCAACATCAAATTACCTGCTAGAAGGCTACCATTACACATGGAAATGGATTCAAATGAAAAGGGAAATTAAAAGTAAAATTGACAAGTGGCAGTTGCTTTAACAGGATTCCTACAAAGGAAAAAAAAACCTTGAAACTTCTCTCTTGCTTTATATAATGTACATTTTTAAGGGATAAATGTATAAATGTAGCTAGTACCTTCAAATCAAGTCACCAGGGTTGCATTTCAAATATATTTTGGAAAATTACTGCTATGACTTACACTATTAAAATATTAAAACTAATGATATTAGCTAACAATAAACATGCACTATAGTAAGTTCACAGTTACATTATAACAGTTCAGCATAAAATCTATCATTTCTGTGTACATTGAATATCAGTTGTAAATATATTAGTGAGATATTTTGTATGAGCAAAATAATTTTCCTTCCTGAAGACATTTAATATTTTATTTTTCCTGAGTGTAATTTTCTCTAATTTTTAAGGGTGAGATACCACTAGAGTCCTTTAATGGAAATTCATCATATAACTCAGAGGTATTCACATTTCAAGTGAAGAAGCTTATTTAACAATTTCTTAAAAGATGTCTCTTGGGCTTGGTTGTAACAGGATATGATGCATAATTAGCACTTTTATGTGGCATTAACAAACAATCTTGTTAGTTCATTACTTTTTAATATTTGCACCAGTCTTCCAAAGCAGATTAAGTATAACTCTAATTTCCATATGTAAGACTTGGTAACTATAAAGCTGAGAAAATGTTCACTTTAATAAAACTATACAATAATACAGTATTTTAAAGCACAATTTTCCCTACAAATTCATTTTTTCTATTTAATCAGACCCTCATTACCAGAGATCTGAGCATGCTTAAATGCTGTGAACTTTTGAGATTTGTCTGATCTACTTAACAAGAAAAATATCAAAAATTAACAAATATTATCTTATTACTGAGCCACGTGACAATTTACGATCTATGATTTCTAGTACTTTTTATAGATAATGGTGAATGTTATAGATAAGAACTTTAAAAATTAAAATTCTTGCATTTATAATTCTTGTCTTTAAGGAATCTCATTTAAAATACAATGGTTATAGTGATGGGAAATACATAAACAATATTTAAGTGTTAAATTTACAAAGTATCTCATTTTTATCTAAAATTTACACAAATGCTACTTGAATTTATTTAGCCATTTGTTTTACAGTTTATGTATTTTAAGTCTATTTTATTTATATTTGATAATCAAGTTGTGTGTGCTTATAGATGGATTAAAAGACCAATGTGGAAAAGGGATGGCGAAAAGAGAATTACAGATAGTAAGATTGGGGAGATGTTTAGTACTACACTCTGTAAAGACTTGTGGTCATATACAGCTTATATTTACTTCTCAGTGCAAAGGCATTATGATGGTTGTATTGTTTTTTCAACATAATAGGTCCTAAATCTCCTAGGAAATGAGACCCTGGGCATTCCTCTGAGGGATTATTTAATTAGGTTATATGAATAAGGTAGGTAGACACACCTTAAATGTGTGTGGTATCATTACATGGACTGGTGTCCTAGGATGAATAAAATGGAGAAAGTACACGAGTAGCAACATTGATCCCTCTCTCCTTTATTACAGTGGAATGAATATGACCAGCTACTTCCTGTTCCTATTGCTGTCTTCCTATCATTATGTCATTATGGTCTTGATCCCCTCAATTTAAAAACTAAAATAAACCCTGCCTTGTTAGTTGCTTTTTTGTCAATTATTTTGTCTCAGTATTAAGAGTAACTAATCTAGAAAATTGGTACTGAGAATTGGAGCTTTGGCTGTGTTTAACCTGATTGCATGGTTTATAGGTCATTGGAACTGGTTTGTGAGAGGAAGGTATAAGAAATTGAAACTTTGAGGTAGAAAAGTCCTTGGATACCACAAGTTGAATTTAATGAGCCATGTTGGTGGCAGTTTGAAAGACAAAAATGGTTAGAGAAACAGATAGTAGAGGGGCTGGTCATAAGATTTTGGAGGGGAATGAAGACTCTAGTAGGAACTGAGCTTGAGTCCATTTTGGTTATGTTTTGGAAAAGAATTTTGCTATATTTAGTTTGTGTTCTGAGAACTTATATGAGGTCAAATGTAAAGGAAGTTGATTAATTTGTTTAACAGAAGAAATTTCAAGGCAGGACAGCATTTAGCCTGTGACATGGCTACTATTGCATGCACTTCTACATGTATACAATATGAAAGAACAACAAGCATAGAAGATATATAAGAAAAATGTATAGTTTGGCTAAGAAAAGAATTGAAGCAAATTTAAAGATTCACACAAGGAGCATATTGAGAAAACAGCTGTAGTTCTTACAGAAATCTTATACACTGTGACCATCAAAAAAATGCACTGTGTGAAAAATTCCACCCACTGAAGGTCATAACTTATCAAAACACGAATACATTTGAAAGGAGAGAACTTGAATTGAGAATGCCTCTGGAGGGATTCATTGTTTGAAATTAATGGCCTAAGCAGACAGAGGCAAACATAACGTAGATGGGCAATGTTGATAATAGGGTTTGGCAGTGTTATCCATGTGATGTTTGCATTGGAGGCATGAAATATGTAATATATAAGGAGTTTATAGAATCATGTGTCAAAGTTCCAGAGAGCTTCTGAAGTCAGACAATGTGTGGCAGTATTAGAGTCTCTGAAAGGAGACTATGAGAGGCCACTCCATGTGGTCATAAAGGCGAACTCTAAATTTCAATGGATATCACAGAATCATGGGATGTCTACCGAGGAAAACTGCAAGCATGGAGGGTTACTTACCCAAGGGAGTGTTTGTAAGTACACAGGGAGCACAACTAAAGTGAAAGAGCCAATCAAACCTTTTGGAGCCCAGATGCTTCCATCATGATTCTCAGATTCCAGGCATAGTGCTAAATGCTTTAGAGTTTGATTTGCTAGGTTTCAGTCAAGTATTGATCCAACCATTCTTTGCTATGTCCATATTATTCCTTTTTGTATTGTGAATGCTTATTTTATGCCAATGCGTGTAATCACAATAAACTCATGGATTCACCACAACTGGTTTTGTACTCTGAGCCTTATCTAGGGTGAATACACATTTGTTTGTGCTGTCTCAGGAAATGTTTCACATGACACTTGGTGGCAAACATTTGGCATGATAAAAGCTAAGATGCATTTGATAGGAACAAGTGCATGGTCCTAGCTATGGGTAGCACTTCAGACAAGTAAGGCTGAGGGTTGAGCATCCCTGGAGGAAATCCCAATTGGGTTGTCCCTCCCTATGTGGTGTGTGGTGATATGTCTTCTTGTTGTGCTGGCAGTTTTGTGGATCTTGCCATGGGTAGTAAGACATGTAACTAAGTTTGATCCATCAGGAGGTAGAGTGTTTGTGGAGGAAATCCTAGAACAGCCATCTTCCTCTTTGTGGTATGGGATGGCTTCCCTGCTTGACAAGTAGTGTGCACAGTCTGAGGATAGGAATGCCCTTAAAACTGTGGAAGGATTATACATAGGTTGAAAGCCCTGAGTATGGCATATAAGGGACTAGAGTGTCTGAAAGCTGCTACAGTGGTGGCTTGGCAATTGTTATGGCAAATAAAATATGGATTTGAGGCTGAGATAGCTGTGCAGAGAAATGTTTATGTAAAGGAAAATTTCCCAAGGGAAAAGGACATGTGAATAGCTAGCATCTTCTGCATTAGTCTGACTTGTCTGGTAAAGTGGATAAAAGAGAAGAAGAGATAGAGGTGCTAGCTTACCTTTTCTTATATCTATCAGGAAAAATGAAAAAGAGAGAAAGCACAAATTAGATTGGCATTGAAGAATCATGAATGAGATACTAAAGCATGGACTCCATGGGAGGAGTTGGATAATGAGGAGGAAGGAATGACATAAAGGTGATATAAGATGACCTTAGATCATCTCTTTCATAGAAAGAAAAGGAAATTCCATGATTAAACATGTATATGGGGTCTGTGAAATGGTGAAGAAATGTAGAGGTAATGAGAGAAAAGGGTAAAGCAGTCAACGGAGTCTGTTTGGGTCACTCAAAGGCAAATGTGGAAAGGTTTGTGTTGAGCTGGAGTTCCTAAGGATATAATTGACAGAAAGCAAAAAGGGATATACTGAGCTTCTAGGAGGCTTTAAAACCTTTCGAATAGTTCCCAGAAGACCTAAATTATAAACCAGTGCAGGGAAAGAAGACAAGGTTTGCTCCAGGAGAGAACATTTATGCCCCAGAGTGAGCCATGCAAATTTCTCTCCTTTGAAAAGGTATTCTGGCCCTAGAAATTATTCTACTAGCCTAAGGCTATCACAATTGCCAGGTGTGTCTGAGAGAGACACAAAAGCTTAAAATACAGCTACCATGATGGCCCCTCAGAGCCTATCAGGTGATGGAAGCCAGACTGAAGGGCAGGCACAATAGCAGGCTGGAGAGTAGTCCCACTCCCTTTTGGCCCTGGGTGAGGCCAAGCAGCTTGATTGGGCCTCAATGAATCACTGGGAACTTAGAAGATACAAGGCAGTCTCATGCAAGTAACACAGGGTAAGAAAGTGGGCTGACCCATTGAAAATATCTATAGATAAGGCACATGTGGTAGTACATTCCATTCATGTTGCTGTCCCCAACATTACTCCTTTAAGAAAACACTTGATAAGAGAAAAAAAATTCCTTCATGATGTAATAGACCTTGTTAATATTCTTCTTTAGTATCTCCTTAGCTATTGACTACAGAGACTAACTAGAGCATGCTTAGGATAGATTGTGGTGGGCCTTCAGAGAGCCTATCTACCCTCTGTAAAAAAAGATTTTTAAAAAGTTTTATTGCGTAAATATTTTAGTGTTAACTTCTGGGTGTCTTACATGTTTAGGAAAAATATTAGAGGACAGTAGAGACAAAAATTAAAGATTTTTATTTATTTGTTTATTTGACTGAGAGAAAGAGACACAGACAGAGAATGGGTGTGCCATGGCCTCCAGACACTGCAAATAAACTCCAGACACATGCACTACCTTGTGCATCTGGCTAACATGGGTCCTGTGGAATTGAAACTCAGTCCTTTGGCTTTGCAGGCAAGTGCCTTAATCACTAAGCCATCCCTCCAGCACCTTAAAGAATTTTTTAAAAGATATCCTGCATGGATGAAAAAGGGCACTCCTCAAAGCCTTAAGATTGTTGAATAAATATCCAGTACTGAACTAGTCTACTTCCCTAAGTGTTGTTGACCTAAGAAGTCAACAACTCTTGGAAAGCTGCAACTTAAAAAGTCACCCAACTGCTCCCCAAGGTTATAGGAGCAGTAAACAACTACTGAGGGTCAGACTCTGACCAATGTTGTGTAGTAATTTTCTCTGAATTTAAGCATTCCCTTCTGAGGGCAGGAGGGATGCAAGAGATCAGCAAGTCTGGAAAAAAGTTTTCAAGTCCCCTTCCCAAGGTTATATGACAGGTAAACAACTCCTTGAGTGTAAACTCTCTAACCAGGTGAGTTACCTGCTAGTTGTGCAGTATGCTCCATTAGTCATCACATATGCTGGGCTGGGTTTTTGGTGATGTAGCTGCTTTTGAGTCATCCATGATCCTGCTATGCAATTCATTCTAATAAACTCATTGTTTTACCAAAACCAATTTGGTGCAGTCTTGTTTTTTAAATATTTTCTTTATGTGCAGAGGGAGAGAGAGAGAGAGAGAGAGGAGTATGCCAAGGTCTCTTGCCATTACAAATAAACTCTAGATGCACACACCACTTTATTCATCTGGCTTTATGTGAGTACTGGAGAATTGCTTTGTAAGCAAGATCCTTAACCCCTGAGCAGTCTCTGTAGCCCTTGAGGTAATCTTAGTTGTGTCTGTCTGCCACCTGAACCCTATCTAGATTGAAGAGAAGTTTGTATCTCTCCAGAAAAAAAAAAAAAAAAGTTCCTTGCCACATTTAGCAGTGAAAAGGTAACTGCAACAGGGTGGAATATTATCACTTTAAAATTTTATGGTTGAGTGTTGAGTTGACAAGGAATGGAATTGTGTGATGGTGTATATTGATTGTCAATTGACAGTACCTACAATACTCTAGGAAATGAGCCTATGGGTATGTCTGTGAATGATCATCTAGATTAGGTTAGTTTCTAGACAGGCCTATATAGGATTATCTTGGCTAGGTTAATTTAAGTTAAAAGACACCCCTAAGCTGTTAACAATACTATTCCACAGGCTGGGGTCCTGGGGTATTTAAAATGGGAAAGCTAGTTGAATAGTAACATTCACCTGTCTGTTTTGTGCCTGTCAACTGATTGCAACTAATTGCTTCATGTTCCTGCTCTATGCCTTCCCTGAAACAATGGACTGTATATCCTTGAACTGTAAAGCAAGATGAGCACTCCTTCCTTACTTTGCTTTTTGGGGTATTTTGTAAGAGCAAAGAGGCTAGTGACTAATATAGGCATCATTTATTTGGAGATAGCTATTGTTAATGTCTTTGTGTTCATCATCAAATTATGTGATGATACTCTCATTATACCTCTATATACAACCCCTGGCAAGTTCATAATACAGGGGTCTCCTAGTGGTGGCTCTCTAGTGGTGGCTCTTTGTGTCTAAATTTTATTGATCACTAAGTGGAGACTTCTAATATTTTAGTTAATATCTAAAACTAAAGGTAAATATTAATAATTTAAGCACACTTCTATTCTTTATATCTCTACGGACATTAAAAGCCAATATTCTATATCTTCAATCATTCCCTCTAAAATTGGGCAATAAAAATGGCAATTATTTCCTCATGAGACCCTACATTAAAAGAAATACACACTTGAAGAGAGAGAGTGGGAGAGAAAGAGAGAGAGAGAGAGAGAGAGAGAGAGAGAGAGAGAGAATATACTGAAAGCTAAGCAAACTAAATTCAGAATCAAGATCCTCCAATCTCTATGCAATATATTCACATATTCCTACATCACTGCATTGTGTATCTACTACCAACCTAGTCTTCACTTTCATTATGATCATTGTGTATCTAAACTACATTTAATCTCAATATGTCATGCTATATATGCTTGATCCTTCAAAATTAGACACAGAGATAAACTAACACTATTCTCATTAAATTTCTTTTTAAAATTTAAACCCATATTTCAGCCTGTGCTATTTAAAAATGCTTTTATCAAGATAGTAACAAATAATTGTATCCTTATGATAAGGGAAGACATGAATTTTAAGTGTTTACTTGTCAGATAGTAGAAAATACAGAATTTATTCTATGCAAATTTAAACAACATTCCAATAGAGAACTTTCAAATTAGAAATATGAGTATTTGAGCACTTAATCAACTAATTTACTCAATTGCACATTGGATTATATATATGTATATTATGTTTGAGATATTTTTGGCATGTATACCATGAATGTATTCCTTCCTGTTTATTCATATCACACTTATAATCTCACTGTGATTAATGAATAATATCCAGAATTGATGCAAAATCCTTCATTTTATAAATAATTAGTTTTGTAAATGTGCCCACACATTGTGTTAGAAAGAAAAGTCCACACATTGAAAGTGTCATATCAACTGAAAAGTTATTTGATCAGAAAACAGGTATAAATATGAAATTCTAGGCAATTAAATATATAGTCACTCCAAATAACATCTATTACAGCTGAGAAAAATAATAGTCATATCATTCAGGAACATGGGGACTACAGTGTACCCTCACAAACCCAGAGACCAAGTCTTGGTAAATGACTAGAAAAGTTAACCTCTCAAACCAACCTTGAGGAGACAAAGAGGAGACAATAATTGAATTATTCCTAGTGTTTTGGGAACAATATCTGGTGTTGGGCTTCCTGGCTTCTCCCACTGGCAAGTCCTCTCTTAATGCTTCTCATAGCCCTCCTGTTTGATCCTTGTATTCTCAGTAGGTTCATTTCTTCTTGCCTATGCACCATAAAATTTCAGATGATGCTCCAGATGGACCACCCCAACTGTCACTACAGTTCTCTTGAAAGCAAGGGACTGTAGGTGCCACATCTCTCCAATGCCCCTGCCCAGTAGTAGGAAGAAACCAGGACAGTCCCTTCCTCACCTCCCATAGCAACACACGGTTTCCTTACATCTGTGACTGATATTCATAATACTTATTTCCTTATTTTCACTAAGGTTTGAGAATATAGAATATAAGAAGCTTGAGAATCAAGAGGGGAGATTGAGAAGGAAGCCAGCCAGGCCACAGAGGCTAGGTACCTCCTTCTTTGCTTCTAAATCCTGTAATCTTGCCTGTTTATTGCAACAACCTAATGGCCATATTCTTGGGACCAGATAAAGGTTGATCAGGTGTCTGAGAGCATGCCCTTCCCCCTGCCTCTGTGTGCTCCTGACATCGTGGAGTCTTGTTAAACACTTACACCAGGCAACTGCCTACATGGCATACATTACACAGCCAAGAAAACCCTATTTTTCCTCCTTAAGCTCCCAAGAGCCCTCCCAGAACACAAAGAGAGCAACCACAGCCGCATCTACTCAGCAATCACATATGTTGAAATGTGACCACTTACAGGTCCATTTGCAGTACACGAGGTCGCCATGGAGTCTGGAATTTGTCCTGTATGTTTACACTAGCATCCATATACTTAAATTGTGCTCTATAAGGCCTAAAATTCAGCAAAAGTAGATACCTCCATCACAACGAAAACCCAATTTGTCCCACTTCAGCCTGAAGAAAGTTTACTGAGTTGACACCCATTTCCTAATAGAATTTGGGGTCTCAACCCTTGAAATGTAAAATAATATATATAGAGGTTTGGAGGACATAAGAGGGTAAACCCAATTTCCTTTCTTCATGGTAACCATAGAACTGATCTTAAATAAAGATATAAAAGATATAATATGTACCTCTACAGTAAAAGGTTAAATAAAAGATTTATTAAATTTTAAATTATGATATATTTTAAAATTAACCAAAAATTGTATGAGTATATTATTTACAGTTGTTAAGGTTTTAAGGCTAAATTCAAGTTTTTAAAAATATGATTCATCTCTTAATAATATTTACAAAATGCCTGATTCTATTTACAATAATAGATCTCTTAGTTATTGCTCTCTTTTTCCTAATATTCACAAAATGGTTTACAAGCAAGATTTTTATTTTGCATCTTTAATTAAATGAGATACTTAAGACTGATGATTAAGTTATACAAATCCTAAATTTATATGTTTTCAATTACATGAAGCCTTTGTTTTGTTTGATATAACATCGTTTTCTCTGTTTACAACAAAATATTTCTTAAATATTGTTTTGCTCTTACTTTCCCATTTGGTAAAACCTTTGTTTGATAAAGAACTTATTCTATATAGATAAAATTACTCCTCATAATACAAAATTTAATTGTGGCTATAAAAGAAACAACTGCCAATAATAAATTACCAAAAGTAATTAAAGCTCTTGGTTCAGCCTGACATTCAATCATTATTGATTCTAAAGCTAATACTCTTTTGTTCTCTATACCAAGTAAGAAAAAAAAAACACAATCCATCAGTATTAAAGACTGTTAACTTTAAAATCTGATAACTATAAAAATGAAAATTAGTAAATTTTCTTAAATTCTGCCATGTTTCAATAATTAATGACTAGATCATAACAGCTTATAGATTTAATGTGATCAAGAAGCTTTCTTCATAATGGATCCGATACAAGTATCACTCACCTGAAGAGCTACCTCCTTGCTTTTTAAGCATCATCTGAAATAGACTGTAAGATAAATCCTTAGACACATGGGACAATAGCTTGCCCTGTGCACAAAGGAGACACCAAAAGCTGAGGCTCCCAGAAGATATACCTGTGTCATTAGAAGCTGATCAGTGGACTGCAGCAACTATGCAGAGTTAAATTTTACCAGGCGAGAGCCAAAATTATTTTGAGCTATATTAGCCTATTAAGAGAGCTGGCTTATTATCCTTTTACTTTGTATGCCGTAATATCTTCTGACCATCTGAGACACCTGTTATACTGGGTTATAGATCTTATAAACATACCCCTATTAAGCTAGACTTATGCATCAGATCCTGCATATTTCCTCTGAGGAAAAACGTATGCTCTTATATGCCAGAGATCACTCACAATTACTGAGACTTTTCTGTTCTCCAACATCATTTGCCTACACTTATAGTCAGCTCTATATGCTAGTATGAACATGCAGCCAAACACAGTTTCATGGGAGGAAGGGATTATTTCAGGCTTACAGATCCAGAGGAAGTTCTGTAATGGCAGAAGAAGCTGGCTCCCATTCATAAATCTAAGCAGAGGGAGAAACCATCACCAGCCAGCAAGCACCAAAAAGAAGCATGCATGCATCATCTAGTGCTCAGTCTTCTCTGCACATCTTTGGGCTGGAATCAGATCCACCCCAAACACACTTTTGGGCTGCACTCCAGGTTCTTCCCCCAGTGACACCTCCTCCAGTCAGGCAGCTGGAGACCCAAGTTACAAGACTAATTTTAAAACCCAAGTCAGTGGGGGACATACATTCAAACTACTACACTTCCTTATAAATTTTATTTCAGTAGTTCCATTTCCAAATTGTTTCAGAAATACCTTTTGTTACCTGGAACTCTGGAGCTTCCTCCTGATATTATTAACTCACTCTCTGCCTCTACCTCCTTCTTAAATTCACCTGCTTTACAAACACCTCTTGCTGAGATACCTCTCCAGACATCCACTCTCTCTTCTGGAACTACAAAATTTCCTGACTACCTCAGTCATATGCCTCAGTGACACCCATCCAAACTTCACTACAGGTTAAAGCTATGTTTTCTGTTACATGAACATATACCCTGTGGTAGTTTGAATGTATGCTTCCTATTGACTCAAGTGTTAAAATTAAACATTTGATTATTTAGCCTCCTGGCAGGAGGAGGTGTCACTGAGGGCAGATTGGAACCTGGAGTCCAGCCTGAAGATAAGCAGAGAGGTTTGAACTCTGGGGATCCGGCTTGCTGCAGGTTCCTGTCTGCTGCTTTTTGGTGTTTGCTGGCTCCTGGTGGTTTCTCTCTCTGCTTGGATTTATGAATAGGATTTAGCTTCTGAAACTGAGGGGAATTTCCCTGCATCTATAAGCTTGAAATAAATCCCTTCCTCCTATTTGTCTGTTTGGAAGTTCATCCCAGCAAGGTGGAAACTGTCTATTACAGACCTCCTCCATCCAACATGGGAAGGACACTCAAAATTGTTCTAATCACTCCCATGAAAATTCCGGGGAAGCCTCACTGGTTTTACACATCTTCAGTAAAGAAAATGTAGACTCCCACTACCATCAAACAGACTGCCTTTTTCTCTCATGCTTTTTCAGTTTTTTTATTAATTACTTTTGATTTCCAGAACCATCTATCTGGACCAATGCCAGTTCATACTACTGCTACAGTCCCATGAATCAGAATCATGTGTGACCGGAAGATGTTCCTGTATATCCTTACCCCTCTTTCTATATATAATGAGAGAGTTGGAAATGTTAAGACCAAAATGGCTTCATTTTTTAACTCCAATATCCATTTCACAATTATAAGTCTCCATTTCCCAGAAATAACCCAGGGCACCTATCTTGATCATTTCCCTGAAGTGGCTCAAGCCGGGAGATAATGTGGAATGCTCTGCAACCAAAGAATTCCAATGACCCCGTTGTCCCATAAGAAGCCCATACAAGTAAGAGAATTTGCTTTTGACCTGTCTGACCATAACTCTAGAGTCTCAGGCTTTTCCCGATGAAACATGTCTCAGCTGTTGAGCCAAATTTCCCCCCCTCTTCATTTTCTTTTTTTTCCTAATAAATATAAATTTCATAATTTAATCTATTACATCATTGGATTTGCTTCTGTCTTTTATTTTCTGTCAGTTAATTATGTGTACACATGCAACTCTAGTTCATTCGTTTTCACAACTTCAACTAAATTGTTTCCTATTTATTTGGAGAGTGAGAATGAGAGAGAAAGAAAGAGAGAGAATGTATATCTGTGCACCAAGGTCTCTTGCTGCTGTAAATGAACTTCAGATGCATGTGCGATTTTGTGGATCTGGTTTTACATAGATGTGCAGTAATTGAACCCAGATGGCAGTCCTTGTACACAAGCTCCTTTAACCACTGAACCATTTCCCCAACCCCATTTTCACAATGTTATATAGCATAATATTTAAAAGTCTAACTATATATTGGTTTATTCATTAGTATTTTGTTATACTAAAAATATACTCCAATTTAAATTCACATGAATTGGTACTTGAGCAACAAATTCTATCTTAATACAACTTTAAGCACTGAAGTATTGCTTTAATTTTTTAGGTATATAGTATAATAGTTCCAGATTTAAATGGTATTTTGATAAGTTCATATTAATTGACAGATATTTTAAAAAGCACAGATACTTTTGATCATATAAAATTATGTGAGGAAGTACATTTGTATCTTTAAAGGAAAAGAAAAGTAGTTTCCCACAATTTCATATGAGAATGTCTATTTGACATTATTAAAAGCATTTGATAAAAATCATGATATTTTTAAAGTAGAATTTAGGATAATTCCCAAAAATATTTGTAACAAAAATGTACTCAAAACCAGTACATTTAGTTAACCACTAAATATAGAAAAATTAGACTTATTCTCCATAGATTTTTAACATGTTTTGCTCTATCCTTATATAAAAGTATTTAAGTAAAGCATGTTACCAAGGTGTCAGTTCCTATGACAGCTGCAAATGGGGATATAATTTCCTGTGTCCATTTTTCTTCTCTGGGGTGTAATTTACAGTATAATATCCACTGCATGTTCCAGCTTCTGTTCTGGCTGCAGAATTAACACCTCTGGATCCTCCAATCATTATTGGCCTCTTTCCTCTTTGGTCCTAATCATCCACTTTTGCCTCTTCTGCTCAATCTGTTGGAAAATATTGACCACATTGAATAAAAATCTTTCTTTAGTTCAGAGAAATTATTTGATGTTGAATCACCACACCATCTCCCATGAATCATTTACCTCTTTTCTCTCATGGAGTGCTGCAGCAATTCTGCACTTTTCTGTGCTTGAGTTCACACAACTTTGTTCAACTATACATTATTTTCTCTGTTACACAAATTTTACTTATCTTAATAAGTAAGTTTAAAATCAGACAAAAAAAGAAAAATCTATGCTAAGGCTAATGTCTTCCCAGTAGCTATTTGTTTTCTTTTTTTTTTTTTTTCATCTGAAAACAGTAATTATAAAACTGTAAAATAAAAGATCTAAGGAAACTAATCACTTTATCTACTAATGTCATTATCTATGACACAATCTTGCCCTTAACAATATATATTATATTATTACATAATATATTTTTATATATAATATTATGTATTACTATTCAATCAAAATTAGCCTTTTAATAGTGATCAAATACTAATCATTAATGGATTAATTTCTTGAAAATTCAAAAAATTGAAAATTAAATCATTATTTTTTGAGTATGTTCACTTATTGTATTCTAATATCTGCATTTAATATGAACAATTTAACTGTATTCTCCCACTTTAATATATAATGTTTAAAATATTGTCACATTCAATTTTTTCTTTCTTTTTTATTTTTTGTTTTTATTTATTAATTTGAGAGACAGAGAAAAAGAAAATGTGTATAACGGGGCCTTTAGCGACTGCAAATGAATTCTAGATGCTGGTGCTACCTTGTGCATCTGGCTTACCTGGGTCCTGGGGAATCGAACCTGGGTCCTTTGCAGGCAAGTGCCTTAACTGCTAAGCCATCCCTCCAGCCCTTATTCTCTTATTATAGTTCAGTTGTAGAAAGAGACATTATTTAATATGGTGCATATTAATGTACAAGTATGTGGAGAATAATAAAAACAAAGAGTTGTTAATCATATCTAGCATCATTACAGTGTGGTAAGAAAACATAGTTTCCATTTTAGTGAGCCTTAAAATATATTGATTCTTGAAATATATGGAAGCTTGTATGTAGGATTTGCTTTTTGGCTATGCAGATTGCCAGGTGTATAATTTTTAAAAAATGTGTAGTGCAGAGACTCCAAATCAAGACTTCATACATGATAGGTAAGCATGGTACCATTGAGCAGCGTCATAAGTCCAGTGTTTAGTTCCTATTCTTGAAAATAGTTTGCATTCTGCACTTGTGGTGCTGTGTCCTATTATGAGTATTGATTTTGTTAATGGAATTGTTAATTCTCACTCATTTGTTGATTTATTCTGTCAGTTACTTATTCTATCATTAGCTGAGAAAATTGTTAAAATTATACCTTATAATGTTGGATTTCCTATTTCTCTTTGTGCTTCTCTCAATTATTTTTCTTGGGAAATTTTGACACTAAATTATTAAATTATTATTAAATTAATTATTATTATTAAATTAAATTATTAAATTATTAAATACAATTATTTACTTTCTTGATATGAAGAATCAATTAAAACTGTTTAAAAGTGATTTAAAGACTAATATGTCTGATATTCTAATAGCAGTGCTAGCTTTGTCTATATTTGTTTGTTCATGGGCTCCTTTTACCAGCATTTATTATCAGCTTTTTATTTTCCTTATGTTTTGATATGACAGTACACACTTTTACAATGAGTCTGACAATGTTTTTTGTCTTGCTTGGCTGTCATTTTTATGTTTAATGTAATCATTGATTTATTTGGGTTTATACCTTCCAGCATATTATACATTTCCTTTTTTGACACATCCATTTTATGTGCCTTTTACATTCAATTTGTGACTTTCTTTTTATTGGTCTTATTATTCCACTTCTTCCTACACTTTGGAGATATTATTCTTTTCTAATACTTTAACAGATCAAAATCTGTCTTTAACTCTTATGATTCTAACATTCTTTAATATCTTTTCTCTTTTTTGAAAGCATCACAATAACCTTAGAATATAATAAATCTTTTTTACTCCCTTTCAGATTTATCAACTTAGGTGTTACTGTTTATCATAACCTCTCAATCCATGTCGTTTTACTCTGTTGTGCCTTTTTCTTTTACTTTCGTCTGTGTCCTTGCTCATTTCATATATTAACACATTACAGACAGAAAATTCTGTTAGGAATTATTTTGTTGATATGTACATCAACATTTCTGTACTGTATTTGCATAATTTCTACCATAGTTATCATAGTTATCATATTTGTGGCATTATCTGGAAACATTTTATTTCTCCCTCAATTTTATTTTGTAGATTCTTGGTTTGTCATCCTTAGTTGAGTTTTAGTTTGCAGTAGTATATTTGTTAATTTGAAAATAATCTATGTTCTTTTTGTATTTAACAATTTTTTATTTGAATTGGTTTTCTGGAGTTTAAGACTATGTTATTTTAATAACATCTCCTTTCATTTACCTGTTGCTGTACATTATATCTGTTGAATATATTGATTTCTAAAATTTAATTTTATTTTGTAGATTCTTGGTTTGTCATCCTTAGTTGAGTTTTAGTTTGCAGTAGTATATTTGTTAATTTGAAAATAATCTATGTTCTTTTTGTATTTAACAATTTTTTATTTGAATTGGTTTTCTGGAGTTTAAGACTATGTTATTTTAATAACATCTCCTTTCATTTACCTGTTGATGTACATTATATCTGTTGAATATATTGATTTCTAAAATTTCTGTACTCTAAAAAATTATGTAAATTATTTTTTTTAACATATTACCTTTATCCTATTCTATTTTCTGAATGTAGGAACTTATTAAACACACATTAAACTATATATTTATGTTTTTCATTTCTCTAGTGCACTTATATTTATATATTTGATATTTTTCAAAATGCTTCATTCTGCATATTTGTTTTAATTATCTTCTTCCTCAAATTCTAATATAGCCCTTCTAATTGTCAGTCCCTGGTATTCCTGAATGCTAGTAACCACTAGAATACACAAGGAGAAATTGCAGGGGAAGCTGTGGCATGAATACTGTTCTTACTGCTACCCTGACAACCCGCTCCAGGGTGATGGTTACAGACACAGTGATCAATGAAAGCACATCAAAACAGAAATCCAGTGACTACAGAGAATTCAAAACTAAATCATACTGCTAGCAGTTTTTCCATGGCTCAGAGAACATTGCAGAATAAAGGGTGGAAAAATTGTAAATACCACAGAGTGGGTAGTAATACCCTAATTCTCACCCCCCTATTATCCCAAAGGGAATGACTTAAGCCTTCATGACCCCATAGTGAATACCATATTCCCACAGAGGAGGGTCCTCAATGTAATGAAGGCAGGGACAAAGAGGTTAGGAGAATACAACCATAATATATATATATTAAAATTACAAAGCAAAGGAAGGGGGTAGGAGGGAGGGATGGAGGATGAAAGGAAGAGAAGAAACTTCAATTAATATACTCTTTGCATTTTACCTGACTACTTCAAATCCTTCACAGACAATAAATAAAGTCTTCCCACAACAGCAAAAAGAAAAACAAAAATGATTGGCAAGGTTTTTTTTTTTTTTTTCTATGCTACATCTACTAACAATACAGATAGAAAAACAGATAGAAATTAGAAATTTAAGGACTCAGTTTCAAATTAATATTCCATCATAAACTGTAAGAATATTATAACCCACGTAATAAAGTTTTTGCCTGAACCTTGGAGAGCCTAATACAGATGATTAATTTAGCACTGAACACTACACTGTTGCTTATTTTCAGTACTGTGATGAGTTTTGATTCTCCCAAGCAGTTACTGCCAAATGAAAAATGCTTTTTCTCTAACAAAAGGTAAGAGTAACACTAAACAATGGGCACACACATAAATATTTAGATGTTAATTTGATGGTCATAGCATATCCATTTAGACAAACAATAGTAGTAGTTTCCCGTATGGCCCATGGACTTCCCAACATTAGACTTTTTTTGGTTGTTGTTGTTAATATACAGAGATTTAGGAATCATTCAATCTGATATTTTCAAGTACAATTTATTTTTGTTGACTCTTATTTCCCCATTCTACTCCAAATATTCCTCTTCCTCCCAGTTCCAGTCTTCTACCAGTATCCTCTGCATCCTGTTTACATGCCACATTTGTTCTTTTGCCATTCTTGCATCCCTCTTTCTTCTCATATCTATACTCCTTTGTTTGAGTCAGGGATACTACCTTAACAGGTCTTATTCACATTTGACTTTCTCCACACCCCCAGATTCAGCCTAGATACCTAACAACAGATGGATAATGACAATGAGGTACATATATGCAGTAGAAGTCTATTCAACGGTTTGGAAAAAAAATACATTATGAAATTTGCAGGAAAATGGATGCCCCTAGAAAGAATCCATGTGAAGTGACCCAAACTCAAAAAGACAAAAACCATATGTTCTGTCTGATATGTGGGTCTTAGCTTGTCATATCTGTAAGTATGCATATATGACAGTATAAATGTAGATAAAACCTATTAATGTGGAATTGTAACCAGACATACAATTTTGATTAGGTTTCATGTATTAAGCAAGAATTCATACCACAGAGTAGGGTTCAAATCCAATCTGAGAATAGTAAAATTTTATTTTCCAATTAGCAACCATTGTACATTATTATTGAATATTATTGGGTTTTATGCTGAATTTAATCATCTTTGTTTAAAACTATTGATTGAGATAAATAATTTGTTTTAAAAATTGGGCTGTATTCTATTGATTTTATGCTTCTTGTCTGGATATGCAGTTTTTATTTCTTCCATCATTTGTTTGTCCTTAGTAAAGCCTTGTATTTACCATATTTGAAAATTTCTGTTTCTGCCAAAAATGAGGAAACAAATGGGAGATATTTTTATTTCTTTTTTTAGCACAATAGCAAATGGTTTTATTCAAAAACTAAAGTCCAGCATAGATACATGGCAAGGGGAGCAGTTGGCTCAAGTGAGATTGCTCAAGAAGACTGAGTTACTTCTTGGAGCTTCCTTTAGTATGTCCAGGAGGATAAGTCCCTTTTTTTTTTCTTTTTAATTAAGAGCCTGCTTTGTAGGGACACATCATGTTTGTTACTATCATTTTCCTCCTTCCTGCCACCATTCTGCTAGGGGCCCTCCTCAGTGGGGTTGCTAGTATTCCCCATGGGGTTGTGGGTTATGTGTTTTGGGAGCAGCAGTCAGTATTTTGGAGGGCAATGCCTCTGGGTATTCCATCCCAACCTGTGGCACCCAGGAGCCCTTCATCTCTCTCTTCCAAAGCAGGACTCCTGTTTCTCATAGTTAGCTACTTACAGGAAAATTAGTGATATTTTACAATTCTATGCCTATATGTATCCATCCCTAAGCAACTATTCACTTTTGTATCCCATTGCAAGGCATTGGTAGGTATCTTTGTATCTTTTCATTTTTTGCATAAATAATCACTATTTGTTCAACTGCTACTTTTATAGAAAAAATAGAGCATATTACAACACATATACAACTGAAAGTTTAGGTTAAACAAGTATTTTTAAATGGAATTTGCCATGAGCAACAGTTACACTTTACTTTTTAGGGATAATATTGTCCATAAAGGGTTAACAAAAAGGAAAGTGCACACATCAGTCTGTCCCTTTCTCTATATTTAGGGCTAATCATAGCACTTTGTTTATATTAGCAAATATACATTTATTGATTGAAAATTTCATATATTGGTTCCATCTAATACTCACTGGAGTCTTTAATGTAACAAAAATGGTTAGTACTTTGACTCGGGCTTATAGTAGTGAAGGTGTTGTACTATTTATTAGGTTTCTAGGAAACTAAATATTAAAATGTGCACTTATAATGTGCTTAAGGAATTAATTTTATAAAGCATTTTTGATTAAAATTATCTGAGAAGTAGCTATGTACTAGAGTCAAATCTCTCAAATTTAGGTAATTTTTCAAAGACAAATCCTGACTATGACCCACAAAATAGGATCATAGAATTAAGGCATAAGGGAAAACTGAAGCCAGCATAGTGACTGTGATTATAGTATTTGCTGGTAGGAAACATAATTAATGTGATAACTATGGGTGGTTAATCAATAGGTTATTTTTCCAGAAGGATTGTGGATTATAAAGACAATAGACGTTATTATTTATAGTACACATATTAATATAACATTTAGACTGTAAAAAGGCAGGAAAATGCCTACTTCTGGAAATAAAATTATGAAATCAAGAAAATTTATTGTCTGTTTTTCGAATAGGAGTGGGGAGAACCAGATATGGGAAACTTACCGAAATCTATTCTTACTGAAACTGAACCATCCTGATCTTTTGCAGCAATAATTGATTTGCTTGCAGCTGAAGAATATCACTTAATGAGATGACAGCAGTGAATAGATTATAGTTAATTGCTGTATATGCAATAATTATTCTGTGTAAATAAGGAAATAAAATTCAGTATTGTATGATGCCATTCCAATAGCTTTAGATTAAGTAATAAATTAACAAGTACTTAAGAAAATTAATGTCCAAATTTCATGTTATCCTCACAGTGCCAAGCTAGGCAGAGCCATGTTAGCTGAATTTGTGTGTAATAGAAGTTGTCTTAAAAGTGCCATTATGAAAGGATAGATTACACTTTTCGTATCAACTCTAATTAGTTTTGTGGTTGTTGAGAGCTGATTTAATCTTCTTGATCCTCCGTAGACAATAGGTAAAGATACTGACTTCAAAGTGGATTAGAATTTGAGTCCTTCTCTATTTGACTTACTGCACTATTTCAAAAATTACTTTTAGAATTTTCCCCAAAGATGAAATTTTGAGTGTAAGTTAATTGTAGTATTAGAAATGAAACAGGCAACTAAACTTATATCATTTTGAACTGAACAGAGAAGAGATGCAGAAAAGTTAAAACATTCCTCAACATATTCAAAATACTATAGTACTATGAGCCAGATGTTTGGAATATAATGGTAAATAAGGAATTCACAATTAATGCCCTCAGAGAGTTGTAGCTTTTGTCCATGCAAATATTTAAAAGAACAGTGATAAGTAAAATCAAGTCACTAATGCAAAGCCACTTGTATAAGGTGTGGTGGTGTTTAATTTACATTGAGTAGTTGTTGAAAGACTTGACCTATGACATTAATAATGAAGCAAGAGTATGAAGGAAGAGAATTCTTCAACTGAAAGCAAAACACATAATACATCATTGTTGTAGTGGCTGCACTTCAGTGTTTGAAGTAAGCAAAGTAGATGGTTGGATTTTATGCCTGAAAGATGACAGTAGTTTCAGATGCTGTAAAAAAATGTAGGATAAACCACATCATTTAGTGCCTGCATACTATTTTAAGCAACTACATTTTATTCTTAATCAGTGGCAAACCATGTGAGTTTGAGGTTAATCAAATATAGCCTTACTCTATTTATTCTGAGTAGAGTTTGGAGAAAGTAGGTAGGGAAGAAGCACAAACTGTTTAGAAGTTACAATTTTTAGGAACACTAGAGTAATCCCACAAATAGAAGACAATATCTCAAAACTAGAGTGATAAAGGTTACAGATGAGGTATATAATTCATTGGTATTAAGATATTCAAGACTGCAGGTGCATTGTGCAACACTGAAAATATACCTGCATGAATAATGGCATGTATGTATTTCTATCTACATCAGTATAGTTATTAACTTATGGATAGACATAGAGTAATTAGAATAGAAGCACTAATATGTGGTTGACCTGACATTATGACATGAACAATATACTGTCTAATGATTAGGTTTTTGTTTTCATATCCATGTTTTAATCCATAAGTAAAAATCTACTATTTCATAATTTATATAGATATATTCTATTACATGTGCACACAATAATTTTCACATCATGCACACTATTTTATTTCTGTTTAGATATCTTTTTGAGGAACTATTTTCATTAGAAGAAATAGTCTAGGAGAGAAATTATTTTATTATCAGGACCAAAGTAGATAAGTGCCTGGAAGAATGTCATTATCTTCAATATTTTTGATGATTTATTACAATAGCTCCTAAAAGGGGGTTATTAAGCTGTCCAGAATATATTTTTAGTTTTTAAAATTGAGAAAGAAAATGTTGCTACAAATAACCTTGTAAGAGTCCACAAATTTTGCTAGCATTAAGCAATTCACAGGGTACCCTTGTTGACAATAAAAAAAATTGTGAAAAATATTAATGGTGGTGAGATTTAGAAATATTGGTGTTTAATCCTACTTCTTTTAATTTTCCTTTAAGTATATTACTTTTCTTGCAACCATTGAAAGTGATGCTTTCTTCTTTGAAATCAACAATATTATTGGAGGCAGAGGATTTAAATTTTATGCACTTTTTTAGTGTACTATAGTTATACACTTTCTTTAATATTTTCTACTCTCCTTTTTCCTCAAAAGTTGTGAATCTCATGTGGCCAGCTATAGATGATTGGATCTCTTATCATTGCCTCAAGAATCTTCAATAATCTTGAAGAACAGTTCTAGGATCAATGAGAAAGATAGTTTCTGCCAAGATTCCCACATTGCTTCTAGTGTTTTCAATGTATGTGATAAAGGTCTAGAAGTCCTATTCTTCAATGTATTGTTATTTATCTATCTGTGTTGCTTATTCTTACAGATAATTCCTAGAGTGCATCAGTGCTTCCCCTTTGCATAAGCTCTGTTATTGCAAACTATGTCTCACTTCTTTTCCCTAAAATTTTAGCTTGCTATTTCTTGAGGTCTATTAGAGTCATTTAAAACTAAATAATATCAGTTATTTTCTTGCTCCCCAGACCAAATGCCTAACAAAGTAAGTTTAAGGGAAGAAGAGTTTATCTTAGTATAGATTTCCAGGTTATAGTCCATAATGAGGGAAGGGATGGTGGTAGGCATTGGTCACTTTTGGTCCAACATTGAGGAAGTAGCTTAGGAACCCAGCCCATGTAACATTGTCACTCACGGTAAGCCCTTAAACCTTAGTTAATCTATTCTTTAAAATTCCCAACAGACAAGCCAAGAGATTTGTTGCCATGCTGACTCTAAATCCTGCCAAATTGATAGCCAGAAATTAACCATTACACACAGACCTCAATATATCTTAATTTTCAGTCCTCATTTTATTTTATCAGTTTAAAATTTGATAATCAGTTTTAACTGCACCTTTATATTATTCCCAATTCTCACCTCTTTTTTAATTCCATTATACTAATTTGGAAAAACACAAGACTGAATTTGAATTTTCCATCTATTCTGTGACAACAAAAATCCAGATGAATACTACTGGGAGAAATCTACAGTTTGCCTGACTGTAAGGTCAAGATTGTTACCTTTAAGTTGGTATGACTACTGTCTTTTGAACTTTGTCTCTTAGTAAACTGTGTATTAGAAGGCTCTACTGAATGTTTAGTGAACACACCAAACTTAGCAAAATCAAAAACAAACTCTTGTTTCTCTCTCACCCTCTCGCTCTCTCCTTTGAGGTAGGGTCTCACTCTAGCTCAGGCTGACCTGGAATTCACTATGTCATCTCAGGGTGACCTTGGACTCATGGCAATCTTTTCACCTCTGCCTCCTGGGTGCTGGGATTAAAGGCGTGTACTTCCAAACCCGGCTTATTTTTTCTCTTACCCTCTAAGAGCTGTTTTTCCTGCAAGCTTCTCATTTCAATTGATGTCAAATAAATCCTCACAGTTGTTCAAATGGACTTATATTTTCTTTTTTTGCAGAAAAGTAGGATGCACATAACTGAAGTAATATAAATATACCCATGGGATTCCATTGTATTTATATGGAAATATATAACAAGGTTTGCATTCCTAAATTTAACGATGGACTTAGCTAGAAAACTCTTTCAGTAAAGTATCCTCTTAATCACTGATAGGTTCCATTTTACTATTGTAAATAAAAACTTTGCAACAGGTAATTCAATTAAAACTCATTCTATCTGATTATTCATGATTAAAATATCACCTATTCTGTATGAAATTGTTGCATAATTTGTGAAAGATTTTTTTCCCACTGGGCTTAGCAGTTTAAATTATTTTAAAATAGGTAAACAAGGGAGCTATGGTGATGGCTCAGCAGGTAAAGGTGCTTGCTTTTAATACTGCTACCACAAAGTGGCACATGCATCTCAAAAAAGGAGGCAGAGGGAGAATAAACTGTGGAATTGCCCACTGACATCCACTGTGACATGTGCAACCCCAACCACGCACATCATTATCATCTACATTCAGAAACATATCTTGTTCTACTTTTAGGCAGCTCCTACATGGATGCAAGAAACCTGAGATTTTAAACACTGCCTTATTCATGTCTCCAGTACTCCGTGTAATATTTTCAATTAACATATACTAGGTAAATGTTTATGGCTGAGTTTTATTCATTTTATTTTTCTACTTTCAATTTATTCACAAGCTCTTTATAAAGCTTAACTCTTTGTTTCTAATGATACTCTTTCTCAAAGACCAACTTTTCATCATCATCCTTAATGTAAAAAAGTCTCAATGCAAAGTGTCAATGCAAATGTACTTCTGGCTTACGTGGGTACTGGAAAATAGAACCTGGGCTCTTAGGTTTTGCACTAAGCCATCTCAATCACCCAAATAATATATATATATATTTAATTAGAGGCAGTCATGTAAGCATAAAGTCGCTACTTATCCAAGTATAACAGGAACAGAAGGCTCTGTTTTATTCAGTACCTGAGGAAAGCAAATCAACCACCTAAACAACCAACAACAAAAAGCCAATAAACACTGACATGAAAGTATCTTATTAAAATATACTGTTTCAATGAAAATACAACCAACAGCTTATAGAAATTGTATCCCCATGGCCACTATACATTTATTCACAATAGCCAAGATATAAAATAGCATATGTTTCAAAGTCAGGTGTGGTGGTTCCCACCTTTAATCCCATCACTGGGATGATGAAGCAGAATTTTCATAACATGGAGTGTAGTCTGGGCTACAGAGTGAGTTCCACATCATCCTGGGCTAGAGTGAGCTCTATTTCAATAATCAAAATAAATGACTATTAGTATATGAAAGAATATTGTGATATATACATAAATATCAAGTACAAAATGCATGTTGGACTGGGGATATGGATCAAAGGTTATAGGTACTTGGTTGCAAAGCACATTGATTGCTCTGGATTCAATTCTCCTGTACCCACATAAAGGCAGATGCAAAAAGTGGCACATGCATCTGGAGTTAAAAGCAGGTATAACATTGATAATGCAAAGATGAAAATTTAACTTCTCTGTAACATGAAACAAAAGAATATTTGGATAACTATATTCATTTCAAAGACAAAGACAACTTTTTTACTTTTCGAGGTAAGGTCTCACTCTAGCCCAGCCTGACCTGGAATTCACTTAGTCTCAGGGTGGCCTTGAACTCACAGTGATTCACCTACCACTGCCCTCCAAGTGCTGGGATTGAAGGCATAGCCACCACGCCAGGCTGACAAATGCAACTTTTAAGCAATGAAAAGTTTCAGAGATCAAAAGGAGTATCACATAATAATAAAGGCACCAAGTCACAAGGATCACAGACTGATCCTCAAAAACCTTGGTCTTAGGCATGATACTCAACTCAAGGTGGTCCAAGCCAATTTAATCTGGAAGTTCATTCCAAAAATCAGATGGAAATGTAATGATAGGATGTGGTAAAGGATTGTAATCTACAGGGCCATAGTGGAAAAGTTGGTATCAAGCATCTTATCCTAGTATCATGGCACTAAGAAAAACTTCAGGTTTGAATACAGGAAGGTTTGCGGCAGTTGTTTTAGATAAGATATTCATAATTAGTCATGATCAAACTACAGTTTGCTTGTTCATTATCTCAGTTCTGTTTCTGCCAGGTAAATGTAGAGAAGTTTCCATTGTGCTGGATGAGATGACTCAGCAGTTAAAGTGCTTGCCAGGCAAGCATGAAGACCTGAGTTTCAATCCACAGCACCAATGCAAAATCTGGGTAGAGTGATTTTTGCCTACAGTAATTTAGAGACAACAAAATGCCTAGGTCTTTCTGGCTAGCTATTCTAGCCAAATCAGTGAACTCTGTGTTCAGTAAGAGACATCCTGTCTCAGAAAATAAGGTGGAGAGTGATTGAGGAAGATACCTACAGTCAACCTCTGGCCTCCACACAAATAAGCACATTCACCTCCTGCCCCATATGTGTATTCCCCACATACACATAAAGCACAAACGTAACAAACACATACAAAAAGAAGAGTAAATAAAAAGAAAGAAATCTCTGCCACCTGGAAGGATAACTGGTTCTCATAAGGTGACTACTTATGATGCAGGCAGGTAGCCTCAGATTTTCAGACTTCTAAGTCACAAAATAATTGTTCCCATTTGGGGTGGGGATTAGTTATCATTAATACTTAGTATGATATTCCTGGAATTATGAACATGCCTATATGCAGAGTAGAATAGGGTCTTAAGCCAAGATAAAGGAGATGGATGAAAAGTTAACAGAAAGATGCCACACTTTCATGCTGTTTTTAGTTTCCTTATGGGCCCAAGTGAGGAGTCAGCATTTTATGGCTAAAGCACTTTATTTTTGTAGATTATTTATTTATTTATTTTTAAGCAGAGAGAGACTGAGATAAGAGACACAACTCGAATCCCAGGCACACCCATTCTTTCTCTCTTTTTCCCTCTGTCTCTGCAACCAGGGTCCTTAGATTTATCAGGCAAACACCTTAACTGCTAAGCCATCTCTTCAGCCCCATCCCATATTTTTGATGTCTTATTTATTAAATTTACAAAAAGGTACTATGGAAGTGCTTTATCCAGGGGGCTGGGGAGATAGTCTACAGACTCTGGTTTGATGCCCTGTAAGACCCCCAAAACGAGGACCCCACGCTCTGCCCAGATATGGCAACACCCCAAATCACTCACGAGAAGCGATCTTGATGCAAACTGCAAGAGGATTTTATTCCAAGCGCGCTGGGGCCCACAGTCGTACACCGCACAGGGGTAGAGGACTGCAGAGCCCCGAGTGCAGGAATGGGACAGTTTTTATAGGGTTTCTAAAAAAGCCTGTGTATTAGACCAATAATTTTTTTAATATCAGGAGCCTGCGGGGTGCGAGCCAGTCAGTTTGTGCCACCCCAATAGTTTCTAAGCCAATTAGATTAATTTGTTCAAGCCCCTTGTGGACCAATCATTCTCTTATGACCTTGGTGGTCAGCATTTGTGCAGGTCCTTAGGTGGGGGCAGCAGAGTGTGGTATCAGCCTCCTATGACCTTGGTGGTCTGAGGCAGGCTGCTACAGCTTATGGTACAAGCTACTAAGGCTTACAGTGTGGGCTATTAAGGCTTATGTTGCAGGCTATTTACAGAAACCAAATAAGTGGTTCACTTCATTAAATATTTCCCATCCTTTAGGGCTATCTCATGCCCTTTTTACCTAGTTTTATATTAGGAGCGGGCTCTGATATAATGAGAAGAGGGATTCTTTACTTGCTTTCAACAGAGAGTAAAGCCTGGAGTTTGAGGTATGCAGGGGCCCGCTTAAGCTCCCTTTGGAGCGTGATAGTATTTCTGGGCTTCTGAATTCTTGGGCCTTTCATTTCCCACTTTTTCTCTTGTTAATAGTTCTAATCCTAGAACTTGGAAGGACTAAATGTAAGCTTTTTCATTGCCCTGAAGGCCCTTGTATTGTTGTCTAAGTATTATGATCTGGACCGCGCTTACTCGTTTTTTAACAAAAGTAAAAATCTTATTAAGTATATAAGGCCCAACTGAAAGCATCAGGAGTAAAACCATTAAGGGTCCCATCAGGGTGGAAAGCAGAGTAGTCATCCAGGGGGACTTGTTGAACCATCCCTCAAACCATCCTTGGTCAGTAGGACGAGGTAGGGGCCCTTCAACCGAGTCTCAAGGCTTCTTTTGCGGTGGCATCTGACATAGACCGAATCTCCCACCTGGAAGCGATGTGGGACCTGTAAGTCTCTTTTTCCTGAGTAAGCCTCCTGGAGTCGCTTCCACGCTCATTGTCTCACCCACTCGAGCGCCTTGAGCCTAGAGAACAGAGGCTGGGAAAGCGGCACATCAGGACTATGTATAGAGGTTATTTCTACCAGTGGAGGAGGCCCCCCGTATAGTAATTTATAGGGGGTCAGTCCAAATTGTACGGGTGTGTTTCTGACCCTAAAGAGCACAAGGGGTAGGAGAGCTATCCAATCATTTGCGCCAGTCTCTGCAGTCAATTTGGTGAGGGTCTCTTTAATGGTTCTATTCATCCTTTCTACCTGTCTTGAACTTTGGGGTCTGTATGCACAATATAATTTCCAATCAATTCCCAATATTTTGGCCAGTCCTTGACTTACCTGGGCAACAAAGGCTGGACCATTGTCTGATTCTATTACCTTGGGTATCCCAAATCTTGGGAAAATTTCTTCCAGTATTTTCTTAGCCACCATGGTTGAGGTTTCTTTTTTGGTAGGATAAGCCTCTACCCATCCTGAAAAAGTGTCTACAAAAACTAGTAAATACTTATTACCATACTTAGCTGGTTTTACCTCAGTGAAGTCCACTTCCCAGTGAGCACCTGGGCTGTCTCCCCTTAGCCTCTTCCCAGGAGGCATTCTTGAGGGATTAGCATTGACCATCTGGCAAGGTACACAATGCTTGACTACTGAGCCAGCTATCTCTGGCAACCTCAGAATATGGTAAGGAGACGTCTGTAGCAGTTTTTGTAGATGTTTGGCCCCCAGATGGGTTAGGTGGTGTATTTGTTGAACGTACTCTAGTCCCTTTGCTTGAGGTAGAATCTCTTTTCCCTCTGAGGTAAAACAGGCCTCCTCCAGAGTTTTGGAGAACTGGCCTAACTTTCTAACTTCTTTCCAGTCACCTGGGGTATATTGTTGTTCACTTTTTTGGTTTTTTGGCTTTTTTATTATGGGCAGAAGGTTGACCACCTGGGCAGCCTGCTTGGCCATTTGATCAGCCATCTGGTTCCCTTTGGAGATAAAATCTTTGGCTTTTTGGTGGCCAGGGCAATGCATAATGGCCAATCTTTTGGGTAGATGTAGAGCTTCTAGCAAACTTAGAATTTCTTCTTTGTTTTTAATTTCTTTCCCTGCTGAAGTAAGTAGCCCTCTCTGTTTGTAGATGGCCCCATGTACGTGTGCAGTAGCAAAAGCGTACCTGCTGTCCATGTAGATATTCACAGACTTTCCTTCAGCTAGTCGTAAGGCCTGTGTGAGGGCCATGAGCTCAGCCTTTTGCACTGAAGTTCCTTCTGGCAGACTGTTGGCCCAGACTGTTCGTGTTCCGTCTACTATCGCCGCCCCAGCCATCCTCTTACCTTCTACAATGTAACTGCTTCCATCTGTGAACCAGGTTAATGTTCCTCTGGTCAGTGGGACATCTGTAAGATCTTTTGGATCCCAGTTTCCTCAACCAGCAGTTGATGACAGTCATGAGTTACTGTCTCATCAGTTTCTTCAGGCAGAAGAGTAGCGGGGTTGAGGATGGCAGGTGGGGCAAACGTTATCCTGTCGGTGAGGAGCAGGCTCTGGTAGTGAGTCATACGGGCGTTAGTCATCCATCAGTCTGGGGGCTGCCGGACCATGCTCTCCAGGGCATGGGGGACAATGACAGTTATCCTCTGCCCTAGAGTTAGTTTATCAGCATCTTTGATCAACGTGGACACTGCCGCTATGGCTTTTAGACATATAGGTCATCCATTAGCCACAGGGTCAAGTTTTTTTGATAGGTAGGCAATGGGTCTTCTCCATGGTCCTAAGGATTGGGTTAGGACTCCCCAGGCTATCCCCTTACACTCATCTACGTAAAGGGTGAATGGTTTAGTCACATCAGGGAGGGCTAGGGCAGGCGCACTTAACAGTGCCTTCTTGATGGCATCAAATGCCCCCTAGTGTTCAGAGGTCCAAGTGAATTTTCCTTTCTCTTTAGTTAATGGATAGAGGGGGGCTGCTAGGGTTGCAAACCCTGGGATCCATAGTCTGCAGAACCCAGCTGTCCCCAGGAACTCTTTAACTTGTCTGGCTGTAGTTGGAACCGGTATTTGTATTACAGTTCTCTTTTGTGCCTCTGTCAGCCATCTTTGTCTATCCCGCAAGGAGTACCCCAAATATGTTACCTCTCTTTTGCATATTTGGGCCTTCTTAGTCGAGGCTCGGTAACCAAGGTCAGTCAGCTCCAGTAGTAACGCTTTTGTACTTTTTAGATAGTCCTGTTGGGTAGCTCCTGCCAGAAGTAAGTCATCAACATATTGAAGGAGGGTTACCTGGGGATGTTGAACTCTAAAATTGGTTAGGTCCCTGTGTAGGGCTTCATCAAAGATGGTTGGGGAGTTCTTGAATCCTTGGGCTCGGGGAGGGCTCTGAGCCCTGTCCTCCCTAGTCTTTATTTTTTTAAGGGTTAGGACCCTAGGTCTTTTGCTGTTCTTCTTAGGGCAGTCTCTTGCCCAGTGTCCTTTTTCTTTGTAACAGGCACATTGATCTCTATCAAGTTGGGTCCTGTTGCCCAGGTTCCCTATCTGCCTAGGGCCTGTCCTAAACTTTTGAATATTTCTCTCTCTTTTTCCTTTTTTTTTTTTTTTTACCATTGTGGCCAGGATCTTGGTCAGATTTTTCTCTTGTCGTCTATTGCGCCTATCCTCTCTTTCTCATGTCTCACCTCACATTCTTCTCTCTCTCTTTCTCATGTCTCTCCTCGCATTCTTCTCTCTCTCTTTCTCTCCTTTGCTCCTTTTCCTCTTCTGTCTCCCTTTTGTAATATACCTTTTTTGTCTTTTTTATTAAATCATGTAGCTCAGCTTCCTGTAATCCCTCTAATCTCTGAAGTTTCTTTCTGATATCAGGAGCTGACTGTCATATGAAAGCTAATGTTATTGAGCCTTTTTGAATCTCAGAGGTAGGGTCAAAGGGTGTGAACCTCCTAAATGCTTCCATGAGCCTCTCAAGAAACATTGAGGGAGACTCCATTGGCCCCTGTATCATCTCTCTCACCTTGGCCAAATTGGTGGGCCTTCTGGAGGCACCTCGGAGACCTGCCACCAGAGCCTGGCGATAGATTTTTAAGCTCTCCTTACCATTAGCCATACTGTGGTCCCAAACAGGGCGAGTCAGAGGGAACCTCATGTTAATCTCATGCTGCAGCTGCGTGGGCCGCCCGTTGGCCCCAGGGACCTTTTTTTTTGGGGGGGGGCCTCTATTAAAATTCTCTCTCATTCTTCAGTTGTGAAGAGTGTCTGCAACAGCTGTTGGCAATCTTCCCAAGTAGGCTGATGAGAAAACATAAGAGATTCCATCAGCCTTGTGAGGCGTTGGGGTTCCTCTGAAAAGGGGGGGTGGTTAGCTTTCCAGTTATAAAGATCTGAAGAGGAAAAAGGCCAATATTGGAGGGGTTGTAGTTGGCCCCCCAGCATGGGAGGACCTGCCTCGCATAGCGGCAGTGTTACAATTTTATTTGTTCCCTCCGGGGTAGCATCTCTCCGGCTCCACATCTTTGTGACTGGCCCTCCCATGTCCAGGGGTTCAGAAGGGGCGAAGGGAGGAAGCTTGGGCAAGCTGGGCAAGCTGGGAGGTGGAGGCTCTGAGTGGGCGGGTGAGGAGGCTTGGGAAGGGTGAGGGTGGAGTTTTGGGAAGGGCGGAGGGGCAGGCTGAGTATCCGGCCAAGCCGGAGGCTCTTTAATCTAGGGATAGATGCAAGGGGGAGGTCTGGCTCCCTCAGGAGAGGGCTTTTTTTGCATTTTCGAGAGTCAGGACTCTGGAGCTTGAGTTCCTTGGTTTATTCAGCCACAGCCTGACCCATGGCGGGGGGTTGTCCATCAAATCCTTCCTGGTTGGGACGGGAGCCTGGTCCATTCTGAAAAATAATATCTTTAACAGCCAGAATAGTCTCAGAATTAAAGGTTCCTTCTGATGGCCATCCGACCTTATAAGTTGGCCACTAAGAGGCACAAAACATTTGTCAGGGTCTCTTTTTAACCTCAACTGACAAATTATGGGCCCTAGACTTAACTTCAGTGCAATGGTCAAGAGTCAAGGTAAGGGCATTTATCATCGTCTGCCACATGACAAAAACTGTAAACAAAGACAAAAAGGACAACAACGCACACAACTGAGACTAACAGATTCAGACATCAGCGACCCGTCCGCGTCCTCCACAAGCAGGCAAAAGGATCTGACGGCCGCGGAGGCTCCCTCCGCCTCAACAACAGAACTCGGTCCTCTGACCGACAATAGGAGACCACCAGACGTCCCTGGTTCTCCTTACCTCCTGGGGCGTCCCCCAGGGTGGCAGCCTGTGATCCTCCTAGCACGTCTGCTGATCACAGTCCTCTGTAACTTATGGCCCGAGAGGACGGCTGCAAACCGAAAACTGAAAGCGCGCATCCCAGAATACATATTCAGACATCCCAGAAAACAGATACTCAGAACAGAAACACTGGCCAGCACACATTCATTCCAGGGGGGGTCCCCATCACCTCCAAGTCGGTTCTCGGGTGTGAGGGGTGGTCACAAATCCCGGACGAGCCCCCAAATGTAAGACCCCCAAAATGAGGACCCCACGCTCTGCCCGGATATGGTGACACCCCAAATCACTCACGAGAAGCGATCTTGATGCAAACTGCAAGAGGATTTTATTCCAAGTGTGCTGGGGGCCACAGTCGTACACTGCACATGGGTAGAGGACTGCAGAGCCCCGAGTGCAGGAATGGGACAGTTTTTATAGGGTTTCTAACAAAGCCTGTGTATTAGACCAATCATTTTTTTAATATCAGGAGCCCGCAGGGTGCGAGCCAGTCAGTTTGTGCCATAATTTCTAAGCCAATTAGTTTAATTTGTTCAAGCCCCTCATGGACCAATCATTCTCTTATGACCTTGGTGGTCAGCATTTGTGCAGGTCCTTAGGTGGGGGTAGCAGAGTGTGGTATCAGCCTCCTATGACCTTGGTGGTATGAGGCAGGCTGCTACAGCTTACGGTGCGAGCTACTAAGGCTTACAGTGTGGACTATTAAGGCTTATGGTGCAGGCTATTTACAGAAACCAAATAAGTGGTTCACTTCATTACTTATTTCCCATCCTTGAGGGCTATCTCATGCCCTTTTTACCTAGTTTTATATTAGGAGCGGGCTCTGATATAATGAGAAGAGGGATTCTTTACTTGCTTTCAACAGAGTAAAGCCTGGAGTTTGAGGTATGCAGGGGCCTGCTTAAGCTCCCTTTGGAGCGTGATAGTATTTCTGGGCTTCTGAATTCTTGGGCCTTTCAACCCCAGAACCCACATAAGCCAGATGCTCAAGGGGGTGAATGTATATGGAGTATGCACCAACTTGTGCATCTGGCTTCCATAGGTCCTGGGGAATTGAGTCCTGAACTGGGGTTCTTAGGCTTCACTGCTAAGCCATCTCTCCAGCCCAGGAGCCATAGATTGTTACTAGAAAATTTTCAGTGCCAGGGATAGAATACAGTGAGTTGTTGGCCAGGGAGGTCCCTGATGCCCCCAAAACATTATATGCCATTACCAAGGCCCTTGGTTTCCCACCAGGAATAGATGGTAAGCCCTTATTGCTGAGGACTCCACATACTTGGGTTGCAAGGTCACTGAGAAACCCTGCTAGAGCTGAGCTGGAATCCTCCTCCATGTAGACCAGCTGACAGAAAGCTGAAACAAAGCATGCCACATGCAGTTTAATGGGAGAGAGAGAAATCATCAGTGAAGATACCCAACAGTGGACACTACAAGCCTTACATTTGGCCAGCCAGGCCAAATGAGCCAATGGGTGCAATAATGGCACATTTGTTATAGGGGAAACCAACTGCCCACTGATTTGACTGGAGGCCCAATCCATATGAGCAAATACATCCCTGATATTGAAAACCTACCACAGGGGTAGTCATGAGTCCTGGGAGTGTAACATCTGCTGCTGTCTGGCTAAAAGTATATATAGTATGCTCACCAAACTGCCCAGTTAGCACTTTTTCTTAATGTTAATAACCACATATATATATATATATATATGGGATGGATGCAACATTTGCTCTTAAGGCTTCTTGTACAGGAAAATTGGATGTTACTAGTCTTCTCCAAATTGTTCCAGTATTTGCCCATTACTCAATTCTAAAGCCTTTTCACAAGTTCAGATAGTTATTGTAACTGCTCTCTTATGTTTATTACCAATTTCATATCACAGTCTCTTTTATATTGCAATAATATAACAGAATAAAATGGAATAAAGGAATTTTACTTTCACAGTTCTAGAATCTGGAAGGTCTAATAACAAGGTGCCTGTTACTGATGAGAGATACATGGTTTTATTTATTTTTTTTTTTTACTTTTTTATTTGCTATCTTCATTCTCTATTGGAAGGCAAGAATGCAGAAGTACCAGCTCCCAGCTTCAAATACTTTATAAAATCAGTATTAATCTATTCATGTGTCTTTAAATACTCTGAATGTGACCTCATGTTTTAAAAGGGTCACAATGTTTATTAAATCTTTAGCACACACTTTTGATACAGACACAGAAATACCATAGCAGATAGAGTTAAATGACCAATATCATCAAAAAGCTGGATGTAACTGATAATTACAAAACACAGTAGTGTAGCACTATGGGAGAAATATCATGTATGACACAACACATTCAGACAAAAAACATCTTAACAAATTTAAACATAAGTATAATAAAAAATATGTGTTCATACCACAACAGAATTAATGTAGAAATGAATCACAAAAGATAGCTAGATAGCTACCTGATGGAATTTGGAAATTAAATGACACAGTTTTGTGTTATGCATAGATCAAAATGAAATCTCAGGATATATTAAAGTATTTAAGATAAATGACTATGAAATATTTAAAAATATCAGTGGATTGATATAAATGCATAGTAGTGAATAGAAATACTGATAAAAATATTGAAACTAAATAATCTGTGATTCTCATATAGGAAGCTAGAAAACAAAAATGAAGTGAAAGTTAAAAAAAATGCAATAATCACCAAAAATGGCATACAAAGCAATGAGATTTAAAACAGGAAATTAAGAGAAATAATAAAATTAAAATCCATGTCAATAAAGGAAAATAAATACAACTGAAATTATTTTAACTAGGCTAACTGAGAGAAACAAATTGATAATATCAAAAATTAAAAATGGGTGTGGACTCTTCACCTTGCAGACATTAAAGGATGAAAAAGGGATAGAACATTTGAGCTGGGCATGGTGGTACACGCTTCTAATCCCAGCATTCGGGAGGTAGAGATAGGAGGATTGCCATGAGTTCGAGGCCACCTCCTTGAGACTACATAGTGAATTCCAGGTCAGCCTGAGCTAGAGTGAAATGCTTGAAAAACAAACAAACAAAAAAAAAAGAACTTTCATTCAATTAGCCATCCATAGGCATAGGCTATTGAGTCCTGCATCCTACAGGAATGTACAAACCTGTAGGTGCTCAAGTCCCAGATATAAAATGCCATAGTATTCATGTGTAATCAGGAAAAAATCTCCTTTACATTTTAAATTGACTCTTTCTTACTTGTAATATATGACACCAGGTAAATATCATGTAAATCCCAAGCTTTAGGAAGGAGAACAAAAAACATTTCAGATTAATGTTCAGTATATATATATTTGTAGCAACAGTTAGTGGAATCTGTAGATGTCAAACTGGCAAAGAGACAACTAGCCCAGGCTGACCTGGAATTCACTATGTAGTCTCAGAGTGGCCTCAAACTCACGATGATCCTCCTACTGCCACCTCTTGAGTGCTGGGATTAAGGGTGTGCACCACCATGTCTGGGTTGAACAACTTTCTGCTCATAAGTTTATTAGCATAGAAAAATGTACAAGATTCTTGTATGAAAATATCTGAAAGCTCACATATGGAGAAAAACAATTTAAATAGGCTAAAACTATTAAATATATGAATCCATAGTCAATAATGCATTGAGTTCTACTTAGCGTTTATGGCAGATACTCCAGTGTATGATGTGTTGTAAAACATATGATCAGATATTTCTTATTTCTCTTAGGCCAGGGATGCTCAAACACCAAGGCCAGATGAAGGAATTATTGGAACAGCAAAAGTACAGGCCAACATATTTCATGAATATAAATGTATAAATTCTGAATGAATTATTACCAAATAAAATCAAATATATAGAATGGATTATACACACAAGCCAGTAAGATTTCTTTTAACTATTCAAGTCTGGTAAATTCTTCCAAAATCAATTAAATATTCCATCATACCACCAGTTTAAAGGAGAAACATGTATATCCAGGTCAATAGACATAGATAAAAGCATTTGATAAAATTCAATAATTTACAAAAATATTAACTTTGAATAAATGATGACTATAAAGAAATTTCTTAAATGTTAGAAGTCCACAGACATAGGCTGGGGATGTAACTCAGAAATATAGTGCAGAGACAAACAGGGGGCCAGGGTGGAGGTGGAGAATATGAATGGGCATGTCAGGGTCCCTTGCCACTCTAAACAAATTACAGATATATGTGCCACTTTGTGCATCTGGCTTTATGTAGGTACTGGGGAATCAAACCTAAGCTGTTAGGTTTTGCAAGCAAGCACCTCTAACAGCTAACCCATCCCTCCAGCTTCATCTTGTAGCATTATTGAGACTATGAATTCTAAATATTATTTATTTATTTATTTATTTATTCATTTATTTAAGAGTGACAGAGAGAGAAAGAGGCAGATAGAGACAGAGAGAGAGAATGGGCACGCCAGGGCTTCCAGCCACTGAAAACTAACTCCAGATGTGTGAGCCCCCTTGTGCATCTGGCCAACGTGGGTCCTGCAGAATAGAGCCTCGAACTGGGGTCCTTAGGCTTCACAGGCAAGTGCTTAACCGCTAAGCCATCTCTCCAGCCCAAAGCTATGAATTCTATACTCTCTTAGCACTAGAAAATAAATAACAAATAAACATTTAAAAAAAAAAAAAAAACAAGGTCTGGAGAGAAGACTTAGTGATTAAAGTGCTTGCCTGCAAAGCCTCAGGACCCAGGCTCATTTCCAGACTACCTACATAAACCAGAAGCACAAGGTGTCACATGCATTTTTAGTTCATTTGAGTGGCTGGATGGAAACTCTGAAGCCCATCTCTCTTTCTTTCCCTTTCAAATGAGTTAATAAATAACAACAAAAATCCCTTTTACTTCACACACACACACATATACATATACATATATATTACCTTTTATTTATTTATTTGAGAAAGAGAAAAAGGGAGGGCAGGAGGGAAGGAAGGAGGGAGGGAGAGAGAGAGAGAGAGAGAGAGAGAGAGGGGGAGGGGGAGAGGGAGGGGGGGGAGAGAATGGGCTCACCAGGGACTTCAGCCACTGCAAACGAACTCCAGCCACCTGTGACCCCTTGTGCATTTGGTTTATGGGGGTTCTGGAGAATTGAACCTGGATCCTTTGGTTTTGCAGGCCAATGCCTTAACCACTAAGCCATCTCTCCAGCTCTGCCTTTCAGCTCTTAATCATTCTGTATGCATGTATATATGTATGTATTTAAAAGTATCATGGGACTGGAGAGATGACTCAGCAGTTAAAGCACTTGCTGGCAAAAGCTAATAATTCTTGTTTAATTCTGGAGCACTCAGATAAAGCCAAATGCACAAAGTGGCACCTGCATCTGGAGTTAGTTTGCAGCAGCTGTAAGCCTTGGTATGAACATTCTCTCAGGTTGTATCTCCTATCTCTTTCTGCTTTCAAAAAAAATTTTAAAAAGGTACCAGTGATTGAAACTGTCTTTACATATGCTAGGCTAGTGTTCTACCACTGAACTTCATCCTCAGCCCTTCAATCCCTACCTAATCCATATTTTCTATGCCAGAGGCCGGCATATTTCCCTTTCCCCTGAGAATATTTGCTTTATATACATCTTCTTTACCACAGAACCCTTTTCATAAGACACTTGAAATTGTTGCTTTCCCTACTGCTATTGTTTTTATCGTTTAGTGTCATATTGGAGTTTTGGCATTAGTTTGAAGATTCTAAATGGATAATATGTGTAAATATTTTCAAGAACCTTTCACACCTTCATTTTTTTAAATTCTTCTGTAATGTGAAAACAGATAAAAATTTCAAGACTAGGAAAGCAATAACTGGAATATATCATACATCATTCCATGTAATCTCCCCCAGCTGGCCTCAAAATTCAGAAATCTGTTTTGTAGTAACTGAATATCTAAATAATGAAAGTTCCTAAAAAAATGAATGGAATTAAATAAGAAGGCCTGGGGATTGCTTTAGCTAGAAATCATTTAAATTGAAATACTCATCTGTCTAAAGTACATTAAAGATAGTCTCACCTTAAGGCAAGAGGATCGACCTGCAAAGCTCTCAAGACCACCTCCAGCCCAAACTCATAGTCTTCCAATACAATAGACATTGATCTGAAAGTTTGATCCTGTGAGTTAGAGCACAGAAAGAAATAGCATTGATATGTCAATTTAGAGAAGAAAAATTTGTTTGTATAATTGTATCCACCTTTCTGTTATCTTTTCTCCTGACACTCTTTTATTCCCTTTATTGAATTTGTTTACATAGAAAGCTCATGGCATTACACTCCTTCCCACTTAAACTTCTCCAGGGGATATTGTGATGGCTCTAGAGTTCAATTATTCTTAAATTAATGTTTGCAAGTTTCTTGAGCATGTGAAGGCTTCCCACACAACTCTTTACAAAAATTATTATTTGACTATTTAGATTAGGGGCAGTAAACAGACAATGCAGAAAATACTTCAAGATTCTAAAAGGAAATACAATCCATATGATTTAATGTGATTATTAATATAAATTCTTTAAGAAAGAGAATTTATTATGTGTCTCATACTGTTCTTAATCTATGTAGGAATGACAGGTCAACATGTCTTTATGCAAAGAATTATATTTTTATTCATAATCTTATGTATTTTCTCCTGTATAATATTATAACATATTGTTATAGCAAAAAAGAATTCAATATATACATGTTGCAAATTTCCACTACCTATTAGGGATTACTAAGAAAAATATATAAATTATTTGTTCAATTAGCCTGTTTTAACAATAAATTTTTCTTATCAGTAATTATGGCAAGGCAGACAAAAGTCACCCATAATCTCAGTAGTCTAAACCTAAATGAAGACAATCCACCATATTCAACTATATTTTTTCTATGAGATTTGAAATGAGTTTGTCAATTGTACAGTTTTTCCACCATGATTTATCAATTTTTATTGTTTTTGTCTGGTATTCATTTTCAATTCAAAGCATGTCAAACATGAAATTTCTTCTTTTAAGTTGTTTTTATTAGCTTTTATTTTTTATAAGACAGAGAGAGAGAGAGAGGGAGAAGGAGGGAGAGAGAATTGATATGCCAGGGCTTTTAGCTACTGCATTCAGATGCCAGACACGTGTGCTACCTTGTGCGTAAAGTGCACTTCCATCACCTTTGTGTATAGCTTATGTGAGAGCAGAAGAGTTGAGCATGGGTCCTTAGCATTTTTAGGCAAGTGCCTTAACCACTAAGCAATCTCTACAGACCAAAATTTCTTTTTGAAAAGTGCTACCACAATATAACCTAATTTTAAAGTTCAAAACAAATTCCTTTTTAGAATATTTAAAATATTGATTTGCTTTAATTAATAACAGTATGTGTGTTTTCCAGCCTTCCCTATAAATAGGAAAACACAGTCTAGTAGGGAAACATAAATGAATATACATATGCAAAAAGAAGTTATACGTTATGCTATTGATCATCCGTCAATCATGTGTATGGTAAATATGTCTTTGACTATAATTTTAATCCTTTTGACGAAAAAGGTAACAATAAGCAGAATTATTTAAGGGGCTGGGGAGATTCCTCAGTGGTTAAAGGTGCTTGTTTGTAAATACAGGTGGCTCAGGTTTATTCTGTAGTACCTACATAAAGCCAGATGCACAAAGTGTATTATGCATCTGGAGTTTGTTTTCAGTGGCAAGAATACCTAGCTTGCCCATATTCTCTCTTTCTCACACTTCCTATCTCTCTCTTTCTCTCTCTCTTTCTGACTCTTTATCTCTGCTTGAAATGAATTAAAATATTTATTAATAATGGACTATTCTAGTTTGCACTAGGAAGGTGGCCAAAGGCAATAGGAAAAAGTGAAATACTTGTCAGAGTGTGAATTTACATAATTTATATATAATACGTGCATATAGGAAATATAGCTTTGTATCCCATTAATATGCACAATTAATATGTGTTAACAACCATGAGTAGCTGAATTTAATTATGAGAAAACACATTGAAAATTTAATTATGAGGGCACACGGTTGAAGAATATAAAAAGAAAAATGAAAGAACTGATATAGTCTCATGTTTTATAAATTACAAATTGAATATAAGAACAGAAAATGTGATATGGATGACTGGCCATAATAAAGCTTCTAACGAAGAAGATACCCTTAAATGGATAATAAGAAATTGGCAAGTGGAATAGTGATTAAAGGTATAAATATGGCTGGAGAAATTGCTCAGCAGTTGTGTGAGCCCGCAAAGCCTAATAACCTGGGTTCAATTCCCTAGTATCCACATAAAGTAAGATGCACAATAGTGCATGCAGCTGTAGTTCATTTGCAGTGACTGAACAGAATGGGAGGCTTGGCTTGCCCATTCTCTCCTCCTCCTATCTTTCTTTCAATGCTATCAAATAAATGGTAGAAATATGATGAGTGTTGTACTTACTTTTTCTTTGGGACAAACCCTCTACCAGAAGCAGAGCAAAGAGACACCACCAAACAGCCTGCAAACTCCAACAGACAGCAAATACCATTAGCCAGAACTCAAACTGCTCTTGAGCACATCTAGTAGGGCTGAACTAAGACATCCACACCCAGTGACACATCCTCCAGAAGGGCTGTTGTGAGTCAAATTGAAAGGTCAATCTTAATTGGATCAGCCTGTATTGCTGAAATACCTGATAGGCAACTCAAGACCTGGACTTAAGGGAGGGAAGGGCTTGGGGAGAGGAGAAGAGTAGGGGGAGAAAACATAAAACTGAAGCCAAAATGAACTGGTATCATGGAAACCTTTATTCTTGAAAATAGATTAAAAGGTTGAGCCTTCAACAGGAACCCCAGTAAAAGGATATGGTTACCACCTACAATGAGCTATTGAACAGTGACCTACAAGGTACCTAAAATAAGACAGACTTCTGCCAAAGCACTTGATTACCCACATGAGGTAAATGGTAAGACCCTACTAATGAAGACACCATATGCTGCTGGTATGGAAGATGGAGAGACCTGACTGGTATCCAGAAGACAGCCAGACCCCAGAATACTGGGGAAATGTGACCAACAAATGTCGAAGCAACCCTGAGTCTAAGATACTACACCCTGATGTGATGTACACACAAGTGGAATAGTGGCACACAGCCTCGGTGGGTAACCAGTACCTTTCTGATTGTCTAAGAGATATGCTCAGTGGAAAGAAACTGAAACCTGGAACTGGGAAACAGGTCAAAATGTTATACAAATGGTGCCAAAACTGGATCTAACACACACACACACACACACACACACACACACACACACACACACTAAATATATCCATTTGGATTCTCTGTGATATTTTCCTATACAATATTCTCCAATATATACTTTTAACAGATTATTTTATTACCTACTATGTTGCATGCTCTATGGAAGTTTGAATGCAATCCCCACTCCCCCCCCAAAAAAAAAAAAACCTCTTGTGTTTGCTAATTAATTCCCATTTGGTAACACTGTTTGGGAAGGTTTTAGAAACTTTACGATGTGAATCATTGCTCTAGGAAGTGTATCACTGACGGTTGGCTCTACTAGCCCCCTCTCTCTACTTCCTCCTTAATGACATGATGATGTGGCACCTTTTCTTGCTCCTGCCATGAAGGATTTTACCCTCTACAACTGTAAGTTGCCATAACTGCTTTCCTCCACTAAGCTTCTTCTGCTTGGGTACTTTGTCCCAGCATTAACAAAATAACTTATATAAGCTTCATGCCATATAACATATACACAGAGATATATCCATAGTTTAAAATTAAAAATAAATCTTAGAAGATAGTTCATTCAGTGAAATCCTTGCCATGCAAACATGAGTACCTGAGTTTGACTCTCAGGAATCCTTATAAAAATCCATGTTTCAGTTATTCTTATATTCCTTCAAATTTTATATAATAGATATTTCTGTTATATGTGATTTACTATTGAGGAATATCTCCTCCCAGTAGTCCCTGAGACTGCAGAGGTGGTGTCTGAAGCTGAGCCAGCCATGGCCTACTTGGTCTTGCCTAAGTGTGTGACTGTGTGACCAACTGTATTACCTTAAGTCTGCAAAATTGACAATATTACTTTTAATTTTTAACACATAAAATGTATGGCATATCATTAAAAATTAGTCCCTACCTAATTCTCATTGCTAACATATTTCTGAGTTTCATACTACTTTAGTAAGAATAATTTTGAAACTGGGGGATGGACGTTAAACTTTTCTTCTCTAGTAGAGCTCTTAACTAAGTTTTGGAGGCCACTTATTCATTAATTATATACTCTTGTCCATGATGATATATAATAAGAAATTGGCATTGACAACACTCCATTGAGTAATTTGAAGCTGTTGTTTCTTGGTTGGGCTGATGTGATTAATTAACCCATCAGCAAGCTCAGCTGTCTGATGAAGAATAGTAGCTGTGTAGCACTGAATCTCAAGGAGAACTTGAACTTTTTGAGGATCTTGAACTAAAATTTCTTCTCAGAAAAGTGGCCTAATTGAATTCAATGAAATAGAAGTCAATGCTTTCTAAACGTTTCATTTTTAAATCTCTGAAAGAAGAATTCTCATGATTTTAATATTTTCTTCTTAAGTATTACAAGTATATATTGAAAGATATACCTTGAAATCTTCATACCTCCAAATTATCCCATGTATAATAAAAATGTTTGTTTTATTTAAAATTAATTTTACTGATCAGAATCGCTGTATTTACTTCAGTAGACAACTTTTGCTTTATAAAACTATATTGAAAAAGTCATTAAGTTAGATGTTAATTTATCAGTTTTGATGCTAAAATATGTACATTATCTCACATTACAGTTGTAGCCATTTCTCTTTTGTATATGTACTAAATGAAGAATAACAATATATACTTGAACATTTCAGAAGATAAAATTAGCCATAAGGGATATGCAAATTAAAACCTGACATTTCATCCATTAGAATAGCTATTGTTAAAAAAAAAAACAAAACATACTGGTGAAAATAATTCTGCTGAGGATGTGAAAAGAAAAAAATATTTCTTAAACACTGTGGGTGGGATATAAATTAGTACAATTATGAAGCACATAATGGATTTTCATCAAAAACTAAAAGCATAGCCATGTGTTATAATTTGCTTGTAACCCCTTCACTAAGAACATAGGTGAAAGAATCACCCTGAGTTTGAGGTCAGCCTAGGCGATACTTAGTTTCAGATTAGCCTGGGCTAGTGAGACCCTCCCTACCTCAAACACAAAATGAAACAAAAAGTTGTCTGGCATAGGCAGGGCCCTGGGTTAAAGCAAATCTAAGCTGTCTGACAAGAAGGCCCCAGGCTAAGGAGAGGTTGCAGCAGTCTGAACAGCTGCTGGTTATATCTCCAGACCAGACCTGCATGGGAGCTCCTCCCCTACTCTCAGGGGGTTGCAGTGAGCCAGGATCTTCTCCCCATTCTTGGGGGTCGCGGTTATCCTGGACCCCCAGATAAAAATCTCAGACCCCGAGATCGGCAAGAAGTAAGGCCCCTCCCGCTCTAAGCATGGGACACCTGGACCTTCAGATAAAATTTAGGCTTTGCCCATAATCTTGTGGTCTTTGGCCAGTTTCCCTGGAAACTCCTTATATGGTATGAGATAGCACCTTTTCATATCTTCCCTTTGCCATTTTCTATTTGCTGGAATTAATGTCCCTCCCCATATTAGGCAAAGGCTAGCAACCTTTAAACCCACCAATCCTCTTAGGGTCCTCTTCCTGCCTTCAACTTTATAAAGTCCACTTCCCTGACAATAAACAAGACCTGTTCACTGAAACTGACTCCGGGGAGTGCTTCTTACTCTCGTCATGAGCACGCACAACCTTGGTCTCCAAGGTTGCCTGGGACGCCTTTGGGGGAACCATGGTGGGCCCGGAGGACCCAGGGACCCACAAAAAGTCACCAAAATACCTAAACTCAGATCTATCATATAACCCGTATACCCAATACTCTCTGTACACAAATAGAAAAGTGAGATCTTTATACCAAAGCAAGACATGTATGTCCATGTTCATCACAACACAACTAACAGCTTAGATAAATGATCAAATCAACCTAGATTCTGATCAATGGATGGGTTGGAAAATATGGTATATACACATTGGTACATTATTCCTCTATAAATAAACATTAAATTCTGACACTTATATCAAAATGGAGTGAAAGAGGGCTTTTTATATGAAAAATTTCAGACTTAGAAAAATAAGTAGGTAAAATAAATGCTTTGGTGTTAACTTTTCCTGGGGAGACATGAGCAAACATCTATGCACCTCAGATGTGACACCAAAGTAAGGATTCTGCCCAAGTCTAGCTTAGTGAGCTAGTGAGTTTATTGGGTTACATACAAGAGTATCCATGAGATGATACTTAAAAGGACTATGGATGACTCAAAGGCAGTTGAATCCCTGGAGGTCAGTCCAAAACTTTCAGGAAGCTCTGCTGGTAGGAAAGTATCTCCTCCCAATCATTTCTTATTCTCTAAATAACCTATGGGAGAGGCCCTGTGAGTCGTGGAAGTATTAGATTCCTCAAACTTGTGATGTGTCTGCTTCCTGACTGCTATTAATTTCCTGAGCCTTGAGGAACTTCCCATCCATTGAGAACTTTCCATGTCTTAATGAACCGATGTGCCACTTTGAAACTTCCTACGGAGCCTCATTCCAGGAAGGAATGGTTCAATTTGGAAGAAATTGCTATACTATACAGCACAAGCATATTATCTCTCATGCATGTAAATAAAAAGAAAAAGTTGACATGAATATAGGATACTGATTTCTAGAGGTTGGAAGAAGTGGAGCATAAATGGGGGCTAAATTGGATCTGTGAGTGCTACAAACATGTACTGAATTATCACAATGAGGGTCTTGGAAGATGGCTCCATAATAAAAGGAGCATTATTACAAACCTAACAGCCATATAAATCCCCAAAGAACAGCCATTCATTTTCAGTGGTGAGACCATGGCATGCCCATACCTACACACATGTGTACATAAATTAAAAAAATAAGGAAGTATCATACTGAGGCACTTTGTGTGTGTGTGTGTGTGTGTGTGTGTTACATGTTAGTTAAAAATAAAATCTTCCTTTCTTAAATAATTTATTTTTCTTTTTAAGGATCAATTTTTGAAAGTATATTAGACATATGAGGTAACAATACATTTCTGTCACATCTGTATAGTTTAAAAAATGTAAACATTATAAACCATTACTTTACTTACTACTCTTTCCACTATTGTAGAAAAAATATTTTAAAAACTTTTTAAAATGTATTTATTTTTATATATTTATTTGAAAGCGACAGACACAGAGAGAAAGAGAGAGAGAGAGAGAGAGAGAGAGAGAGAATGGGCATGCCAGGGCCTCCAGCCACTGCAAATGAACTGCCAACTCACGTGCCCCCTTGTGCATCAGGCTAACGTTGGTCCTGGGGAATCAAGCCTTGAACCAGGGTCCCTAGGCTTCACAGGCAAGCGCCTAACCGCTAAGCCATCTCTCCAGCCCAGAAAAAAATATTTTAAAAGGAAAATGTCAATCAAAATACAACCCTGGTATTTTCTTTTTATTTTGAGAGAGAGTGAGAGAGACAGAAAGAGAGAATGGGCATGCCAAGGCCTTCAGACACTGTAAACGAACTCTAGATGTGTGTGCCCCTTGTGTGCATGTGTGACATTGTGTGCTTGAGTCACTGTGTGTCTGGTTTACATGGGAACTGGATTTTCAAATATGAGCTATTACTTAGCAGGCAAAAGCACTTTAATTGCTAAGTCATCTCTCCAGCCCACCCATGAAATTTTAAAATGAAATAAACTGCCAATAAAACTTCAATCAGAACCTATATGTCTCAAAATAAAAATTCAACTCATGAGTATACATTGGATGAGCAAGATACAGTCTAAACTCCACGGACATTGTTTGCATTCATATGAACAAAAATCACCATCATTCTTGTTTAAATGAATGACTTAGGGCTGGAGAAATGGCTTAGCGGTTAAGCACTCGCCTATGAAGCCTATGGACCCCGGTTCGAGGCTCAGTTCCCCAGGTCCCACGTTAGCCAGATGCACAAGGGGGCGCACGCGTCTGGAGTTCGTTTGCAGTGGCTGGAAGCCCTGGCGCGCCCATTCTCTCTCTCTCCCTCTATCTGTCTTTCTCTCTGTGTCTGTTGCTCTCAAATAAATAAATAAAAAATGAACAAAAATTATAAAAAAAAAAATAAATAAATAAATAAATGAATGACTTAGAGCAATATATTCAAAGAATATATACTTAAACGAAAGTGCAAAGTACAATCCTCCTTTTACTTGAATACATTCATCATGCATGCTAAAGGGGCATAGGCTTTCAGAAAGACAACTATTTAAAATACATTTTTCTTTACTGAATTCATAATGAATACTTTCCTTTGTTATTAAAGAAGATAAATTATATTGGATTTGATAATTAAAAATAAGATTATATATTTTTCTTATTTAATCAGCAATATTTCTCCCTGGTTTCAAATATGTGTACATTATTTCATGGCAATTAGGTAAAGGATAACAGTTTTCAGTGCTAGAAATGTAGATCAGTTGGTAGAATGCTTGACTAGCATGCACCAAGCATTGTGTTTGATCACTAACATATCTTAAAACAGGATACAAATACAGATTTGTTACTCCATCAGTCCATGGGAGGAAGAAGGGGGATCAGAAGTTCAAGGTAGGGCTGGAGAGGTGGCTTAGCAGTTAAGTGCTTGCCTGTGAAGCCTAAGGTCCCCGGTTCGAGGCTCGATTCCCCAGGACCCACGTTAGCCAGATGCACAAGAGGGTGCCTGTGTCTGGAGTTCGTTTGCAGTGGCTGGAGGCCCTGGCACACCCACTCTCTCTCTCTGCTGCTTTCTCTCTCTGTAGGTCACTTTCAAATAAACAAAAAATAAAAATAAAAACAGAAGTTCAAGGTCATTCTCAGCTATTTATTGAGTTCAAGGTTATCCTGGGCTCCATGAAAAACTGTCAAAAATAGCTTCAATATATTTAAGAACAAGACACATTTTTCTATAATTTTCTTTTAAGATAAAAAGTGAAGTTTTGCCGGGCATGGCGGTGGACACCTTTAATCCCAGCAGTCAGGAGGCAGAGGTAGGAGGATCGCCATGAGTTCAAGGCCATCCTGGGACTACATAATGAATTCCAGGTCAGCCTGAGCTAGAGTGAGACCCTACCTTGAAAAACAAACAAACAACAACAACAAAAAGACCAGTGAAGTTTTATTCTATTTATACAGTAGGCACAATGATTTTATCCTAATTGGTGGCCAAGTATTTTTTTTTTTCAAATTTAGGAATTTATAAGAAGGGAATCCAGAAAAATTGTTAATATACTTGTACATGTTACGTAGAAGATAAAATGGCATGCAAAGTGAATGGTGTGTGTGTGTGTGTGTGTGTGTGTGTGTGTGTGTGTGTGTGAGAGAGAGAGAGAGAGAGATGTTTGTGCTCATTTTGGCATATTTTTCTTCTCAAAAGCAAGAACTGGAAAGAAGTATGAAAAATAATTGGAAATAATAATAAATTTATAATCTAAATGAGTCCCAAACAATAACATAGTGGATGAAAATAGCATAGAAGATGCAGTATAGAATGTAATCATAGGATTTCCTTTTCTTCCTTCCTTCCTTCCTTCCTTCCTTCCTTCCTTCCTTCCTTCCTTCCTTCCTTCCTTTCTTTCTTTCTTTCCTTCTTTTTTATTTTATTTTATTTTTTGCTGCATTACAGGCATATGCCACCATGCACAGCCTAATGTTTTTATTTTTTTTTTATTAATTAGTTTTCTATTCATCAAATAAATTCAGTTTGGTACCATTATTAGACTCATCCGTGACCTACCCCCTCCCCTTGGCCCCTCCTTGTTGAGGTAAACGGGTCATGCATTGTGGAGTTAGCCCAAAGTTATGGGTAGGATAAATGTCTCTGCGTATCATGACCCAACATGTGGCTCTGACATACTTTCCACCCCTCTTCCGCAAAATTTCCCTGAGCCATGTTGGGTTCATTTTTGGTTTGCTTCAGTGATGAGGTGTTGGGGGCCTCTGGATCTGTGGCTGTCTGATTTGGTAGGAGTTGATTTTTCTCCGTGTTGATCTCCATCACCCTTATGCTGGTATCTCCATTGGAGAATCTGCTTCTCTTTTTCAGATAGATGTAGATCCTAAGGAGAGAGCCACCCCATACCTCCAAAGGGCCCCGGCTGAAACTAAAAAAAAAAAAAAAAAAAAAAATTGCAAAACTAGCAAGTGTGCTCTTTTCCTGGTGAACCAGATACCAGGATTTCCTTTTCTTGATGACACCCTTTAAGGGTGAAAAAACATGAGAAAACCTGAGTATGCAAAATTGGCCAGTTTTCCCACAGAAAGCTTTACAAGAAAGTTATGTTTTGTACTGATAGTTGGAATATAATCTTTCAAGTTTAGTTAAGAAATCCAGTGATCATTTGTTACATTTGGTTTTTTGCCCATTACTCACACACTTACCATCTTAAGTGTCTTGATGACCTTTCTTCTGAATTATAAGTATTCAACACAAGACAAATGAACCACCTGTTAGGAATGGCTAAATGTTCCTAATATTTCTGACTTCTGAAACTCCCATTTGTACATTTATTTTTATTTGACAAGTGTATAAATCAAAATAAACCAAATAACATGTTGAAGGCTTAATTTTGGCAGTGGTGTGTACACACACACACATGCACATAGAGATATAAACATATTATTATATGTACAAGCATATGTTTCTTTTAGAAAAGTACAAGTTTGATTTTGCCATTGCTTTATTTTTCACAACTATGAATAAGTGACAGGAGTCCTTGAGAATGACATGTGTTTTTTTTTTTTCCAAAATAACAATGTACTTTGGCCTTCAAAGTGAAAATCTTCAGAATCAATATTTCTACCTTTACTCGTGTAATATTTAAGTCATATGTGCTGTGATAAGCACATCTGTAACTGTAGGAAGGCAAATCAATTAATCTATTTGGAAAGTTTGAAGCCAGAAAGGTATTATGATCCTACAATGACTTAAATTCTCCTCTATTTTATTAAAATATTTTATATTTCTATTTTTATATATTTTTATATTTTAATGATAATTTTTTCTAATCTTCTCATGTTTTTTTTTTCCATTTTCCATGTTCCCAGACTATGAGCTACATGAAGGGCCTGTACCTCCTTTGCTACTGTTTAACTAGATCTGCTATATAAGTAAAGTAGAAAGGCAGCACAAAACTTTCAGTGATGTTTGATGACATGCTTTACAACAAATTCTATATTTCTATAACTATATGTTGTCACAATAACCCAACAAAATCTTCACTATTTATTTCATTAAAGACTTGTGAAGAACCAAATTTTATCTTTTCAAACTTTCATTTATCCAGTTACAAATAAATATTGACTCAGTGAATCTAGAGAGGGAACAGATATGAATATCATGGGAAGAGTAACAACTACTTTCTAGGAAAAAGATATTTTGTAGCTGAAAACATTATTTCACCATTTGAGTTAAATCTATTTTATAGTTTATATGAAGCAAATACTGATTTATGAATTATATTCTTTAGCTAGAAGTATATATTTTTAAATTGAACAATGTCTTGCAAGTATTTTCTGTATCCTCAGCTAGTGGGCTCATTGTCACTCTTCAATTGCCTGGGAACTGATCATGTTTTGAGACAATGAATTGCACATATGCCAAAGGTAGAATATCATAACACATAAGGTGATCTGACTTGTTTACCCAACATATTCATTCTTGGGATTCTTGGATCAATGGTCTACAAGGACCTATATAAGATCAAATATCATTAAAACAGTTTTTCCTCATCATTGATTACATGTTTCCCTGCTCACTGCACTATAGCCATAATGGACGTCCTTAATATCTCAAGGAATTCAGTCACATTTCATGAATCTTCACAAGGACTTGAATAACTGTCCCTTAATCACTGGAAGACTGACTTACAATAAGTTTTTTTCCTAAATTATACCTTACCAAACAGCCTTACTCTGAAGGTATCATTGAAAGTATGAACCTATTCCCATTCATTTCTGCTCTGCAATTTTTATCTACAGCAAACTGTCATTGCTTATTACTAACAGAGCTAAATATAATGCCACATAAATTAGACACTTAACAAAATGGTGAGTGACTTGCATTTTAAATATACGAAATGAAGCAAAATTCAAGAAATAGGGACTGGGGAGATGGCTCAATGGATAATAGGAGCCAGTAAAAAGCCTAGCATGGCCATTCATGCTTGTTACCCTAATGCTGATCTGGATAGAGACAGACTTGCTGGAGCTTACTGTTCGGAAATTAACACCAAAAATGGCAGCTCCAGATTCAGTGAGAAGACTTTGTTTCAAAGATATAAAGGTTAAGACCGGGCTGGAGAGATGGCTTAGTGGTTAAGCGCTTGCCTGTGAAGCCTAAGGACCCCGGTTCGAGGCTTGGTTCCCCAGGTCCCACGTTAGCCAGATGCACAAGGGTGCGCACGTGTCTGGAGTTCGTTTGCAGAGGCTGGAAGCCCTGGCGCGCCCATTCTCTCTCTCTCCCTCTATCTGTCTTTCTCTCTGTGTCTGTCGCTCTCAAAATAAATAAATTAAAAAAAGAAAAGTTTAAGACCAACACAGGACATCCATCATTTTACTCTGTGTGCAAAGGACATATGCATCTGTGTATATACATAAACCAAGTACGCATATACACACCAAATATACAAACAATAAAGATAATGAAAAATGTAGAAATAATCAGGAAGTATTTAGTTATCACAGCTAATAAAATGTAAAATAACAATCGGAAATTCATTTTCTTTTAAAAAATATTTTATTTATTACTTACTTAGTTATTTATGAGAGAGAGAATTAATATGGGCACACTAGAGCCTCCCCTAGCTACTGCAAATGAACTCCAGATGTATACACTGCCATGAGCATCTGGCTCAGGTAGGTACTGAGGAACTGAGCCTGGTCCTTAGGCTTTGAAGCCAAGTGCCATAATAACTAAGCCATCACTCCAGCACCAGAAAGTTATTTTCACATGGCTATAAATATGATTCTTAAGAAAACTATGCTCAATGTAGGGCACACTTTAAGTTGGATTTTAAGAAAGTACATCAGAATTTATTTGAAAAAGTAACAAGGCAGGGTAAGTGAATGGCTGAGGAATTGAGACACCAGGGATTTATTCTGGGTGCATTCAGAAAGATAGAAAGTAGAAGGGTTCATTAATATTCCTGGAGTAAAGATCCAAGTCTATGACCTGGCTGCTTAAACATCAGGTTTTGCCATCTGTCCTCAAAAAGTCAATTTAGCTGGGTGTGGTGGAATACACCTTTAATCTCAGCACGTGGGAGACATAAATAGGAGGATTTCCTTGAGTTCAAGTCCAAACTGAGACTATACAGTGAATTCCAGGTCAGCCTGAACTAAAGTGTGACACTACTTTGAAAAGCCAAAAGAAGAAGAAGAAGGAGAAGGAGAAGAAGAAGAAGGAGAAGAAAGAGAAGAAGGAGGAAGAAGAAGAAGGAGAAGAAGGAGGAAGAAGAAAAAGAAGGAGAAGGAGAAGGAGAAAAGGAGAAGGAGAAGAAGAACAGTCAGTTTAGGGGTGGAGAGGTAGCTTGCCTGAAAACTCTAAGGACCTAGGTTCAATTCTGCAGCACTCACATAAGCCAGATGCATAAGGTGGCACGTGCATCTGGAGTTCGTTTGGAGACCCTGGAGAGTCCATTCTCTCTCTCTCTCTCCCTCTGTCTTTCTTTATCTCTCAAAGAAATAGATAAATTATTTTAAAAAACAGAAAAGAAATGCTTAAAGAGGCAAAATTATAGAATTAAGCAGAAAAAATAGGTTCATTCAATGTGACTATATTGTGAAAAGAAGCAAAGATATTAAGATACACTCTTCACACCCCAAGTCCATATGTCAGGGCAGAAGGTGTGGGTGAAAGTCTAAGATCCATGGTATGCATAGCTAAGCAGTGTTGGTCAAGAAGGTGTCCTACCCATCATTGTCTTGGGTCAAGTGTCTTCTGTAAGGTAGTCTAACAAGTTGCCAGCCATGCATGAAGTTCTTCTCTGGCACTATATAAATTTGCCTTCTGACTGGCACCATGCTTAGGCCTTTTCTTATAGCATTTGCATCCTAGAGAAATTCCAACTTCTTGGATTTTTTTTTTCTTCCAATAGTTTGATTGAAAGATAAAGGTAATGACACAAATATGTCTTTAGAATATTCCTTCCAGCCAGGCTGAATACACTAGCAAATAAAAGTATATAAATAAAAATATTTTATAATATGAGGGAGAGATAATATATTATTATATTTTAAAGTGAAAAATGATTGCATCCTGACTATGTTTACAGGTATAGATAGTACTTTTTTTTTCCATTAAGGACAAGAAGATCCACAACTTTCAGAGTAACTTCTTTTAACAAAATCATGAAATCAACAGCCTAGATTCATAACAGATTGATGTTAATAAGCCCTTCTATATGCTAAATTATTTCTTGAATCTTTCCTCATCCTACAGGGCAAGGCTGACATAGGGAAGAGAAATAAAAATGCTAGTAACTAATTTTTAATACTATGTAATCATTTGGCAAGATAAATTCAGTTTTCACAAATGAATGATACCTTGTCATATACAATAGACTTCTTAAAGAAATGATTAAGTACATGGGTTATTAATGGATTGTAGCAAACAAAAACCTTTCTATAAAAATTATTTTATATATTATAATTATAATCTTTTATTCATTTTTATTTAGATGAACACAATTGTGAATGTGAGATTATGTGTCTTGTTAAGTTATTAAACTAGGTTAATGAGCAGCCAACTTTCCACAATAAAAGAAATATATATTATAACTCATTTCATATAATGTCATATGTGAATTATCCTTCCCATGGATAATTATTTGCATTTCAGTAACTAAATATATTCTCCTCCAAATGTGGACTTATACAAGGATCTGGTAACTATTGGCTAGGCTCTTAATTTTCATTACTTACTAATAGCTTAAGCAATTCAACTACTATTTTACACAAAGAATCTAATATGTAAACTTACTGGAATCTTTTATTTAGATATAACAAATTCTATCAGTCTCCGATGTGTTTCTTGCAAGAACTGAGGCCATTTCTTTTCTTTTCTTTTCTTTTCTTTCTTTCTTTCTTTCTTTCTTTCTTTCTTTCTTTCTTTCTTTCTTTTCTTTTCTTTTTTTTTTGACAATTTGCAGTTACGGCATTTATACTCATCACAAAACGGATGGAAACCATTTATTTATATAAAAAGCATAATACTTTTTAAAGACAATCCTATTTTCTCAGTTATTATGTATTATCTCTTTAGAAGACAAAAGTAGCCTGGAAGAGGACCATAAGTGACAGACTATCTCTCAATTTGCACTTAACCTGATTAAACAAGAACACAGTTAGTGGTTACCCACTCCCAGTAGCCTTATTGGAGCTAATACAACAGATGTTTTGTCACCCTGCTAGTCACATGATTGCTTTTCATTCTGATGAACATATTTTGGAAGCAAGCTAATGAGGCGATCTGAAACAAACACACTTAGTCCCCTTTGGCTGATATTTTGTGGCTGATGTCATTTATACTTCATTGTTAATTAAATGAACATAAACAGCAATTACTTTCCCCATATAATATGTTTAGAAATAAATAGTAATGTGTATAAATTTGCTTTTTTTTGAATTGATCAAGTTCAAGTGATGAACTTTAAGACTGTGCTATTTTTTTTTTAAAGGGGAAAGACATTTACAAAGACCTAAATTCATTTAGAGATGAAAAGTGTAACAAGGGTTATGTTTTTTATGGAAGCCTCTCTCCATCTATATAATATGAGCATTTTAGTTAATTTTGGAGTTTATGAACCAACATATCCTTTTTGTGCATACTAATGATCAAATATGGTCAGAATTATGTATATAATTAGTAGCTACACATGCTTATCTGAAGATATGAAAGTACTGTTTATTCTTGGGTTTATTACTAACTTATGTCATAGAAGAGAAAGTGCAGCTTCAGGTAATACCAGACACTTTCTCGGAATGAATGAATTTTTCCTAACGAATATCTAGTGCAGAATAATGAGTGTCCATGGAGTTAATCATTTAGTATAAATTTTCTGCTTAAACCGGGCGTGGTGGCACATGCCTTTAATCTCAGCACTCAGGAGGTAGAGGTAGGAGAATCGTATGAGTATGAGGCCACCCTAAGACTACATAGTGAAATCCAGGTTGGCCTGGGCCAGAGTGAGACCCTACCTGGAAAAAACAACAACAAAAATACCTACTTAATATTTATTTCACTTTTCATATGAACTTAATTGTAATTGGTTTTTAAAATTTATCTTGGAATATGCACAATTTTTGCCTTTAAGATATCCCATAGATATAGTCTTATTAATCTTCTACATCCCCTAACTTCGTGTTTCTCATAGGATTAGTGCACAAGTGCCGCAATGGTAATCTGAAAAAGAGATGGATGAGAACACAGGAATATTCTTGGAGATAATAAACAGACAAAACTTGATAAAGGCTTCATTAGCAGGAGTTTTTAAAACACTTTCTAATATTTTACGTTTAATGTGCCAACATAAAGTTCAAAGAGTACTTGGAAATGACAATATTTTAATTATGTGATATTCAATGCTTTTGTGGTGGAGATGCCTTCTATGTAAAGATATTTGAACACAACAAACAAACCAATCCTTTATATTAGCTGGGTCAATTATCTCCATTTTACTATGATCTGAAATCAGCATCATATGTGCTTTGCATTTGCTTCCTAAAACTGATCTTGATGAACAATAGGCAAATTTGGTAGGAAGAATAATCTAGTATAATAAAACAGCTATGCTTTGTTGCATTTGCTCATAACTTACAGTTGTCATTTCAGTATTATGGGGAGCACAAATAATATCATATCTGCTAATCAAGCATTCTCCCTTCTTTTTTTTAAAGTATTAGAATCTTGTCATAAGATTCACTAGATCTTGTTTTAGTTTCTTTTTTTCTTGAATTTTATTTTATGATTTATATGAATACATTTAATTCTAAAATAGAATTTAAAATAAATTTAAAATAAGTAGAGGGCTGACGAGGCAAATTAATTTCATTTAATTCATGTAATTTATTTTGTAATATAATATCAATAAATTACTATGTATCTGTTTGCATTTAAGGCTTTATGACAATTGTATATTCAATGACAGTTTTTTTTTTTTTGAGGAAGGGGCTCACTCTAGCTCAGGCCAACCTGGAATTCACTATGTAGTCTCAGGGTGGTCTCAGACTCACTGTGATCCTCCTACCTCTGCCTTCCAAGTGCTGGGATTAAAGGCATGCACCACCACATCCAGCTTCAACGACAGTTTTTTTGCAAAAAAAATTAAAATATGGTATTGTTACATTCAGGTTCACATTACTGGCAGAAATCACCTGACCAAGAGCAACTTGTAGGGGAAAAATAGGTTTATTTTGGTTTACACCCTTGAGGCGAAGCTCCATGATGGCAGGGAAAAATGGTGCCATGAGCAGAGAGTGGACATCACCTTCTGTCCAACATCAGATGGACAAAAGTATCAGGAGACTATGCCAAACACTGGCAAGGGAAATTGGCTATAACACCCATAAGCCCACCCCTAACAATACACTGCTCCCAAGAGGCGTTAATTTCCAAATCTCAATCAGCTGGGAACCTAGCATTCAGAACACCTAAGTTTATGGGGGACACCTGAATCAAACCACCACAGTATTATGAGGAAAACATTGTGTCTTATGATTGACTGACTGCCAGCTTGCTTTCAACTGGAGCTCCAATATTTTATGATCTCCATTTCTTTCTAATCTTATTTATTTACATAAAATATTTTGTGATAAACTTTGGATTTGTGCTGTATCTTTAAAAGTTGTAACATGATACATAACCACCATTTATTTTACTTTTATTATTACTCAAAAGTTTAAAAATAGAACATGGAGTGTTTCCATAAATAAAATTTATATATATATATATATATATATATATATATATATATATATATATATATATCATGGAGCATGCTATACTTTACACAAACTTCCTCACTTTCTAAGTTTATATTATTTAGTTTTTTTTACAGTCATGAAAATGGCGTTTTTTCATTAATTAGTTTTGTATTCAGCAAATAAATTCAGTTTGGTACCATTATTAGGCTCATCCATGACCTACCCCCTCCCCTTGGCCCCTCCTGTTGAGGTATATGGGTCGTGCATTGTGGAGTTAGTCCACAGTTATGGGTGAGATAAATGTCTCTGCATATCATGACCCAACATGTGGCTCTGACATTCTTTCCGCCCCCTCTTCCGCAAAATTTCCCTGAGCCATGTTGGGTTCATTTTTGGTCTGCTTCAGTGATGAGGTGTTGGGGGCCTCTGAGGCTCTGGCTCTCTGATTTGGTAGGAGTTGATTTTTCTCTATGTTGATCTCCTTCCCCCTTGTGCTGGTATCCGGTACATCAGGAAGACATCACCCTTGCTTATTTTGCCGATTTTTCTTAGTTTCAGCCAGGGCCCTTTTGAGGTGTGATGGAGTGTCTCTCTCCTTAGAATCTACTTTATTATTTAAATTTTCATGAATGAAATAAATTAAGAAACAAGCTTTGCTGTAAACATATAATGCACAGGGCTCCTTTTAATTCATTTAATGTGACTTATAAGTGGAATGACTAACATCACTTAGTACAAAGAACTGACTTTGATCATATCATTTCTCTGTGAATTATGAGTAGCAAATTTTCTCCCTCTGCTAAGAGGTAAGAGAATACCAATAATCCCCAAAGCATCTGGCCTCATTTAGCACTGCATTACACATATACTTTGGTATGACAGAATGAAATCGCTGAAGTCATGTGCAGTAAAACTTTTAATCACACTTGTAGTAGATCTTCATCAAAATATATTCAGTAAGTCTTAGAAATTATGGTAGCTTCAGTGAATTTAAAAATCCAACCTTCGCCTTTTACAAGTTTCTTCTATTTCATTAGATGAAGATATCATTAATTTTAAATACAAATTGCTTAGTTACAGCTTTGATTCTCTTTTCTACTAGTACACTCTTCTAAGCTCTAGATGTTAACATTTCTCTTAATGTATTAAAAACATTTCAATTTTATATAATGGAGTAACTTGAATAATATGTGGATACCTTTAGCTATATACAGGCAAATGATCATCTGTGGAAAACCAAGATAAATAGTAGCATGGCAGATTTTTTTTCTTTTTCTTTCTTTCTTTTTTTTTTTTTACTAATTTGAAACTTTTTTGTATTGATAAATCACATGTTGGTTCCATTCTCTCCTCCCTGACTCCATTCCACTTAGGGTCCTCCTTAGTGGGGTTATGTTACTTGTATTCACCATGGGGTTATGGGTTATGAGATGTGAGAGCAGCAGTCTGTCATTGGGAGGGAGGCAATATTTCTGGATACTCTGTTCCAACCTGTGGTCTTGTATTCTTTCCAGCTCCTCTGTTGCATCGTTCCCTGAGGCTTTGGTGGGTGTACTATAAGTCTACTTCACTGCTAAGCTCTCCACAACTTCTGCATTTCTTGTTTGATATGTTTTGAGTGTCCTCAATGTCTACTGACAATTTTCATGACAGATTAACAGGCTCTCTGTGAGAGTAGCACTCTTTCTTTACTGGCCAATTCCTTTGTGGTTTCACCTGGACCCTGGCTGATATGCATGTGGCTCATCACATGATAGAGAGCCAGCAATATTTTCCTGTCTTATTGCTGTATTTTGGTTGTCCTCCCCAGTTTTCATCACCTTCTGTTAAAAAATAAAAATAAAAAAGAACGGTTCTCCGGTGGAGAGTGAGAGCCCCATGCATTAATTATAAAGATTTTGATTTTGATGGTTGAAGACTCTCTTTTGGCCAGAGACTAGGTGATTCTTCTCACTGAAGTCTATGACCCATGACTCTAGTATCAAGAAGATTCTGACTTGGTTCCCAATACCACCTCTGAGTTTCTTATCATAAGATGGTCTTTTAGCCAGTCAGAGTCATTGGTTATCTGCCTAGGCTGAGTGCCACTATTGCACAAGTAGGTGCATATTGCATGGTTAGTTGGTTTCATATAGTAGGATCTCCAGCTTGTTCACAATGTTGGTGGCCATCTTTTTTTTAAAGTTTTACATTAAGCATATTCAAGTGGAATTACTGATTGCTGAACTTTCAAGAACTCAACCCTATTCTAAACCAGTCCTGCAGTGACCAGTTATTCTGGCCTTCATTGACTGAGCCACATGTGCTATTTCTGTTTGAATATATATGGAGACAATTCTGACAAGCCACATTATTCTTCAATAAGTGCATTCATCTTTAGAATACTTTGAGAACATCAACAAATCTAAATAAACATTAGAAGATTAATTTGTAATCAAAGTCAAAAATAATTGATCTATACTTAAGTAATTGAAAATAAAAGTAAATTTTACTCTGCATAAGTACCAAAATAATATCTTTGTCTAAAGGGTGATCAGGTGTATGTCTTGGGAAAAAGCTCTGTTATACAAAATTTGAGTCCCACTAGCAATTCTATTATCAGAAAATACCCTGCATACTAATTAAATATAGTGTTAGTGACAGTTTCTGCTGGGATTTGTTGGAATAGGCTTACCTAGTTATCAAAAGAATAACTGAGTCTATTTCCAGTGACTGCTTCATATTTTTACTAAGTCATAAAAAGTAACTATACTCATTCATAGAAATAATATTTCTGCACAAATAAAAAAATTCAATTAGTAATTTATCATAAAACTTATATTAGGCTATTTTCTAATTTTATTTGATACAGGCTGTGGTTGAATCAATGAGGGAGGAAGAATCATGTAATTTCCATTCCCTTTGTACATTTTCACTTTCAAAAGGTAAGTATAACTATAGAATAAAATGCTTATATTTTTGCATTGTTCAGACAAAAATAAAAGTTCAAAACAGGGAATGACAACGTCTGTCATGATCATTGTAATTTTCCAAATCAAAAGAAAGTTATAACATAAAGCACTAGGAAAATGTTTATGTGTTGCAGATGGATGAAAAGACTCAACCACCAGTTCTTAAATTATGGCTGCTTCTAGATTAAAGCAACACTTCTGATAAGGCACTGTGCTTTATAACTTCTGGCAACAGCTTTTTTATTGCACTTGAAGCCAATGTTGAATTCCCTGAATAATTACATAAATAAACCATGCACTTTACTTATTTGTGTGCCCATATTTAATGATATATTATGCATGTAACTTACAGAAATATGATTTATGACATTTTATATTACCACAGAGGGGTATTTCCTTGAAATATGTACTTGAGAAATAACATATAAAATGATCTTATTTGATATATATTCAAAAATGATCTGATTTCTCAAGAAAATGCAGGCTAAAAAACCTAGTTCCAATTATATCATTCCAAGAGTGTTCTTAATTGAATTCTCAGGTTTAAATGATGTAACAGACTAATGAGCATAAACATATAAATTATATTTATTTTATTTTATGTTGTGGTATTTGGAATTAAAATTGTGCAGTGGTTTAACTGGTAGTACCTTCAAAACAGAATTAAGCAAATACAAAATGTAAAAATCAAAAACTTTTAGCATATGTAAATGAATTAAGGAAATTCTCAATGTCAGTAACCACACATTTAATTAAAATCTCATCTTGATTTTATATATATATATGTGTGTGTGTGTGTGTGTGTGTGTGTGTAATAAATATGCAGGGCTGGAGAGACGGCTTAATGATTAAGGGACTTGCCTGAGAAATCTAAGGATTCAGGTTCTATTTCCCAGGACCCTTGTAATCCAGATGTACAAGGTGGTGCATGCATCTGGACTTTGTAGTGGCTAGAGGCCTTTGTGTACCCATTCTCCTCTATCTGCCTCATACACTTTTTTCCCTCCCTATCTCTCAAATAAATAAGTAAATAAATAAAATATTTAAAAATAAACATACCATGTCATGATCACTCTATAATTACATAAATACTCTAGAGAGAAATATTTCTGGGTGACGAATCATTTTATGATTTAAAATTTATTTAAACATCTTTCTTGGTATGTTCTCTACAGCAAAAAGCCAGTATGCTGTGAAAATATCTTGAATCCAATATCTAAGATTAAATTATTGAAATAATACAGGAATGTTCATTGAATGACTTAACACAAGGTAAATAGTATGTATCTTTATTTGTTTTGCTGTTGCTTCTTTCAAGTATAATTTGCAGCACTAGCACAACCTTCTCTGATCACTGGGTTCTTCCTTAATTTATGATCAAAATCACATTGCATATTTCCTGTTTGCTTGAGATCTTTTCATGTCTTCCTGAATTAAATTAATTAAATTAATTAATTAAAATATGTGTCTCCATACTTGATACTTATCTCTAGTAGAGAATAGTGCTTTTCATAGAAAAAAGAGGAATAACTGGAATGGAAAGACAACTTACCAATTAAGGTGTTTGCCTACAAATCCTAAGGACCCAGGTTTGACTCCCCAGAGCCCATGTAAGTCAGATACACACAGTGACACATGTGCACAAGGTGACAAATGAATGCAAGGTGGTGTAACCCTTCTGGAGTATGATTGTAGAGGCCCTGGTTTGCCAAATCTCTCTCTCTCTCTCTCTCTCTCTCTCTCTCTCTCTCTCATATCAAAAAGAGAAGGGAGCTGGGAATGGTGGTGCACGCCTTTAATCCCAGCACTTGGGAGGCAGAGGTAAGAGGATCACTGTGAGTTCGAGGCCACCCTGAGACTCCATAGTGAATTCCAGGTCAGCCTGGGCTAGAGTGAGACCCTACCTCGAAGCCCCCCCACCAAAAAAGGGAAGGGGTAACATTGCCTTCTTTGCTTACTGGTACTTTCATACCATAACACTGCACCATTCAGTTTCTTACAGTGTAATTTGTGTTCTCATTTCTCCAGAAGCTCTTCCTGAAATGAAGGAGATAATTATATTTAATGGATTCCTCTAGTCTATTTTTGCACTATGTTTCCACCATATTGTACTGCTTGGCATTATTAACATCTCAATAATTCAGGTATTTTCATACTTCAGTTTTCTTTGCTCTTCTTTTGATCCATTCTATATCAGTTCTATGGTGCTACATACTCTCTCCCTAAATTTCCTCATCTCCAAATTTCTGTTCTCCCTATCTTCTATTTTTTTTATTAAAAATACTTTTATTAGTTATGTACACAGTGTGTATACAGCCATGTTGGTACCCTTGTTAGCCTCCTCCCTGTCCTCCCCACTCTGATGGGACCCTCCTTGTTAGGGAATGTGAGTCGTGCATTGTGGAGTTAGCCATCAGTTATGGGGAGAAGACATTGCCTATCTTCTATTTTAATGGACTCACTCCAGGTACCATTTCAGTGATAAATTATAAATGCATTGTAGATTTCTACTCAAAATTCCCCTGATAAACCATTAACAGGTTTCAGAGAACATCCACTGCATCCCATTTCATCCTAAAATTAGATCACAATATAGGGTGGAGAAAAGGCAGCATCTTTAAAAAGTTGTGCTGGACAAACTGTATAACCACATGCAGGAAATTGAAACTTGATCCACACACCTCGCCATGCACAACACTCAAGTCCAAATGGACCAAAGACTTCAATATAAGACCAGAAACTCAGCTACTACTGGTAGAAAATATAGGAGGAACTTACAATGATATAGGAATGGAAAAAGACTTCCTGAACAAAACCTCTGTAGCCCACGATCTTAAATAGTCACTCCACCAATGGGATCACATGAAGCTGAAGAGTTTCTTCACAGACAAGCATACAATAAGCAAAGCCAATAGATTACCCACAGAATGGGAGAAAATATTTGCTGTATATCCAAATGACAGAGGCCTAATCTCTAGAATGTACAAAGAACTCAAAAACCTAACAATAAAAAGTCAAACAACCCGCTCACAAAATGGGGCAAAGAGCTGGACAGGCAGTTCACAAAAGAAGAAATACAAATGGCAAACACACACTTAAGAAAATTTTCATCATGCTTCATCATCAGGGAAATGCAAAATAAAGCAACTATGAGATTCCACCTTAGCCAAGTAAGGATAGTAAACATCAAAATATCAAATGAAAATAAATGCTGGTGAGCATGTGGAGAAATAGGAACCCTCATCCACTGTTGGTGGGAATGTAAGATGGTACAACCACTTTGGAAAGCAATATGGAGACTCCTAAATAAGCTGACTAAAGAGTTACCAACAGATACAGTTATTCCCTTACTGGGCATATACCCTAAAACCTTCAACCTCAGTCCAGAGAGATTTGCTCAACCATATTTATAGCAAACTGCTTTGGATCTTACTCCTGTTGTGCATTACTCAGTTGAGAGTATCTCTCCTCCCTGAAATCCTGGTTCAACATTAGTCATACAATCAACATTTTTTTTTTTTTTGAGATAGGGTCTCATTCTAGCTCAGGCTGACCTGGAATTCACTATGAGTGAATTCACTATGTCAGGGTGGCCTCAAATTCTTGGCAATCCTCCTACCTCTGCTTCCCTAGTGCTGGGAATGAAGGTGTGCGTTACCACACCCAGCTAACAATCAATATTTTTTGAAGATACCTGAAGGGTAGGAAATATCAAAAGCATAAGTACATCAAACCTAGCTGCTGTTAAAAATACATTACAAGTTATCACAATGGCACATCTCTCCTGTGTTGATATAATATCATATACAATTTTCTTGCAGTTTTTTATTCATCTTTTCTCCACTTTGTACTCTCAGTTATTCAAAGTAATAACTGAATTTTATTATTTTGTTATTCACAGGCATTATCTTTATCTACCTCTCTGTACTGGAGTTGATATGAACAAATACCTGAACATAATGTCAGACACACGATTTCAGCTCATCAAATTGCAGCACAGTAGAGAAGAAGAAAACCAATTGGAAGTGGGGATAGACTACAAAACATCAAGGTCCCCATGCAGTCACTCAGCTCCTTCAGTAAGGTTATACCTTCTACAGGTTCCACACCATTCCCAAATATTATCACCAACTCGGGACCAAATGTTCATACATATCAGACTGTAGTAAAACTACAGCACTCATCTATTAAATGCAAATTATCTTTATCTCCAAGGCATACCCATAGATTCCTGAAAATAATCTATATAAATGATAGAAAATCTCTAAAAATTGTGTATATTTCACAAATTGAAATATTATAGACATGCATTATTATGCATATGCAATACTGTGCAATATATATCTACTGATACTATGTTTTAGGAAAGGTTATGCTCAAGAGACCAGCCAATGTTTGTGAACAATGTATGATTAATTTCTGCTAAATATCTTGAACACAGGAATAAAAGAAAAAAACAAACTGCAAATTTGTTAATTGATATTTACAATATAATGATATGACCTTGACCATTTGACTTGCATTTCTTCTTTAGGTGAGTTTTCTTATCTCTTTTCTGATCCATTTGGTGTTGATTTTGCAATCTGCCTCTCCAGTAGAACTCTATTTACCTCATCTACATATTTGTATACAATACACTGCATCCTGTAGGTATACAGATTAAACCCAGTAAGACGTATTATCAATTACATAGATGTATCCAGTAATGGAATAAATGTCATTGTAATGTACTGGTTATGTATCTAGGATACCTTTAAGACCTTTATTATCATAAAAGAATTCCATTGGTTTACATCTATTTTGCCTCAACAGTTTACCTCCTGTTTCTGCCAAAGTATAAAGGCCATTATAACATTTAAACCATAAAATTAAACTACAATAGGAGTCCAGCTGGTATATCTAGGAAGGTTGCAATGACTATTTAAAAATTATTTACACATACTAAAATAAGTGTATAGTGTGCTTAAGACAATAAAATATATGAATATTTGGTTTAAAATATTTTACCTGGACTCCTAACACCTGTTTTCAAATGTCTTCTTATGGCAAAACACAACAATAGAAGTTCAAAATGTATAATACTTCACTTTCTTTCAAACTGCCTATAAGGACTCCTTTTATAACAAAAACTAGAATGTTATTCTCCTCTTTTGCTAACCCTTTCTTAGTACTTACATTTGAACACCCCCAAAAGTTTCCAGCAACCCTTTACTATCCAACTTGTACTAATTGAATTAGAACACAACTGACCTCTCCTACTATATATTGCGATTGCAACATTCAAAAATGCTCATTTAAACCTGCACTTCTTTCTGAGCAGAGTCCTTGTAATAATAATAAGCCACACATTATCATGAGAAGGACAATATTCTGTACTACAATTCAGAATTTGCATGTGGTCCTTTTTTTTTTTAACTGCAAAATGTGATTTGGGAAAGATGTTATTAAGCCTTAACACCTTAGTCATCTTCAAGCTCTAGGCATTTAAAGTGCTGAAGTTTAGATTACTTTTTTCTATTCTGCAGTGCCTAGTTTCCTTACACTATGTAAAGTTATTAAAACTGTCTTCTTCAATTTCTTCTCTACTTAGGAAGATATGACATAAAGATGAACGAGACTACCTTTAATCTCAAAAAGCTAACCTCAGTGCACAAATGAAACAGGAGAATACATAAAGACAATAAGAGAACTTTTCCAAAGGTAGTTTATGAACATTGAGTGGTCACTAAAAAAACACTAAACTGGAAGTATGTGACAACATAATAGTCCCAAAGCTCAATTTCCTCTCTATATAGTTGATGGTGGGTTTTTCTTTTCTTTTCTTTCTTTATTTTTTATTCTATGTAATTGAAATGCCACTTGTGGTACAGTGATTTGCTTTGCATGGGGTGGGAGTTGAAGACATTTGTTCTGTGAACTACATAAGAGAAAAATACACATGAAGACAGGATTGAAAATGCCTTTGCAAAAATTACTCTCAAAGAAAGTGCAAGAAATGTTTCACAAAACAAGAAGAGTATATTAGGGTTGTGCTTTTTTACTTTTATAAAAGTTTAAAATAGAAGAGGAGGATCTAATCTATCTTCATAATTGCTTGACATACAAATAGGGATGAGGATTTTCTGGGATTTGGACTTCATTTTCATGCTTTTCTGGATTCCACCTTCCAACTCCCAACCTTTCCAGAGCTGGGAGGTTTTGAAAGCAAGCATATATGGGACCACATGTTTTTGTCCCATGTGAAGACTTGCATCATGATAGCTATAATTATGTTTTCTCTGAAATCTAGTCTTTCATTATCCAGTTTCCCAATCCTCTCTGACTCATATTCTGCCTACTTATCCAAATTAGAAAACTAGAATCAGTTTTGGCCCTTAACAAAAACATTCTTATTTATGCAGGCTGTTGTTATCAACTGTCAAAAATGACTCCTATATTTTTCTTCTGTGCCACTATGCAGGTATTGGTGCTTATTTTTTTTTTAAATTTAATTTATTAGTTTTCTTTTCAGTAAATACAGGCAGTTTGGTACCATTATTTAGGCTCATCTGTGATCTACCCCCTCCCATTAGACACTCATTGTTAATGAAAATGGGTCGTGCATTATGGAGTTAGCCCCCAGTTATTGGTATGATAAATGTCTCTGCAAATCATGACCCAACATGTGACTCTGACATTCTTTCCGCCCCCTCTTCCACAAGATTTCCCTGAGCCATGTTGGGTTCATTTTTGGTCTGCTTCAGTGCTGAGGTGTTGGGGGCCTCTGAGGCTCTGGCTCTCTGATTTGGTAGGAGTTGATTTTTCTCTGTGTTGATCTCCTTCCCCTTTGTGCTGGTATCCGGTTCACAGGAAAACATCACCCTTGCTTGTTTCGCCAGTTGTCCTTAGTTTCAGTTGGGCCCCTTTTGAGGTATCTTGGGGCAGCTCTCTTCTAAGGATCTGCATCGATCTGGAAAAGAGAAGCAGATTCTCCAACAGAGAGTAAGTTAGCGTCTGGAAAACTGAGATAACACTTACTATTTTGATAGACAGTATGATGGGTTTAGGCCCTCTTATACCCTGTGATTGATGGTAGCTTGATATTGTAGAGTGGGCTTGTGTTTGGGTATGGTTCTGACTTGTTTCCCAGCTTCAGCTATGGGTCTAGTACCACTGAGTGGATCAGTTAGCCAAATTAAGAGCAATTGATTCCTCACCATGGCTGTGTACCACTATTGCACTTGTGTGGGCATCACATCCAGTTATTTGTTGCTAATTAGGTTAAACAATGTGTTACTTTGACAGATCTTGGTCATTTCCCCCAGTCGCCTATGTAGCACCTTCTGGCACTAGACACGCTGACTGTCTGGGGACTGACTCTCTCCTGGCTTCCAGCCATGCCATTCCATTTTATGTGTCAGCTGCATACGGAGTCTTCAGCAATAGGGTCTTATCACTGGCCTTTGGTGGGTCATCAAGTACTCTGACAGAAGTCTGTCATTGTTTTGGGAAACCTTGTAGGTTTCTCTGATCAAAGGCTCATTGTGGATGGTAGGCCCAAGCTGGAAGTGGGGATTACAGGTCAGTGTTCACTAAGAAATTGAGGAAAAAGATAACTCATATACAAGAGTTAGAGAGGAGAGAGATAGAGAGGAGAGGGGGAGAGGGAGGGAGGGAAGATGTAGGAGATTTAGGTCAGTCTTCATCCTACCCTCTCCAGTGTCTTGTGGTTCAGGTGTTTCCTGTAAGGGTCTAGTGAAGGTTCAGCCATGTGGTCTGTCTTTTAGGAAGTAGAATTTTATGGTACCATTGCCGTTTGGGTCTGGATTACTGTTTTCCACCCTTTGATTCCCTCCCCGCCCTCCCATACATCCTATTGTCTAGTCCATGAGGTGCTTGCTGGGTATGTAAGGCATCTTGGGCAGATTCAGGTTAGGTGTTGCAGATGAGTGAGACTATGTGTCGACTTTTTTTCTCTGATTGGGTAAGTTCGCTGAGAATGATCTGATCCAGGATCAACCATTTTTCCTCAAATTTCTTTATGTCGTTTTTTCTTACTGCTGTACAGAATTCCATTGTGTAGATATACCACATCTTTGTTATCCATTCTTCTAATGATGGACATCTGGTTTGATTCCAGCTTTTAGCTATTACGAATTGAGCTACTACAAACATGGTTGAGCAAATCTCTCTGGCCTGTGGTTTGAAGGTTTTAGGGTAGATGCCCAGTAATGGTATAACTGGGTCTGTTGGTATTTCTGTAGTCAGCTTTTTCAGGAGTCTCCATATTGCTTTCCAAAGTGGTTGTACCATCCTGTATTCCCACCAACAGTGAATGAGTGTCCCTGCTTCTCCACATTCTCACCAGCATTTATTTTCATTTGACCTTTTGATGTTGGCTATCCTTATTGGGGTAAGGTGGAATCTCATAGTTGTTTTAATTTGCATTTCTCTGATGATTAGGGATGATGAACATTTTATTAGGGGTGTGTTTGCCATTTGTATCTCTTCCTCTGTGAATTGCCTGTTTAACTCTGTGCCCCATTTTGTGAGTGGGGTATTTGTCTTCTTACCGTTTAGACTTTTGAGTTCTTTGTAAATTCTAGAGATAAGGCCTCTATCAGTTGGATAACCTGCAAATATTTTCTCCCATTCTGTGGGTATTCTATTGGCTTTGCTTATTATATGCTTGTCTGTAAAGAAACTCTTCAGCTTTATATGATCCCAATGGTTGAGTGACTGTTTAAGAACTTGAGCCACTGGGGTTTTATTCAGGAAGTCTTTTTCCATTCCTATATCATGGAAAGTACTTCCTAAATTTTCTTCCAGTAGTTTTAGAGTTTCTGGTCTTATGTTGAGGTCTTTGATCCATTTGGGTTTGAGTGTTGTGCATGATGAAATGTGTGGATCAAGTTTTAGTTTCCTGCATGTGGTTATCCAGTTTGTCCAGCACCATTTGTTGAAGATGCTATCTTTTTTCCAGTCTATATTGTTTGGGCCTTTGTCGAATATCAAGTAGCTATAGTTGCTTGGCCCAAAATCCGGGTCCTCAAGTCTATTCCATTGGTCTATACTCCTGTTTTTATGCCAGTACCATGCTGTTTTTATTACTATGGCTTTGTAATATAGCTTTATATCAGGTATGGTGATGCCACCAGAGGTATTTCTTTTGCTGAGGATATGTTTGGATATGCGAGGCCTTCTGCCATTCCATATGAAATTTGAGATCATTTTTTCTATCTCTGTGAAGAAAACTGTAGGGATTTTAATTGAAATTGCGTTAAATCTATATATTGCCTTTGGTAGGATTGTCATCTTCACAATGTTAATTCTGCCTATCCAGGAGCATGGGAGGTCTTTCCATCTTTTCAAGTCTTCCTCAATTTCTTTTTTGAGAGTTTTTATATTTTCATTGTATAGATCTTTTACTTCCTTGGTTACCGTTATTCCAAGGTATTTTTTTTTGTTGCTATTGAAAATGGGACTATGTCTTTATTTCTTTTTCTGTGTCTTTGTCATTTGCATATAGAAATGCTACCGATTTTTGTGCATTGATTTTGTATTCTGCTACTTTGCTATAGGAGTTAATCACCTTCAGGTGTTTTGGGAAAGGAAAACTTTCCATGACAAAACTCAGCTTTACAATTATATGAACACAAAACCAAACCTACAGAAAGCACTCCAGGAAATTCTCCACAGAGAAGAAACAAATAACCAAACACAAATGCCTACAAGAAGCAGATCACAGCAACCAAACCCAGAGTAGATAGAAAAAAAAAAATTAAATTCCATGGAAATGCCAACACACCTCTACCACCACAACATGACAGGGATCAAATCAAATCTCACAGTCATCACCCTAAACATTAATGGCCTTAATTCACCCATCAAGAGACACAGGCTAACAGGGTGGATCAAAAAATTAGACCCCTCAATCTGCTGCCTTCAAGAAACCCACCTTACCACTAAAGACAGAAACCTCCTCAGGGTGAAAGGGTGGAAAACAATATTCCAAGCAAATGGGAATAAGAAACAAGCAGGTGTAGCGGTATTGGTGCTTATTAATCTTTACCTGAGTTATTCGTACTTTTTACTGTGATTCCTATATTTCCACTTTCTCTTTTCTGTCATAATAGATAGATTGCTGTTGCTAAAACATGTTACTGCATCAGAAGTAACCAAATCATTGTTTGCAAATGAGAACTGGATTAGAAATTCTTTGTCATTTGTCTATAGTACAATCTGTGTGCAATTAATTCTTTCCTTTAACTATATATACCTGTGGCACTTTGCAAGTAGATTTACTAGTGCTTATATCATTATGCAATTATCAATATTTGAATATTTTTGTGGTGTGTGGATTTCATCTAGGATTTCATACATTTTAGGTAAACACATTAATACTATATTTGTCTTTTTAAATTTTTTGTCCATTTTTTATTTATTTATTTGAGAGCGACAGACACAGAAAGAAAGACAGATAGAGGGACAGAAAGAGAATGGGCTCGCTAGGGATTACAGCCACTGCAAACGAACTCCAGACATGTGTGCCCCCTTGTGCATCTGGCTAACGTGGGACCTGTGGAACCGAGCCTTGAACCGGGGTCCTTATGCTTCACAGGCAAGCACTTAACTGCTAAGCCATCTCTCCAGCCCTGTCTTTTTTTTTTTTTTTAGGTGACCATAAGGAGCAACCTAAGTTTCAGAGATAAGGGGAAGATACCCGCTATTTGCTGGTCCCTGTACACATATGTATTCTATATAAATATCACCAGAAGCCCATGAGTAGAACTTACCCACATAAATTATGACATAATAACTTATAATAATAAATTAAAATAATAAATATAAAAATGAAATATCATAAACATGATCAGAAAATATATGGAATTGTTCCTTACTATTAATACATATAAACTCTCAATGAGTAACTTATACCTCTTAATACAAGAGAAAAATATTGCCATTATTTGCCACATACCTACAACACTTTAGAACTTATAATGTCTCTGATGAAAGCAATAATGATTGTCATAGATGGCATTCACTTACAGCTTTCTTGATTCCACAGATTGTTTGATGCATATAGCATTTTTTTTTCCTATGTAGGGTCTCACTCTGGCTCAGGCTGACCTAACATTAACTATGTAATCTCAGGGTGGCCTCAAAATCATGTTGATCCTCCTACCTCTGCCTCCCAAGTGCTGGGATTCAAGGCGTGCAACACCATGCCTGGCCATATAGTAATATTTTATAATTGAACAATCCTAAGTATTCTATCATGCTGCTATTATTATCATTATGAAGTTATATATTGAAAGAAAAGAACTACTAATATATGTTCCTTTATTTGATCACACAGAAATAGGAACAGTTGTACAGTAAGTGGATTATAGCTGGAACAGCAAAGTCAAAAGAGATGAAACAAACATATTAGAACTCCTCAGTGGGGTTGCAAGTACTCCCCATGCTGTTGAATTGTGGAAACAGCAGACAGTTGTTGGGGGGAAGCAATGCCTCTGGGCATGATGTCTCAACCTGTGACTCTTACAATCTTTCCACTCCCTCTTCCACAAAATTTCCTGAGACATGTTCGGTGTGTTTTAAGTCTACTTTAGTGATAAGCTCTTAGAAGCCTCTGGATCTCTGCTTTGGTATGTGTTTTGTATCCTCAGCATCTGTCTCCTTCACCCTGGAGCTGATTGTCAGGCTCATCACAGAAGCTTAATTCTTGCTCTTCTCCCCAATTCCTCTGTGGTTTCAGGTGGAGCTTGGCTGAAGTGCAAGAGGTAGTTTATCTCCTTGTGTCTACCTTTTGAAAAAGAAAACCAGATTATCCAACAGACAATGAAGTCAGCTTAGATTAAATGGGATAAGTGTCATTAATTTAGGGAGAACTTGTTGGATGTAGCTCTTCTTTAAGCCAAAGTCTAGTGAGAGCTTGGCATTGGAGAGCATAATCTTTGTCTCCAAAAGATTATGACCTGGTTCTTACTTCCAGATATGTTTCCTTTCCACTAAGTGGATCTCTTAGCCAACCAGAAAGCTACTGGTTACCTACCAAGGCTGTGTGCCACTACTGCAATGGTTCTTTGACAGAAGCTTTTCTTGTTTTGGGGCCTAGTAGGTCTACAGCTCAGAGCCAAAAATCTGAGGTTAGACTCCATCCCACACTCTCCAGAGCCCTTCTTTTCAGACACTCCTTCAAAACTCATTTTGAGGGTTCAATCCTTTAATGTATCTAAAGGATAAAGGTTTCTATGGTATTAGCTCATTTGGTGTTTGGTTTGTGTGTTTTTCTCCCTCCCTCCATTTACTCTTCCCAACCCCTTCCATTCCTATTGTCTGGGCCTTGAGTTGCCTATCAGGTATGTCAGCAACTCAAGCTGGTCCAGGTTAGGAACCGCAGATGAGTGAGACCATGCAGTACATATCTTTCTTTAATTGTGTGAGCTCACTAAATATGATCTCTTCCGAGTTGGTACATTTTTCTACAAATTCCATTGTGCCATTTTTATTAATGCTGAGTATAATTCTATTGTAAATGTACCACAACTTGGTTATCCATTTGTCCAATGATGAGTGAACACCTGAGTTAATTCCAGTTCTTATCTATTATGAATTTAGCAGCTATAAGTGTGGTTGGGCAAATATCTCTGTAGTGAAGCAGGGAACATTTAGGTTAAATGCACAGTAAGGAACAACTGGGTCTGTTGGAAGCTCTATATTCATACTTTTCAGGAATCTCCATATTGATATCCATTATGGTTGTACAAATTTACCTTCCCATGAACAGTGACTGGGCATTCCACATTCTCCACATCCTGACCTACATTTCTTGTCATTTGATATTTTAAAAGATTTTATTTTATTTATTTATTCATTTGATAGAGAAATAGAGAAAGAGAGAGACAGAGACAGAATTAATGGGTGTGCCAGAGCTTCCAGCCACAGCAAATGAACTCCAGACACATGTGCCCCTTTGTGCATCTGTGTAATGTGGGTCCTGGGGAATTGAACCTGGGTCCTGTGGCTTTGCAGGCAAATGCCTTAATTGCTAAGACTTTCCTCCAGCCTGTCATTTGATATGTTAATGATTGCCATCCTTACTGGAGTAAAGTGGAATCTCATAGTTGTTTTAATTTGCATTTTCCTGATGGTGAGAGATGTTGAACTTTTTGTTTAGTGTATGTTTGCCATTGTATTTCTTCATCTGAGAATCTCCTATTCAGTTCTCTGTCCCATTTTTGAGTGGGTTGTTTGATTGGTTATTGTTTAGTTTTTGTTTGTGGGGTTTTTTTCGAGTTCTTTATAGATTCTAGTTTAAGCCTCTGTCAGTAGTACTGCTGGTGAATATTTTCTACTATTCTGTGGGTAATCTATTGGCTCTGATTATGGTATGTTTGTCTATGAAAAGCTTTTTAGCTTCATGAGATCCCATTGGCTGAGTTATTGTATGATTATCTGGGCTACTGGGGTTTTGTTTAGGAAATCTTTCCATACTCCTATATTGTGGATATTTCCTCCTAGTTTTTCTCCCAGTAAGAGAATAGTTTCTGGTCTTATATTGAGGTCTTTAATCCATTTGGACTTTATTTTTTGGTATGATGAGAATATGGGTCTAGTTTTATTTTTCTATATGTTGTTACCCAATTTGTTCAGCACTAATTTTTTGTAGATGTTGTCTTTTCTCCAGTCGAAATTATTGGTACCTTTCTCAAAGGTCAAGTAGCTGTACTTACTTGACTTAAATTTAGGGTATTCAATTCTGTTCCTTTGGTCTATTTCTGCTTCTGTGCCAGTGCATGCTGTTTTTCTTAATGTGGGTTTGTAGTATAGCTTTAGATCAGGTATGGTGATTCCTCCAGGGTTGATTCTTTTGCAGAGGATATGTTTGGAAATCTGAAGCCTGCTGCTATTCCATATGAATTTTTAGATCAATAGTTTCTATCTCTGTTGAGAATGATGTTGGGATTTTATTGGTACTGCATTGAATCTGTATATTACTTTTGGTTGAATTGTCAATTTCATGATATTAATTCTACCTATCCAGGAGCACAGGATGTATTTCCATCTTTTCAAGTCCTCTCAGATTCTTGCTGGAGTGTTTTTATGTTTTCATTATATAGGTCTTTCATGTTTTTGGGTAGTATTATTCCAAAGCATTTAAATTTTTGTTGCTATTGGGACAGCCTCACTGATATCTTTCTCTGTATATTTGTCCTTTGCATATAGAAAGGCAATGGATTTTTGTGTGTTAATTTTGTATCCTGCCTCTTTACTGAAGGAATTAATCACCTTTAGAAGTATTGAGATGGGGACTTTTGGGTCACTTTTGTACAGAATCATGTCATCTGAAAATAGAGCTAAGTTGACTTTTTCCTTTCCAATTTGAATCCATTTTATTTCTTTCTCCTGTTTTATTGCTTGGGCTAAGACTTCTGGTACTATGATGAAGAACAGTAGTAAGAGTATCCCTGTGTTGTTCCTGATCTTAGTGGTTACTTGAGTCTTTCCCCAATAAGTAATATTTGGCTTTAGGTGCCATCATTGTGTTGAGATATAAACCTTCCATGCCTATTCTCTCCAAAGTGAATTGGTGTTGTATTATGTCAAGGCTTTCTCTGCATCATGGAAATGATCATGTGATTCGTGTGATCAATTTTTTAAAGTGGTATATTACATTTTCAGATTTTCTTATGTTGAGCCACCCCTACATCCCTGGGTTAAGCCTTTTGATTAAGGTGGATAATGCTTGAGATGTGTTGTTGAATTCAGTTTGCAAAAATTTTGTTCAGGACCTTTGCAACTAAGTTCATCAGAGATATATGCCTATTATTTTCTTTTCTTATTGTATCTCTTCCTGATTTTTGTATTAAGGTGTTGCTAGCTCCATAAAATGCTGTGGAAAGCATTCCTGTTCTAAGATTATGTGAAACAGCTTGAGAAATATTAGTTTCAGTTCTTCAATGAAGATTTGATAGAATTCAGCTAAGATGCCATCCATTCTTGGAGTTTTCTTTTGGCAGATATTTTTATTACCTTTTCAATCTTAGTGGATGTGATAGATTTGTTTAGGATATTTTAGTTTTGGTAGGTGTTATGGTACTAGGAATTCATCCATTTCTTCCATATTGTCCAACTTTGTGGAATATAAGTTCTGGAAGTAAGTCCTGATGATTCTTCCAATTTCATTGATGTCTTTAGTGACTTCTTTTTCATATATGAATTTGTTAATTTTAGATTTCTCATTGTTCAGTTGATCAAATTGGCCATGAGTTTATCAATATTGTTTATTTTTAATCAATTTTAATCAAACTTTCATCAAATCTAAATCAATTTAATCATTTAATCAGTTTTGTAATTGTTTTCTGAATTTCCAAATCAATAATTTCTACTCTGATCTTAATGATTTCTTTCCACTTGGATCTCTTAGCATTATATTCTTCTTGTTTTTTCAATGCCTTCACATGTGTTTAGGTCATTAATTTGAGTTCTCTCTGTCTTTTCTGTGAAGGAATTTATTGCTGTGAGTTTTCCCCTTAGGACTGCCTTTATTGTATCCCATAAAAATTGGTAAATTGTGTTTTCATTGTTATTTAATTCTAGAAATTTTAAAATTTATTTTTTGATTGCTTCCACTACACATTTATTGTTAAAAAATGAATGGTTTAGTCTCCAGGAGCTGGTGGATCTCCTGAAGTCTCTCTTGTTAATTTCTTTTTAATTTTTTTTTCAGGAATCATTTATTTTATTTATTTATTTTTAATATTTTAATTGACAACTTTCATGGTGTAAACAATCTTGTTAATTTATATCTTCACAGCATTAGTATCTGATATGATGCAAGAAATTTCATCAATTTCCCTGGATTTGTGGAGGCATGCTTCGTGGTTTAACATATAGTTTATATTGGAGAAGGTTCCATGGGCTGCTGAGAAGAATGGGTATTCCACAGAGTTGGGGTGGGAACTTCTGTAGATATCCTTTAGGTCTATTTAATCTGTGATGTTGTTGAGCTCTATTATTTCCCTGTTGATTTTCTGCTTTGATGATCTGTCTATTAATGATAGTGGAGTAGTGATGACCCCAACTTTGATGCATTGCAGTTTGTTTTTGTTTGTCAAGTAGGTTTTGTTTAATAAACTGTAGTGCACCTGTGTTTGGTGCATATATATTTGTGATTTTGATGTCTTCATGTTGGATTATTCCCTTGATGAGTAAGATGTGTCCTTCTCTGTCCTTTTTGATTACTTTGGGTTTTAAGTATATTTTACCAGATATTAATATAGCAAAACCTAGTTGTTTCTTATTTCAATTTACTAGGAGTATAATTTTGCATCCTTTCCCTCTGAGGAGGTGTCTCTCTGTTGTGGTGATATGGGTTTCTAGAATACAACAATATAACAATGTTAACTTGTGTCTTTTGATGGGTGAGTTAAGACCTTTAATATTTAAGGCTGTAAATGGGAGGTTTGATGTAATCTCTTCCATCTTGAGGTGGTTTTGGGGGCTTGGGTTTTCTTGGACTTTGTAATTTCTTGAGCTTACTCTAGGTTTGTTATTGTGATCTTCTTGTGAGCTCTTGAGATTGTTTGTTTGACTCTCCTGTGTGGTGAATCCCATGAAGTATTCTCTGTAGGTTTGGCTTTGTGTTCACATAATCAAAGAGCTGTCTTTTATCATGGAAATTTTTTCTTCCACCATCTATTGTTAGGGTTACTTTCATTGGGTACAGTACTTTGGTTTGGATTCCATATCTTTATTGACTGGGAAGTGCTCCATTCCAGACCCTTCTGGCTTTCAGGGTTTTTACTGAGAAATCTAGGGTAGTTCTGATAGGGTTGCTTTTTTTTATGTAATATGTTGTTTCTCTCTTGCAGTTTATAGCACTCTATTTTTGTTTTCATTGTTTAGACTTTTACTGATGGTTTGCCTTGGGGAGGGGAGTGAGTTTCTCCTTTGGTCCAGTGTGTTTGGAGTTCCGTGCTTCTTGTACCTTAATGGACTCTCTTTTGAGGGGTGGAAAGTTTTATTTGGTAGCTCTGTTGAATTGGTTCTCTATGCCATTGTTCTGTATTTCTTCTCATTCTGGTATGCCCATAATCTGAATATTAGTATATTTTTGGACTCCCAAACTATTTCTTATGTTTTGTCTTCCAGCTCTGAGGCTCTTTCCTCCAGATGACTAATTCTGTTCTTGAGATTTTCTAGATGGGTTTTCACTAGTTCAATTTGGTTTGCATTTTATCTTCCCTTTTTCTGAATAGTATTCAACATTTTGTTGAGTTATAATTTCAGGTCATTTTTTTTCTTAATTCTTCTTGGAATTCATTCTTGTAGTTATTTATGTCTCCATTAAGTTCAATGAGTAGGTTATTCAGAACCTCTATGTTTTGGCTTACCTTCAATTCATTTAACTGCCTTTTGACGTCTCTAGTTTTTGTCTATTAGGACAAGCTTAGTGATGATAGATGTGTGGATTTCATTTGTACAATTATTGATTTTTTTTGTTGTTGTTTTGCTGCCAGTTCTACCATTTTCTTGGGCACAGTCACATATCTTATGTTTTCATTTTGGGTTTCAATTCTGTTGTCTATAGAAGACTTCCACTGTGGGACTAGGCAAACTTGTTGGAGTTTCCTCCATTTGTTGTTTTATGTGTATACTTTTGTATTTTAGGTGTGGGAATCTTATTTAATTAAGGAGGAAGCAAGAGGATTCCCTTGTAGTGTCTTCAGTGAGTATTCCATTTTATATTTCAATAGAATAGGCTGATGATGGCCTTGTTTTTTTGGATGTGCAAGTGCTACTCTGGGATGATTCAGTTGGAGGTCTAGGATCTCTTTGACCTGGTTTCAGCTATGTCTTGCCTGTGGCTCCAGTTCCATAGCACTTGCCCTGCTCTCCTACTGAACTCAGATGTACAAGCTATGGAGGACTCACTATTTTTCTCCTGGCAGGTGATTGCCTGATTTTCCTGTATTCTTCTTCTGGGGCTGAAGTGATGCACCAAATAATCACTGGGAGAGGGGTAGTGCATTAGAACGATGGTGCAGGTCATTAGGTTCCACATCTCAGCCTGGATTAGGGAATTGGTTGATATGGGGGAGATAGGGACACCTGCCAAGTGGCACAAATAAGGGCACCTGTAGGCAGCGCAGGGTGTTGAGGGTCTGCAATCTGGATGAGTAGAGACAGCCTTCAGGCCAGCCAACCAAGGATACAAGACAAGAGGATGCACCAGGAGATGGAAATGCTGCTGGGCTGTGGGTCTGATATTAGAGCCTGCTGGAGCCAGGTGTGTGAAGGAGCAAGGCATCTGGAGATAGAGAAGGTACATGGACCACCAACAGATGCATGTGGGGGGTGCTTCTAGGAGGCAAAGAAGGCACATGGACTATGGTTGGCAGAGCCTGAAGGTAGCACAGCAGATAACTGGGTCATCAGGGGCACAGGACAGTGGCTGGAGCAAGTAGTTGTGGGACCCAAGGTTCTAGTGGGCAACCCGAGAGAATGTTAATCAGCAGATTCCCAACTGTGCTTCTCCATGCCCACCCAATGGAGAGTTCTGCTAAGACCTACTGAAATTATACCCCACAGATTTTGTCTGATATATCACACCAGCAGCTGAAGCATGGTTCAGATGCTAACATAACTTGACTAGAAGCCATGTATATATATATATATATATATATATATATATATATATATATATATATGTGCAATTAACACTATAAGAGTTCTAATGGTAAATGCATTCATCTATCTATCTATCTATCTATCTATCTATCTATCTATCATCTATCTATATATCTATATATCTGTTGAATAATGAAAGCAAAAAAGCAAAATTAAAATAAAATTTGGGGCTAAAAGCTAGTAAAATGAAACAAATATACCTTTGGCTCAGTAAAAGTGAGGAAAACAATACATAGAATGTAAAAGAGAAAAGAGTGGCAAATCTTGAAACTGTGGGGAATATATATGATCCCCTCAACCTTTTCTTGCTGAATTCTGCTACAGTATTTCTCAGCTATTCTGGACGGGTCACCAGTGAGATACCCATATACTAATGACTACAGTGGCCAACCTTCAGACAGCATATGTACTAAAACTTTCTGGCTTCTGTTACTTTCTTAACCATTATGCACAACACACACGCAACATTGGCTTGACTGCTTCCATAATATTTAAAGTAATCTAAAGCCTGAAACACAGGCCCAGATAGAATCAGTGTGGGAATGAATTAATTACAGTATGGCCTCTCTGGACTTATATCTAATAGTGGAACTCTCATCACAAAAAAATGTCTGTAAAATAATTAGAGCAGGATCAACTTACAGATTCCAGACCTGCAAAAGAAAGAAAAGCCCAAGAGGCACAAAAATGAAATCCATCCTAGAAATTGAGCTCCAACTATGTGAGCATAAGTATGAGCTAAACTCAGTAAGGCCCCTGGAACAGTTTTGCCTCAAAGTCCTGAAGAAACTGTATGGAGAAGGAACATATCTTAACATAATAAAGGTTATATTAGACACACCTGTAGCCAGCATTATACTAAATAGGGAAACAAACCATTTCTACTAAAATTAGGAACAAGACAAGAGTTTCCACTTCCTCCACTCTAACTTAATATAGTACTGGAAGTCTTAGTTATAGTAATAAGACAAGATGTACAAATAAAGGGATAAAATAGGAAAGTGAGAAGCAAAATTACTTTCATTGCAGAGTATGTGATACTTTACATAAGAATTCCTAAAGAATCTCCCAGAAAACTCTTAAATCTGATACACACTTTCAGCAAAGTAGCAGGATACAAAATTAACACATAACTCAGTACCCATCATATATACCAATAGCAAACATTACCTCAAAAAGGAATAAAATTACCTCAAAGGGGAATTAAACACCTGGCATAAACCTAACAAAGGAAGTGATAAACCTTTATATTGAAAAATTTAAACCAAAATTTTGAAAGAGGAATGTAAAATACTATGAAATGGAAAGGCATCTCATGTCCATGGAATAGAAAAATCAATATTGTGAGAGATGGCTATCTTATGAAAAGCGATTTAAGTATTTAATGCAATCTCTAGCATACTTCCAATGTTATTCATAACTTAAATATAATAACAAAGCATCAGGTAAATCAATGGACCAACATAGAGAACAAAAATATAAACCCAAAGGGCCACAGCTATCAGATTTTTGGGGAAAAAAAGTACAAAAAATTTTACTAGAGAAAAGGCAGCATCCCTAACAAATTATCCTGAAAAAAACTGGATATCTTTTTTTAAATTTTTTAAAAGATTTTATTTTTATTTATTTATTAGAGTCAGAGAGAAGGAGAGAGAGAGAAAGAGGGAGAGAGAGAGAGAGAAAATGGGAGTGCCAGGGCCTCTAGCCACTTCAAAGGAACTCCAGATGCATGCACCCCCTTGTGCATCTGGCTAATGTGGGTCCTGGAAGATTGAACCGGGGTCCCTAGGCTTTACAGGCATGTACCTTAAATGCTAAGCCATATGTCCAGCCCCAAACTGGATATCTTATGTAGGAAAATGAAAGTATGCACTTATCTGTCTCCTAAACAAGCATAAATGACAAATGGGCCAAAGATCTTAACATCAGATCTGAAATTTAGAAGCTGTGAGAGGAAAATGTAAGGGAAACCATTCAACATATAGGTATGGGCAAGAACGTTTTGAAGGACACTCTAGTCACTCGGGCAATAAGAATATTAATCAACTAATAGGGCCTAATGAAATTAAGAAGCATTTGAATAGCAAAAAGAAGCCATTATAAATGGAGCAATAAGTCATACCACAGAATGGTAGAAAATGTTTTCAAGCTATCAATGTGACAGAATATTTAAAATATACAAAAAAAATCAAAAAGTAGGTACGAAGTCAAACTACTGAATCCATCTCACTCCAGTAAGAATGACTATCATCAAGAAATAAATTAATAAATGTGGACAAGGGTTGGGGGAGGAAATCTTATCCATGTTCATTAGGATGTAAACTAGGGCAGCCATTATGGAATTCAGTGTAGAGCTTTCTGTGACAGCTAAAAACATACCTACCATATGACCAGGCTGTAACACTCCAGATTCTATACCCAAAAACTCTAATAGCTCTTTACTACAGAGATACTTGTTCGCTCATGTATACTGCTGCTCTATTACCAATAGCTAATAAATGGAATCAGCCTATGTGGCTACCAAATGATGAATGCATAATGGAGATGTGGTACATAAACATAATAGATTCAGCTATAAAGAAAATAAAATTCTAAAATTTTCTGGACAATTTGTGAGGTAACCCAGGCTCAGAAATTGAAACACTACATGTTATCTCTTATATGTGGATCCTAGAATCTAATTAGGTTTATATTTAATTGGAATAAGAGGTAAGTAGTATATTCCAGGAAGCTAGAAATGGGCCATGAAGGAGGGAAGAGTGAGGAGGATTTAAGGTGAGGGATAGTAGATAACTAAGTAGAGGTATGGAATACTGGAAATGGAATGGTCTAAGTGCTTGTCAGGGAAAGTGATGAAAGAAAGAAGTGGTTGGTTGGAGGGCTAATCATAATTAAAGAGGTTATGAATGAGCTACATGGAAATATATATATATATATATAGATAGATAGATAGATAGATAGATAGATATGATATATTATATATATATATGGATATATATGATATATATATATCATTTTCATTTCATTTCATTTTCCTTTTATTCTAATAAAATTTTATTTGGCTACATGGAATATATAACACTAGTAACTTCCTTCCTAGAAAGTAGGATGCAATTGAGGTCCCCCAAACCATATAGTACATTACCAAGGTTCCTGGTTGCCTAGAAGAACTAGATGGTAAGACCCTACTGCTAAAGACACCACATTTTTTAGTTGTAGGACACTGAGAAATCAAGGCAAAATGAGCTCAAAGCTTCAACTCTAATAATTAGTGGTCATAGTACTGGAAAGTGCTGTGCAACAGGCTGGGGTAGAAAAGTCATCCATAATATTACCTAGCAGCATATCCTGCAAATTGTACAACTGGCCACCTAGGCAAGATGTGTCCACTAGTTCAATATTGACATCTATCATAGGGGTAACTAACTGCTCTCTAATTAATTTGAGACCCACTGTGTAGGAGGGAATTCATTTCTGATAGTGAAAAGCTAGTTAATAACCTGTGGCTGAGAAGGTCATATGCTCTTGGGGGGAAGTTACTAGTGTTATGTGGCTACATGGATACATAAAGCCCAGCAAATCACTCTGAAAATGCTTATGTTTATGCTTGGATATTAGTGCTGCTCATATTTTTGGTTAGAGAAGCTTCTTTTTTTAGATGACAGTAACTGTTTGAGGAGACTCAAAATTCATGAAAGTGCTGAGAAGAGACAGTTGTGGGTTCAGCACTTAATGAGACATCTTTTTTTTTAAATTTTTATTTATTTATTTGAGAGCAACAGACACAGAGAGAAAGACAGATAGAGGGAGAGAGAGAGAATGGGCGCGCCAGGGCTTCCAGCCTCTGCAAACGAACTCCAGACGCGTGCACCCCCTTGTGCATCTGGCTAACGTGGGACCTGGGGAACCGAGCCTCAAACCGGGGTCCTTAGGCTTCACAGGCAAGCGCTTAACCGCTAAGCCATCTCTTCAGCCCTAATGAGACATCTTTATCACACCCTCCAATGGTTCAATAGTGTAAGATGTGGAAGGAAGAATATAAGAACAAAAGGATAGGGATGATTGCTTTAGAATGCTGTCTTCCAAACAGAATATGGTTGTCTGAATGACCCCCCCAGTGGATTTCATTATCTGCACAAGACCTATATGATACTGGGCCTATCAACAAGTTGTTGTAATGATGAAGGAGGCCGAAAATATGACATCAATATAGAGGGAATAGTTGAAAACAGGAGGGGGATTAGTGGAGGGGGCGTAAAGGAAGGTGGTGAGAGGAGATTGCATTCATTTTTTAAAGTTTTTCTTTTATTCTAATAAAATGAAAAATATAGGGCTGGAGAGATGTCTTAGTGGTTAAAGCATTTGCCTGGAAAGCCAAAGGACCCCAGTTCAATTCCCCAGGACCTACATAAGCAAGATGCACAAGGGGTGCATGAGTGTGGAGTTCATTTGCAGTGGCTAGAGGCCCTGGAGTGCCCATTTTCTCTCTCTCTCTCTCTTCCTCTGTGTATCTTTTTCTGTCTCTCTCTCTCTGTCAAATAAATAAAATATATTTTTAAAATGAAAAAAATAGATAAGTAGGGATTTAAACGCCTACTTGTTAACTATGCAACACTTAGTTAGAAAATCAGTGAGCATATTAGACCTGAAATGCGTCATCAATGAACTTCATTTCATGGGCAATGATACCATATCTTAATAAATAAAAAGCAGAACACACATAATTTTCATGCAATCACTGGACTTACACTAAGACAGTCCACAATTAAGCCCATAAAATATACCTCTAAGAAATTTAAATAAAATAATTGTATAATGTAATCTCCAGTATCTCACTGGAATTAAGCTAGAATAACTAGGAAATGAAACCTGGAAAACTCCAAAATATCTAGAAGGCAAATTAAATAGCTATAAACAATTCAAATGTTAAAGAGGATACATCAGAAAAATATACAAATATTTTCAAAGGAATGAATTTTTTAACTAATAAAAATGTGGGATAGAGTGAAAATAGTACTTAAATGTAAATTTGTAATATATATATATATATATATATATATATATAAAACCATTATCTAACAAACACTATAAAATTAAAGACTAGTTCATATAGGAAGCCTGAAAAGTGAAAGAGATAACAAAACCAATGAGAATTAAAAGAGTTAAATAATAAAGAAAATCGATGAAGTCACAAGTGGGGTCTTTTAAATGGCCAATAAAATTGGGCTAGAGAGATGTCTTAGAAGTTAAGGCACTTGCCTACAAAGCCAAAGGACCAAGGTTCAATTCCCCTTTGCACACATAAACTAGATACACATGGTGGTGAGTGAATCTGGAATTTGTTTGCAGCTGCTGGAGGCCCTGGTACACCAAATCTCTCTTTCTCCTCCTCTCTATCTCTTTCTATCTAAAAGAATAAAATAAAAATGAAAGTTCTATTACAAAGGACAATAAATAAAGTCTAATGTGTGTTAAGTGACAAATTTATGAACAACGTACCTGTATGCTCTAGAAATAAACATCAAAAAGTATAGAAATTTCTACATCCAATTTAATAAGTATTTGGAATAAATAGATAGAGTTTTACTGAAAACAAGCAAATGGTTAGTAAACTGAGCAGTTAACTTCAAAGGGCTTTTGCCATTCAAGAAAATCTCTTTCAAAATATAATCATAATAAGACAAAAGGAAGAGAACCCTTCATGATCACAAAACAAGTAGTCTTTGATAAAATGGTCTATGAAAATCACTAAAATATAAGGTACTACAACTTTAAACATTAAACATTACAATAATAAACCCAGTAACACAATATGAAATGGGAGACACTGTTTTTCAGAGTTACCATGCTATAATGTTGAAATGTCTAATATTCTACTAAAATCATAAAACCTGAGAAGAAATAGAAAATACAAGTAATTTAGAGGAAAAAATGAATAGAAATCATCACTGTGATTGATCTTTAGATAATTATTTAAATCTATTTTCAAATATACTGAATGATACAAAGTAAATAGAGCAAACACATGAAATGGCATTTATCATAAATGAACAAGTGATAAAATCTCAGTAAAAGTATAGAAAGTATAAGCTGTAGTCAAAAACATTAGAAATTAAATGAATGGGCTGACTTAAGTGAAAAAAATCACTAAAAGTTTTCAATAATAAGTTATAACAATAAGTGGATGTAATGAAACTGAATATGATGGAAATCTTGATTCTTATGAGCAGAAAATTAAGAATTGGGCAAAATAGAGATAATATACCCTAAATGGTATCACTAATATTAACAACGTATGTGTTAAAGGTATTCTAGAATAAGAAAAAGTGGAAAATAAGAGTAAAATGTGAGAAGCAATGACTGAAAACTTATAAAATACATGAATATAAAACTCTATGAAATTCCATGAACTGATTAGGAAATGTCACAAAGAATCACAATGGCAATAACATATAAACAAATGTTTTCATTCAAAAATTTCCTATAAATGTATATATTACTAAACATAGAAATACTTATTTGTTCTATCAGTTGATTTTATTGTTCTATCAGCTGAGAGGATCTATAAACAATAACATATAAGTAGTAATAAATAAAATTTATATACCATTGGTTTTTAATAAATCTGTTCTTTACAAAATGACTGATTCTAAGTATAGAAAATATAATTATTTGGACTAAATTTAGAGTCATAATTTTTTTAAGTCTCAGAAAAGTACACTAAATTTTAATTTGATATATCTAAAAATGACCAGAAATCTCTAGTGATATGAATAGTCAGACAAAACAAACAGATAAATAAACCAAATTTATATTTTTAATATTTTAATTTTATTTATTTATTTGAGAGAGTGGGGACAGAAAAAGAGGAAGATAGAGAATGAATGTGCTAGGGCCTCTAGCCACTGTAAATGAACTCTAGATGCATACGCCATTTTGTGCATCTGGCTTATATTTTATGTGTTTCTCACATGAAAGAATTTCAGATATTTTATGTATGTAGTCTACCTACAGCAAAGTAGGGCTACATTCACATCTTAATTGTGGATTGCATATAGATAACTTCAATGTTCTCAAGAGTGCAGTTTGATGGCCTAAAAAAAGAAAAAAAAGTATTTTACATTGACTTGACTACCTGATCAAGAGCAGCATCAACATGTAATTTAATCTGATGAGATAAAACATTATCTCTGCTATTATGTTAGTTACTTTCTATATGTTGGGATGACATAACCAAAAAGAGGCAGCTTATAGAAGGAACAGGTTTATTCTGACCTAAAGTCTCAAGAAGAGTCTACCATAGGAGGGGAAGCATGGCAGGGGAAGCATGGCAGGAACTGAAAGCCAGAATCATATTGTCACATGAGGGGGAGAAGAGAAGAGAAAGAGAGAAAGAGAGAGGGAGAGAACAACAAGCAGTGTTTCACTCCAGTGACCCTCTTCTTCTAGCAAGGCTCCTAAAGGATCCACAGCCTTCATGGAGAGCACAACCAAATAGGGTTTTCAAACTTAAAAGTCTATGGGGGACATTTTATATTCAAACAACTACAGCTGTCTTCCTTTCAAAATAAGCATAATGGTAGGCTTCTCATGAGAAGGACGTCAGAAAATTCCACATTTTGGAACATTCTATAAAGTGTATGATCATTAATCTTTAAATTTATTAAGGTCATAATAACACAGGAAGTGCTAGATTGTCACAAAAAAGAGATGCCTAACATACTCATATGTGGTGTTGTAACCTGTTTTCAGTCTTCACTGAGAGCATAGCAACAGAAATCATAAATAGGAACTTGGGCTAATAATAATATATTAATATCCCCTGTTTAATTTTCAGAAATATGGATTGATAAACTAAGAAATTAATCTAGAAAATTTGTGTTGGATATATGGAATTTTCTGTATCATGTTCTCAATTGTTCTGTAAAGATAAAATTCTCCTAAAATTAATATATGCACACTGAAATTAAAGACAAACCTGATTCACAGTTGTATTGTTCCTTTGTGTTTGTTTGTTTGTTTGAGGTAGGGTCTCACTCTAGCTCAGGCTGACCTGGAATTCACTATGTATTGTCAGGGTGGCCTTGAATTCACACTAATCCTCCTACCTCTGCCTCCAGAGTGCTGGTATTAAAGGCATGCGCCACCACACCAGGCATATTGTTGCTTTTAATAGAAATTAATAGATCAGTTCTGGGATGTCTTCAAGATTTTTTTCCTAGATATTTCCTCTGTTCCCTTCATTCTACTTCTAACATTACCTGTTCCTTCATGGCTGGCACCTTTTGTCCAGAAAATTAAAAGATCTGAATTTTACCTGAAATACAGTATTGTTATCATAACCAACACAATCCACATAGAAGAACATATAGTACAAAAGAGAAATATATGTCTTTAATAAATGATAATGGCTCTAAGAATATATGAAACATTATGAAAATATGTTCTCACACATATTTCTAAAACTCTATTAACTTATGAAAATTTTGCTGACAAGTTATAAAACAATATGTCCTGTGATAGCTTGGTAAACTTTGTGGATGACATTTCTATAAGTAATAAATCACTCATTACAAAGATGAAACAAAAACATATTGTGATTTCACAATGTGCAATGTTGATATCAGAAAACTATAAAACACAATAGTTCCAGGGTCTGCTCATTACTTAGCACCTTATCTCTTAAACTATTAGGAAGCCTCAGTGGGCTTACATTTCCCACATATTTGGAAAATTCTATTGTACTGCAATGTTCTGATGGTTGAAATGTACTTCACATTCAAGTCTTGCAAATCATTAAGGACTATATTCATTTTAATATTTACAAAAGGAAGTGACCCACATGTTAGCAAATCCTCCTTGATTCTGAAATAAGTGTCAGTGTAGATTTACTTAAAACCTTCACTACATAAAATGTTATTTCTTGCTGTGCATAGTGATGACACAAATCAATGTTATAAAAGAAATGAAAACTCACCAAGGGGCTAAACTGAAATATAATACTTAACTACTGATGAACATTATTTTCTCACTTTTAATGATATTTATTAAGGTATAAATATATATGAAGTACTTAAAAATGATATTATAACCAAGCAATCTTCATTTAGTAATATTTTAATCTAAAACATAATATGTAATAATCTAATTTTTTGATAAGTTCCATAAAATAAATACTAATAACTCCTGATAATTACACTTCAGAAAAATGTTTTCTAAGCACATAAAATTTACTTTTTAGAAATTAGAAATGATATAGAACATGTTATTTATGTTGAATATGATGGCTGAATGAACTATATTTGCCATAAGGTCAATATATTTAGAAAGGAATTAGGCTCACAATTTATAGTGACTCCAGAAGATTACATTCATCTACATCAAAGGAAAATTCCTCTCAAAGGTAACAATCCACTTATTTTATCTTATTTCCTACTTTTCTGAGAGAAGATGGATTGCAACTGTAAGCATGCCTTTTAATGCAGAGATATGAAAAAATGGTGTCATGTCAAATGACAAAAGAAATAACACTCTAGCAACAAGCCAAGGAACATAAGCGTACCTGTAATTATTGCTCTTGAAGGGAAGTAAAGAAAATTCATTTTTATTCTTTAAAGTCATGTAAACTGCAAAATACTTTTTCCAAAGTAAATAGGTTGCAAATGCTTTAAGCCAATTGTCACCAAAAATGACTGAAAAATGCATATTCAGAAAATACTAGTCACTAACAAATGGAACACAATAAAACAGAACCCCAATATAACACTGTGGAACAAAACAGAATTCTTATATCTTGACCCATTAGAACTATGTTAATATTCCTTTTAATATGTGAAATATCCTTTGCAAATAAACAATGTCACTATATAGAAATTGTTTGGTATGTGTTAAACGAAGAGACATTTTACCATACATTTCATCTGTATGATCCAGAAAGTTTATTAACAAATTTTTATCAAAATAATTAAGCCATACATGGTGGTGCATGCCTTTAGTCAGAGCACTTGGGATAGCCAGCGTAGGTGAGTTTGAGGCCACCTATGACTACATAGTGAATTCCAGGTCAGGCTGGTATAGAGCAAGATCCTACTTCAACACCCCCAAATTATTTATTATTCATTAAATAATTATTTAACATGATAACTGATTAAATTTTTGATTGCTAATGGATGTAAATATAAACTTATGAATAATTTCTTAAAAATCACTACTGTTTGATGAAAAAGAAAAGTAGGAATTCTCATAAACACATTTTCCCTTTGAGGTTAAAATAATGCATAAAAATTATCCTCTTCAAAGAAAAATGTTATTCCAACAAGGACAAAATTGCCCCCTGAACAGAAGTGGCCAGAGATAGATCACTGAACTGGGAAGTCATTGTTGATATGATATAGCTTTTTCAATAATACATAATTATTGACCAAATTTTGTAATTAGAATCATCTTTGATTATGCAAATGCAAATATATTCTTTAATCTTCTTGCATAAGTTATATGAACAGTAAAACTTTACATATGTTAATTAGTAATCTATCAATAGAAAAATCTTAGATTTTCAGCAAGGGTTTTACTTACTGAATTTCCCAACAAAAGAGAAATTTTCAAGATCAATACTCTGTTAAAAATGCCTTTGAGAAGTACTTGAAGTGTAGTATTTTCCTCTCCCAGGCAGTGACTTACTTGATTCCTCAGGTGTTTGGGATTCATATTTTCAACATGTAACACTGAAACATTTACAGAGAATTTATGGAAATCAATCAGAACCATTTGTATGTTTTACTTCAAAACAAGTATCCACCTTAGGCATTAATTTCCTCTTAACCTATACTTGAGTTAAACATTAGACTGCTGGAACTTTTTTCTTTTTCCATTAACCTACCTGTCTTCAGGGTGATATAATTTATACCTTCCTGCTACTAATCTTCATACTTCTCAAGTAATTAGAAAGGATCAGGATTTGAAATCCCTTATCTGCCAAGGTTCTTCAATAAAGGAAAATTTGACTAATGTGCTACCTGATAAATACAACCAAGTTGTTTCGAACCTTAGTGAAATTATTCCAAATGTCATGATTGTTCATTGCTATTACTGAAAGAGTTGCTGTATTATCACTGCCTGGCGCTGCCTGCCTATCTGGGAAAGTAAATTAAATAAGACATACCCTGAGAGAAAGACTGTAAAAAGAAAATGACTAAAAGCAATTATGAAAAATGTGTTATACTCTTTTTTTTTACCCATTGTTCTGAAGTTTCCATACCACCCAAAAATTTCACACAATCAATCAACTAAAACAATGGCTCTGATACATTTGGATGAAACATGACATAGTTCAGAATGGGGTTAGTCCCTAAATTTTACATGGGTAAATAAATGCATACCTAATGTGGCAAACTTGGTAGAAAATATAAGCCTTTCATATTTAGATAATCAGAATTAGTTACTATCTGCTCTCTGGAAATACCCTTCACAGTTCTTCACTCACCATTTCGTGTCCCTGAGTTGAAGCCATTTCTCCAGTTTGTTCCTTACCTTGAAATCTTTAAATATATGTTTCCATATATTTCCTTGGCAATATCCTGATAACTAATGAACGAAAACCTCAGAATCACAATGTATTCTGGACATATTAAATAAAACATGGGGTTGAGAGATTGCTTAGTGGTTAAAGCATTTGTTTGCAAACCTTGATAGCTCAGGTTAGATGAGCCAGTAACCACCCATATAAAGCCAAATGCACAGTGTCACGTGTGCTTGGCAAGAAGCCCTGTCATGCAGCACATCTCTCTCTTCCTCTCTATCTATCTCTCTATCTCTGCCTCTCTCTTTCCCTCCATATCTCTCACTCTCTGATTCAAATAAAAAATATCTTTAAAAGTAAATGAAATGAAATAATATGTGCTAAATAATAATTCAGACTATTCCAAGAAAAAAAATGCATCAGCATCTTTGATTATGTTAACTTTGCAACCATAGTACTCAATGGCCTACTTCATTCTTCTATTTTTAATTATTATGACCTTTCCATCTTGGTGTTAAACATTCATTGTATATTACTATATTTTCATTTCCCCCTTTTATCCTTTATTGGGTTGTGAAGAAGTAATAACTCACTATGTGGCCCAGGCTCCAGCAACTGTCCTGCCTCACCCTCCAGAGTAGCTTAAGGTAATGCTATTTTGTTTCACCTATGCACCTATATTCTAGCATATCATTTAGTATTTAATAATTAAAAAAATCACAGTCTATTATTTGATATTACTTATAGTTATGTTTGTATCAGCAAGTTAAAGTTGCCATGAAAAATGTTTTAAAATTGCCCTTTTCTGCTTTTTATTTTAATTATTCCTCAGAATTATAATATGATGGAATATTTGCTGTTTATGAACATTACTTTTAATCTTAACTGAACTCATTTAAAATAGATTCACATGGGAATTGATACCTAAAATGACAGCTCTATATTTTAACTATGAAGAAACCTCAAAATTTAAGACTTTAATAGGAAACTTAAATTAAATTAGACAATAATCGCCACAAAAATTAAAAGACCCTATAGAATACGTCCTTATATATGCATTACCAAAAAAAAAATATCTGGTGACTATGATTAAGACAAACCCGAGAGAAGGAATGAGAACTAGACTAGTAAATAAGATTTATGGTAATATTTTAAAATCAGTTATCCTCCAGGTATAGTTTGTACAAGACCCCAGTGGGTCCTTTAAGGACAGGGAATTCCCCATGACCCAGGTTCAAGGCTGGATTCCCCAGGACCCATGTTAGCCAGATGCACAAGGGGGCCCACACATCTGGACTTTGTTTGCAGTGGCTGGAGGCCCTGGTGTGCCCATTCTCTCTATATATATATCTGCCTCTTTCTTTCTCTTGCTCTCAAATAAAGTAAACAAAAAATATTTTTAAAAACAATAATATTATCTTCCCAGCTTTTTGGGGACACCTGACCATGTAGGTGCCAGATCCATAAGGCCACATCTCTGGAACAAAATCTCTATAGTTTTCATCAAATCTCTTGAGCCTTCCCCCATCTCCTGTCTGGCAGCAGGGCCCAGGGACCTCAATCCCCTTGCTTGAAAATACTTCTCACAATTCTACATTCACTCTTCCATGACTCTTGAGCCAAAGCTATTTCTCTATATCACCCCTTTCCTTGCAGAATTTAAGCATATCTATATATGTATGTTTTCACTTCTACTATAATATCCATCTCCACTAGGCTATGAAAATAAATATAGAGGAGGTAACACAACTCAGCTCCCCATGTTTTGCCTAGACCAAACCTCATTAGCAAAGCTATGATGCTCCATCCTCAGGTTTAGTCATGTCAAAGGGGTAGATTCCTTTCAGCTTCATCACATTGGGCTGAGTTTTGTTGTTTATCTGTTTTCATCATGACTTTTCAGGACTCCGTAGGTCATTTCATCAAATTAAAACAATCTTAACCTAAGTAGTCTTCAAAAACATGCAAATAAACAATATATTTGGTTTTAATCTATGAAGCTGAATCAATCATATATAATTTTTTAAGGGGAAGGAGTGTTCTGGGTAGAGTCTCATTCTAGCCTAGGGTGACCTGGCATTCATTATATAGTCACAGGATTGCCTAGCATTCACAGTGATCCTCCTACCTCTGCCTCCCAAGTGCTGTGATTAAAGGCATGTGCCACTACACGCAGCAAAGTATTTTGATTATTACACTCACTTTATTGAGTCTGTTAGCACTCTGTTCATGCCAGATTTAGGAGAAATTGACTCACTTCTGCACTACTGAATCAAGAGTTTGAAATGAGAGCATGATCTTCAACCAAGTAATCCCAGTTGTATGAAAATATCATAGTAAAATCATTAACAAATGCTGCTAGGGATTTATGAACAAGTGACACTCAGCACAGAACCATGGTTGGGAAAGACTGGAAAGGACATAAATATTTTGTTGCAGAAATTTCAGCAAGAAATCCAAGCATCATGCAAAAGGACTGGAGAAGTCACAAATTTATTATGCTGGGGGGGGGAGGGAAGATTGTGCTTCAAAGACACTTCCACCGAACTGAGTTTGTGTCACCACACTTTTGTAGTCTGTTTTACAAAGGTATGTGCTTAAAGACTTGCATGGATAATAAAGTTATAAAATGGGGAGGGAGCTGTGGACATTAGATAAAGTATTAGCTATACATAAATTGCACTGGAAGAAGCCCCAGAGACTTAGTTATCTCTAGTATACAATAGCAGGCTGTCTCAAGTCAGGACATGTCTCTTATTAACTCTCTTATCACTTTAGAAGTTAGTTCCTGCAGCAGGGGTAGAGGAGGGAGCAAAACAGCTTTCTTAGTGCCCTTAGCTCACAGTATCCAATAAAGAAGAAAAGTGTAAACAGGCCTAGAGTCAGCTTTCAAACTTGAAAATGTACACTTAATTTTACAATATTTCAATCAACTATTCATCAGTTTCCTGGGTGAGGCTCAGCCCCACCAATCCTATTCTGAATGGCATGCATCTTCTCATGAGGTCACGTGTACATGTGACCTTGTATTAGCCACTTGGATAAACAGAACAGACAAATTCTCAACCCTCTGGAAGAATTCTTTCACTAAAATCCAGGATCTTTTAAAGCAATCTATAGTTTCAGCTCACATTATTTCAGGGGACAGGGTAAAGTAACAGAAGGACTCATCATCAACCTCTCATTCTCTGCTCAAAGCAAATACCAAGACACAAGATTTCCCTTCAGTGCCTCAGGGAATGACCTCTCCCTTTCAACCCTAAGCCCACTGTCATAACCAGACACTTGGGAGGTTTAACAACATGGCCATCATCAGATGGTTTCTAGTTCAAGAAAACTGCTTGATATTGGGCAAATCACATCACTTCTGAGGATTTCTTTTTCTTTTTCTAATCAGCATTGTGAACCCTGGTGTCCTTATCCGGTGCTTAGTGTCATTGATAAGTGGTATACAAAGGGACTCAAGAGGAAGATAGAAAATTGCATTATTAGAGTTTGAGAGATAGCAGTGCTGGCAAGCTGTAAATCTAAGCAGTTGTAGGATGAGGGAGATGGACATGTCAGAGATATATAGCCAAATTTTTTGCTAGACATAAGTCTTTGATCAATGATATGGGGGTGTGGAGGTTCGTAGACTAGAGAGAGAATATACAGAGTGTCAGACAAATAGTCATAGAATTTTAATGAATATCTAACAAGAAGATAGAAAGGAGGCAAATAACAGTTATTTTTTTAATTTAATTTATTAGTTTTCTTTTCAGTAAATACAGGCAGTTCGGTACCATTATTTAGGCTCATCTGTGATCTACCCCCTCCCATTAAACCCTCCTTGTTAAGGAAAATGGGTATTGCATTGTGGAGTTAGCCCCCAGTTATTGGTATGATAAATGTCTCTGCACATCATGACCCAACATGTGACTCTGACATTCTTTCCATCCCCTCTTCCGCAAAATCTCCCTGAGCCATGTTGGGTTCATTTTTGGTCTGCTTCAGTGCTGAGGTGTTGGGGGCCTCTGAGGCTCTGGCTCTCTGATTTGGTAGGAGTTGATTTTTCTCTGTGTTGATCTCCTTCCCATTTGTGCTGGTATCCGGTTCACAGGAAAACATCACCCTTGCTTGTTTCGCCAGTTGTCCTTAGTTTCAGTTGGGCCCCTTTTGAGGTATCTTGGGGCAGCTCTCTTCTTAGGATCTGCATCTATCTGGAAAAGACAAGCAGATTCTCCAACGGAGAGTAAGTTAGCACCCGGAAAATTGAGATAACACTTACTTTTTTGATAGACAGTATGATAGGTTTAGGCCCTCTTATACCCTGTGATTGATGGTAGCTTGATATTGTAGAGTGGGCTTGTGTTTGGGTATGATTCTGACTTGTTTCCCAGCTCCAGCTATGGGTCTAGTACCACTGAGTGGATCAGTTAGAAATCAGAAAAATGGGCAGGCTTAGCAGTAAAGATGTGTAAATAGCTTCCATAGGGGAAAAAAAAATTTCCTACCCAACATTTTCCAGGAGCATTCATCTCTTTAATATATTTTTTCATATACCTTACAGAGGAAATATATAGTGGCATGCTCCCATGAGCTCCCATGATATATGTTTGTTGAATTTCATGTAGGCCACTTTGCCCAATTACTTGCATATATTTTAATGATATTTGACAGTGAAAAAAAGAAACAATATTTTTGTTTCAACTCAATTAAACTACCTTTACTTTTCTTATTATATAAGTTCTATCCAATTTCCTTTAATGTATAACTACAGGTAGAACAAATGACGAAAATATGAGATATCGCTTGGGTTGCACAAGCAAAAACAATACCTAACAACTTATGATAGACTGAAGGAAGAAATCACAAATTATCAGCAAGAGGCAGTTGGAACTAGGTTTAAGATAAACAGACACACACAACATGTCATTCATGATAAAGAGTGTAAATTTGAACAGATGTCACTTCTAGAGGAGCAGCAGACAGATTAAACAAAATTGGTTTTGGATGAAATCCAAGGGAGAAGAAGAAAATGTGAAGCCAGTAAAAGCAATGTCCAGCAGCTCTTTCATAGTAGTCATACCTCACTGGGAAGAAACAAATAAACACCTGTTGGTTAATGAAATAAAAACAATATAACGTTGACAAAATGCATGCTGACTACATGATCTAAAAGCTTGAGGTGTTTTCAAAAACAAAAGGTAAGTTAGAGTCTGTAAACATTGATATAAATAAATAGATGTAGGTGAGATTCCCACTTACATAAGTATATGATACATCAAAACATTAATTTAAACCAAGGATGTGCAATTTTGTGCCATTTGACAGATAATACTCTAAGAAAGTCTCATAAATGTCTGTGCATAACACAGCATACATGTTAAACATAGGGCTTTAGAAAAGTTTAATAATGTTACATTGAAGAGTGCAGCAATAAATCTGAAAATCCAGACACATATTTGATATGCTTAATAGAATTTTATTTGGATATTTGCCAATAATTGGGTTACTAATATCATACAAGGTTTTTTGTAGGTTTTGGAGAAAGGTTGATATTTCCTTTATAACAAATATATTAATTAACTTTACCACCAATAGTGTGCAAAGTTCCTTTTGCCCAGCATATGTGATAACAATTAATGTCTTTAGTCCCCTGTATAACAGTCATTCATATGAGAACATGGTGATTGTTCAATGTGGTTTTGTTTTGCATTTCATTGATGATTACTGCCTTAATTAATTTCCCTTAAATAAAAGTTCTGAAACTATCTGTAGCCAAGAATGTATTTGAACTCATTACATGGCCCAGGCCAATGTGATCTGAGACTCAAGATGATCCTCCTGCCCTAGCCTTCTAGGATTATAAGCATGAACAATCACATATGGTTAATTACAGTTGTACATATTTGCATATGTCTTTTGGACTGCTACATCCTCTCTTTTGAGAAATGTTTAGCTCTTTTGACCATTATTAATTGGATTATTTGTGAATTTTTTGCTTTTGATTTGAGTTTTGGAGTTATCTATGTCTGTCTATCTATCTATCTATCTATCTATCTATCTATCTATCATCTATCTATTAGATTAGTGATTTGAAAATTCTATTTCTCATTATATAGATTTTTACTTTCCTTTCCTTATTGTGTCCTGTCTTATGCACAAGTTTCTAAGTATTTCATAATCTTTAAAAACCAATTTAATTCTTACTTTTGTATTTTCAGTGTCTTCTCTGAAACTGTCCTAGCTGATACCAGTGAAGTGTTTAGAATCCTTTGGTTTTCTTTGAGCATGTCTATGACATCAGGTATTACATTTAAGTTTTGATTCATTTTTGTCTTTACTTTTATATAGTAGAAGAAGTGGGGTTCAGTGTGCTGCATGAAAGTATGCAACTACCAGAGGTAGTCATTTAAAAGACTATCCTGTGCTTAGTGGATTTGTAAAGAATATGTTGTCTGTAAATGTCTGGAGTTATTTCTGGCCTTCTATTCTGCTACATTGTTCTTTGTTTCTGTTTTAATTACTACATCTCTGAAGTATATATTGAATACAAGTAGTGCCAATATTTACAGCTTTTTTCTCTAAGTGGCTTTAATTAACTGAATGGTTGTTTTTTAATGTTTTATTTCTGCTTTCATATGTATTTTAGAATTGGTTGTAAGGTGCTGAAAAATTCAGCTAGAATAGGGATGGAAACCTCCTCCATGCTAGCTAGCTGTCATACTGCTGGAAGGTGCTATGTGGTCTGTTGGAGGAAAGTAATCATAAGCAGCTTTACCCAGTGTTGAACCCAATGAGCTACACAACTGATTAGCCACACAAAGTATGTCCACCAGTGCAATAATGGCATGACTATTATAGGGTAAACAATTGCTATTTGATTGGATTTAAGGCCCACACCACAGGAGGAAATCCATGCCAGAATATGCAGTAACAAGTGGGTGTTTGCTCTAATTCTGTGGTGAATGTCTTTGGTATTTGCTAGTAGTTATATAATTTTATATATAACTATATATATATAGTATATAATTTTAGGTCTTATAGATATTTTAACAATATCAATTCTTCTACTCTATGGACATATGAGGGTCTTTCCATTTTTATAACTTTTGCAATATCTATTGTGAGTTGCAAAATTTTTTACTGTAGAACCATTTTTCTTCCTTGGTTAAATTTTTATGGTTATTTTGTAACTGTAGTATTGATTTCATGATTAATTTCACAATACCCTTTTTAGTGCTTAAAATTACAAAATTTATGTATTGATTTTTTCTATAAATTTTCATAGCTTTGTTTATAAAAATAAATAAAAATTTATGCATGAGATATATCTACTGTTTGCCCCCAAAATATGCAGTGCCAAAAAGGTGTCTATATATGCAGTGGTTCTCAAATTAGTTATTGAAACTCTTTGAGGTGCTTGTCATGGTTCTGAATACCACTGCTCAAATTTTATATGTGTTTAAAATCTTTTGTAAAAAGTTAAATTAAAAACAGAATAATTCTGCAAAGTAAAAAAAAAAAATAAACCTGGATTTATACTCTTCTAAATGTCCGTGACTTGGAATTAGTACTGTAGCCTTCCTGCCTCCCGTTTCCTTAACTTATAGTATTGTTCCCTACATCACAGAGCTATAGAAAAAGTTGCATAAAGGTATGTATTTTGTTACTTTCCACACAGAATCCATTTTTATTCAGTCAGATACAGAGGGCAATGATAGTGCATTAGATGGTCACCATGAATTTAAAAATACATTTGGCTGTAGTATCCATGAAATCAAATGTATTTTAGACATTATTAGGTGTCTAAAAGTCCACAATAAAACATGATGTCTCCGCTCATCATCTTGCATGGTCTTCATTTATAGAAAACCTTAGAGAGCCCATCCCATTGATGGAGTGGCTAGGGAGGGTCTCCCAACTCAGAAGATCACTTCCCAGCACAGCAGTGGAGAATGAAGTGATGATCTCTCTATTGTCTACCTTTTTGATGTATTGTTATTCAGAATGTAATATCTACTAAAGAATTACTGAACAACATTTGTCTTTCTATCATTTTTTCCCCTAGTAAATATGGCTTTACACAAGTCTTGCCACATTTAATTTTGAATGACTTGGATAGTTCCCATTGTTTGCTTTCTCTTTTCATTGTTGTCCCCTTTCAAATACTCCGGCCCCTTCTAAATAAGATTTATACACTTGCCTAAATGATTCACAACCACCAGATCTTCTCCTATACCATAAGATCACACTGAATACAGGGCTCAAGCAAGCCACTAAAGTCCCATACTATTCCCAAGGTCCTGTGGATTAAACCTCAGTCTTAACACTTTTATACACATAGCCCTATCTAGTCAGATGAATTGGACATCAAACATTGCCTCTCCTGTGCCAAGTTTCCCCAGTTATACTGGTCATTCCTCTGTTGTCTTTTTCACTCCCTGATATGTGTGGAGACCCCATACAGTGTTAACCAATGGTCCCTAATGGCTCATATGACCCAGTCCATCAGGGGCTAATTTCTTCCATATAGTTTCGCGTTATGCAGACTTCATTACAAGGAAGGATGGGTAGTTATATTACTCTTTCTTCACCTCCTTACTCTTTAGACTCATCTCATCATCCTCCATGTGCTGAAGCCTCAGGAATCAGTCTGTAAGAAGCTCTTTCATTTCACATTTAAATGACTTTCTTTATTCAAGGACTAGGGACATGGCTTAGCAGGTAAGAGTGCTTTTATCTTAAGCATGATTGTCTGAGAGGGCCTCAGACTAGCAGTTCAAATTCCCCAACACCCATGTAAGCCACTGGGTATAGCCACACATGTCTATAATCCCAGTTCTCCAGGGGCTAGAGACTAGAGAATCACAGAGACTACCTGACCTAAAATGACAGCTCAAGGTTGAAGGAGAGAATCATCTCAAGGACATATGTGGATGAGCAATGGAGGAAATCACTTGACATTCTTTTCTGGCCTCCATGTGGGCATGCATATCTGCACACACATGTGCATATTTTACAAACATCATATAACACTCCATACAACATAAACACAATACATCATCAGAAAGAAAGCTTTTCCTTTTCAAACAGTTGAGATGTAGACTGCACCTTAAATAGCATAGCTTCCTGTACTGAACAATCATTAAGGACATGTTCTGCTTGCTAAGTTATGTTTTTTTCCTTTCTCTGTATTAAAGGTCAGATACTTGAGAGGTATCTTCTATCACTTCTACCACATTTCCTCCCTCTTCATGGACTCATTTATCCCATGAGTTCCAGATTTTTGAATCACAGGCATAGTTCTTTAGCACAGATCTAATGTGCACTCCTTTCTTACCTTGCAGCCAATGAGCTGTACAAAATGGCAAACTTATACTTCTTTCACATCCTTTCTTTTCACCACCATTTCTGCCAAGTTATAGGATAATGCAGGGAAAAGCACATCCATCTGTAGTCCATTGAAGTGCTTCCCTTATTTGCATTTTTTTTTCTGGAAAGATAGGTCAGTATCCAAAATACATGAACTATTTCCTACAACAGAAGCCACACAATTATCACTGTAGCATTCTTACTTTCATTTCCTATAAATGCTACTTTTAATGATTGTGCTATATTCTATAGCCATCAACTCTTTTTTTTTTCCTTTGTGTCTAACTTCTTTTTTTTTAATTTAATTTATTAGTTTTCATTTCAGTGAATACAGGCAGTTTGGTACCATTATTTAGGCTCATCTGTGATCTACCCCCTACCATTAGACCCTCCTTGTTAATGAAAATGGGTCGTGCATTGTGGAGATAGCCCCCAGTTATTAGTATAATAAATGTCTCTGCAAATCATGACCCAACAAGTAACTCTGACATTCTTTCCACCCCCTCTTCCGCAAGATTTCCCTGAGCCATGTTGGGTTCATTTTTGGTCTGCTTCAGTGCTGAGGTGTTGGGGACCTCTGAGGCTTTGGCTCTCTGATTTGGTAGGAGTTGATTTTTCTCTGCGTTGATCTCCTTCCCCTTTAGCCATCAACTCTTTTGGGAGCAACCTCAAACTCATGAGGCAGACCGCATACATTAAGGGGCCCACCATGCCATACAGCATAGAGGAAAATGACCATACTGAAATTACCCCACAGGGTTCTCTACCCTAGATGGAGCAACCTCAGTTATAACATACCACTCTTAGCCAGAAACAAATAAGTGCTAATAAAACTCGGATGCACATCATCCCATACTGCATTGAGAAAGGTGATGGTACAATGATTGCTCTTGTAGATGCTTCCTCCTCAGACAATCAGCCTCTGCAGATGCATGTCTTATCACCCGTAGCAGGGGATATGAAACTGCACTTCCTGAACTCATCACTGGGAGTCAGTTGTTGCATGTATGGCTTTCCCTGATAAATCAATTTAGAGTTTTTCACAACAGAGACAGCCACATCAGACAAAAGAAACAAGTCCAGCATTGCGAACCAATGAGTTTATTAGGGTCATGTACAAAACCATGAATTAGGAGTTATTTCAGGACCATGGGTAAAGGAAATATATGTGACACAGACAGAGGGAGGGAGGCATCATCGAAAAGTCCCATTACAGTGTGGATGATGATGTCTCCCACAAAACACATCACAAGTTTCCTTTACAACTCTCAAGGAGCTACCCACCCAAGTATGTCTCTATCCAAGCAATTGTTTACTACTTATATAACCTTCTGGAAGGGGATTTATGAGTGTTGTAAATTTCTTGTGTGTTTCATAAACCTCATAATCCTCCCATCTCCTTCCACGGGGGGCTGCTTCAATCTGGAGGAAATAGTTGCATGACACATTACTGGAAGTGATTTGCAATCAATAGACATTTGGAGCTGGTTTGTCAGACTTCAGCATTGAAGCCACATGATCTGCTTTCCTTTATTTAAGAGATTTTCAAATTATTCATTCAGTGTCAGCATTTGTTATTTCTTTAGGTTTTCTATATTGTTATGGTTAAAGTTTGGAAGGTTGTTTGTACCCTGAAGTTTTCTCCGTTTCTTCTAGCTTTTCCAGTCTGTTGGAAATATATTGCAGTGGATTAATAGTCATTACATTTCCCTGGTATTAGCAGTAATCTTACAGTTTCATCTGGAAGCTTGTTTCCTTTTTTTTTTGTTCTTTACTTTATCCTTAGTCTTGCTAACATGTATTGTTATTGTTTATTTTTGAAAAGAAAAACATTCTTTGCAATGTTTTTTCTGTTTCATCTATTTCTAGTCTGATATTTTTTGTTTTCTTGTACTAACTGCTCTTTGAAATACATCAGTAAACTTATTAATGTGAAATCATGGTTTTTGAATACACAATACCTATGTGTATTATTATCTTAATACTGTGTTTGTTCTATCTCATAGGTATAAGGGTGCTGTGTTCTCCTATGGTGTTCCCTCCAAAATTTCTAAATTTCCCTTTAAATTCCTCAGTGGCTATTGGGTTATTGAGTAGCATATTGCTAAGTTACTATAAGAATTTATATGATTACAGAAGTTTCTTTTACTATGTATTTCTAGATCTATTTCACTATAAAAATGCAGGGTAAAACTCCAAGGCTTTTTTTTTTTTTTTTTCGATTCAATAAGTCTTGTTTTGAGGCCTAACATATGGTTTACATTTGGGAACATTCTAGGTGCTCAAGACAATTTGTACTCACCAACTATTTGATGAAATTTTTGTAAATACATGCTTAGCCCATCTATTCTTCAACTCTATTCTTTATTTTTGTTGGTCTGGATGATTTTCTTTTAGGTATCAGAATTGTGGGTGACAGTTTTGTATTATTTCAATCAGTATTTACTTTTAAACTAATGGATTGTTCTGTGTGCCTCCAGGCTTTTTTTTCATGAGCAAGGAATTATTCCTGTTTGTCAGATTTCTTCTTGGCTGTTTAAGGACTCCTCTGTTCTCCACTTGTAAGAACTGGAGTATGATGCGCCATGGTGGCAATCTTTTCTCTCCAAACCCATTTGAGGATTTTATGTTTCTTCTGTACCCATTTATTTCCCATGATTGCATGAGCTGAAAACTTCTCTGATTGAGATACCATGTTTCTTTTATATTTCCTGTGGCCCTAGGTTGAGTTTTGAATAGTCCAATAATTAACTGTCCATATCCTTTGTAAAACTGTATTCTCCTGAAGTTGACTCCTTTAGGTATTGATTCATTATGCAATGTTGATTTGGTTCAGGCTGGGTGTCATAATATAGTATCCCTACATTGCTTTAGCAGTAAACAATAGCTTTGAGTACATTGTGGAGTTGGAGGTGCCTACTCTATAGAGGCCATACAGGACTAGAGACATTATATGGTACAGATGTATGTGGGATGCATACCTATGGGGGAGATCTACACCTGTGTGGTATTCTGATTGTAGATAATGTTGCATTGGGAGGACAGTGGACCTTAGTCACTATAGAGAAAAAGTTTGGATTTGCAATGGCTTTTGTCATGTAGATGCAGAAAGTTTCATTATTCTTGGTGGTGGCACAGATGTACAGGTGATTATTGTAAAGAGGAAGATGATAGAGACATACCATACCTACTCAATGTCATGGTAGACATATAGATTTACAACTGTGTGGCCATGGGAAAAAGAGTGGCAGTTCTCATTTACAGTACTTACATGAGCCTTCATCAAGATGCTAATATCGTAGGTCCAAAGTTTTCTCATTTCTTGTGACAAGCACCCTTGTCCCTTTCTATGATAAAATACTTATCTCCTGTAATGAGGCATGCCATATTGTTTTAATTACTGAATGTTAATTTTTTTTTTTTTTCCTGATGGACCAAGTTGGTTTCATGAGCCTGCATTCCCCTATTCTACTGTGAGAAAGATCTGTGTGATCCCTGGTATTGGATTGTATGAGGTTTTTGGTCACCAAATTAGTATGTATTCATAAAATATGACCCTTCTGATGATGTACTCATTATTAGGCTCTGAAGATTTCTGAAGAGGCAATGTGAGTTTCTTCTCTAAATTCAAATTTGTATACAGATGAAAATGTAGCTCTCAAAATGGACTTGAATGTTGTAACTGTGGAACTTTCCTGTAGCCAGAATTTCCAGGGTCTCTACAGATGAATTTTTATGTGCATTTGCTGTTCTGCTTCTCTCTGTAGAAAGGAATTCCCACCATTCTTACCCAGCTGAGGATCCAGGATCATAGTTGTGGTCAGTGAGATTTTCTCTGTGCTTTTTTTTTTTTTTTTCTTGTCATTGCCTTAGGCTTTTGGACATTATGAGGTAACAGTCTCTTATCTGATAAGCTCATAGCACACATATTAAACTTGTGCTTTGTTTGTTGGTTGTGGAGAACAAATTCTAACAGCTAACTTTTAATATTCTAAATTACTTGTGCAAGTGCACACTTGTATGTGTGTGTGTTTACATACACACGCATGCTCTAATGGATTTGTATACATGAGTGTGTGCTGCCGAGAGTTGACACAAATGATCCACAAATTAAGTATACCCTCAAGCCCCTAAATTCTATACTCATGTAATTTTATTCCTCCCACCTCACTGAGTTTGGTTATCTTATTATATCATCTTATAAATAAAAAAATACATGATCATCAAGCAAATTTTACAATGACAAATAGCTAGTGTAGAATATTCCATACGTCTATCTGAATCAAAAGCCCATGACAACCACCTCACCAACAAGTGAATGAATGATATTGCAATATTGGTTTAGAAAACTCAAGTAAACATAATCAGATTTATCATATGTTTTACTTCCTGTGTATTATCATGATACAAAACATTTAATATTCTGTGTCTTTTAAAATGTCTTGGTATTTTTTTTTAATTTAATTTATTAGTTTTCTTTTCAGCAAATACAGGCAGTTTAGTACCATTGTTTAGGCTCATCCATGATCTACCCCCTCCCAATGGACCCTCCTTGCTGATGTAAATGGGACGTGCATTGTGGAGTTAGTCCACAGTTATTGGTACAATAAATGTCTCTGCATATCATAACCCAACATGTGACTCTGACATTCTTTACACAACCTCTTCCACAAAATTTCCCTGAGCCATGTTGGGTTCATTTTTGGTGTGCTTCTGTGCTGAGGTGTTGAGGGTCTCTGAGGCTCTGGCTATCTGATTTGGTAGGAATTGATTTTTCTCTCTGTTGGTCTCCTTCCCCTTTATGCTGATATCTGGTTCATCAGGAAAAGAGCAACCTTGCTTGTTTCGCCAATTTTCTTTAGTTTCAGTCGGGCCCCTTTTGAGGTATGTTGGGGCAGCTCTCCCCTTAGAATCTGCATCTATCCGAAAAAAAGAAGAAGATTCTCCAATGGAGAGTAAGTTAGCACCTATAAAATTGAGGTAACACTTTTTTGATAGATAGTTTAATAGGTGTAGGCCCTCTTGTATCCCATGATTGATGGTAGCTTGATATTAGAGAGTGGGTTTATGTTTGGATATGGTTCTGACTGGTTTCTCAGCTCCAGCTATGGGTCTCGTACCACTGAGGGGATCAGTTAGCCAAATCAAGAGCAGTTGGTTCCCTAACATGGCTGTGTGCCAGTATTGCACTTGTGTGGACATCACACCAGGTTATTTGTTGCTAATTAGATTAGAAGATGAGTTGCTTGGACAGATATTGGTCATTTTCCGCAGTCTCCCATGTAGCACCTTCTGGCCCTAGATACGCTAACTGTCTGGGGACTGACTCTCTCCTGGCTTCCAGCCATGCCATTCCATTTTACGTGTCAGCTGCGTATGGAGTCTTCAGCAATAGCGTCTTACCACTGGCCTTTGGTGGGTCATCAAGTATTCTGACAGAAGTCTGTCATTGTTTTGGGAAACATTGTAGGTTTCCCTAATCAAGAGCTCATTGTGAATGGTAGGCCCAAGCTGGTAGTGGGGGTTAGAGGTCACTGCCCCCTAAAAAATTGAGGAAAAACATAACTAATATGCAAGAGTTAGAGAGGAGGTGGGGGAGATGGGGAGAGGGAGGGAGGGAAGATGTAGAAGATTTAGGTTAGTCTTAATCCTACCCTCTTCAGTGTCTTGTGGTTCAGGTGTTTCATGTAAGGGCCTAGTGAAGGTTCAGCACTTGGTCTGTCTTTTAGGAAGTAGAATTTTATGGTACCATTGCCGTTTGGGTCCAGATTACTGATTTCCACCCTTTGGTGACCTCCCTGCCCTCCCCATTCATCTAGTGTCTAGTCCATGAGGTGCTTGCTGGGTATGTAAGATATCTTGGGTGGATTCAGGTTAGGTGTTGTAGATGAGTAAGACTATGTGTCAATATTGTTTCTGTGATTGGGTAAGTTCACTGAGAATGATCTGTTCCAGGTTTAACCATTTTTCCTCAAATTTCTTTGTGTAATTTTTTTTCTTACTGCTGTATAGAATTCCATTGTGTAGATATACCACATCTTAGTTATCCATTCGTCTAGTGATGGACATCTGGGTTGATTCCAGCTTTTAGCTATTATGAATTGAGCCGCTACAAACATGGTTGAGCAAATCTCTCTGGCCTGTGGTTTGAAGGTTTTAGGGTAGAGGCCCAGTAAGGAAGGGTATAAATGGGTCTGTTGGTGTCTCTATAGTCAGCTTTTTCAGGAGTCTCCATATAGCTTTCCAAAGTGGTTGTACCATCCAACATTCCCACCAACAGTGAATGAGTGTCCTGCTTCTCCACATCCTCACCAGCATTTATTTTCATTTGACCTTTTGATGTTGGCTATCCTTATTGGGGTAAGATGGAATCTCATAGATGTTTTAATTTGCATTTCTCTGATGATTAGGGATGATGAACATTTTCTTAAGTGTGTTTTCCATTTGTATATCTTCCTCTGTGAATTTCCTGTTCAACTCTGTGCCCCATTTTGTGAGTGGGGTGTTTGTCTTCTTATTGTTTAGAATTTTGAGTTCTTTGTAGATTCTAGAGATTAGGCCTCTATCAGTAGGATAACCCACACATATTTTCTCCCATTCTGTGGATATTCTATTGGCTTTGCTTATTATATGCTTGTCTGTAAAGAAACTCTTCAGCTTCATATGATCCCATTGGTTGAGAGACTGTTTAAGAACTTGAGCCACTGGGGTTTTTTTCAGAAAGACGTTTTCCATTCCTACATCATGGAAAGTGCTTCCTAAATTTTCTTCCAGTAATATTCAAGTTTTTGGTATTAAGTTGAGGTCTTTGATCCATTTGGATTTGAGTGTAGTATAGGTGAAATGTGTGGATCAAGTTTTAGTTTCCTGCATGTGGTTGCCCAGTTTGTCTAGCACCATTTGTGGAAGATGCTGTCTTTTTTTCAGCCTATATTTTTTGGGCCTTTATCGAATATCAAGTAGCGCTATAGTTGCTTGACCCATAATCCAGGTCCTCAAGTCAATTCCATTGGTCTATACTCCTGTTTTTATGCCAGTACCATGCTGTTTTTATTACTATGGCTTTGTAGTATAGCTTTAGATCAGGTATGGTGATACCACCAGAGGTATTTCTTTTGCTGAGGATATGTTTGGATATACGAGGCCTTCTGCCTTTCCATATGAAATTTGAGATCATTTTTTCTATCTCTGTGAAGAACACTGTAGGGATTTTAATTGGAATTGCCTTAAATCTATATTTTGCCTTTGGTAGGATTGTCATCTTCACAATGTTAATTCTACCTATCCAGGAGCATGGGAGGTATTTCCAACTTCTCAAGTCCTCCTCAATTTCTTTTTTGAGAGTTTTTATATTTCCGTTGTATAGATCCTTTACTTCCTTTGTTAATGTTTTTCCAAGGTATCTTTTTTTTTTTTTTTGGCTATTGAAAATGGGACTATGTCCCTTATTTCTTTTTCTGTACCTTGGCATTTGCATACTGAAATACTACAGATTTTTGTGCATTGATTTTGTATCCTGCTACTTTGCAATAGGAGTTAATCACCTTCAGCAGTTTTGGGATGGAGTCTCTCAGGTCTCTTACATATACAATCATGTCATCAGCGAATAGAGCTAACTTAAATTTTTCCTTTCCAAATTGTATCCTTTTTATTTCCTTCTCTTGTCTTATTGCTTGAGCTAGGACTTCCAGAACTATATTGAAAAGCAGAGGTGAGAGAAGACATCCCTGCTTGTTCCTGATCTTAATGGGAATTCTTCCAGTCTCTCTCCATTAAGTATTATTTGGGCCTTTAGAGCTTTGTATATTGCATTTATTATGTTAAAATGTGAACCAGCCATGCCAATTCTCTCCAATGTTTTGATCATGAAGTGATGTTGTATCTTGTCAAAGGCCTTTTCTGCATCTATCGAAATGATCATGTGGTTTTGATGTTTAAGCTTCTTTATGTGGTGTATTACATTGAACGATTTTTGTATGTTGAACCACCCTTGTGTTCCAGGGATAAATCCTACTTGGTCAAGTTGGATAATGCTTTTGATGTATTGTTGGTTTCAGTTTGCGAGTATTTTGTTCAGGATCTTTGCATCTATGTTCATTAGGGAAATAGGCTGGTAGTTTTCTTTTCTTCTGGCATCTCTGCCTGCTTTTGGAATTAGGGTGATACTAGCTTCATAGAAAGAATTGGGTATCTTTCTCTTCTTCAATTGTGTGGCACAGTTTTAGGAAGATTGGTTTGAGTTCTTCCATGAAGGTTTAATAAAATTCAGCTGTGAATTCGTCTGGTCCTGGACTCTTCTTTTTGGGGAGGTTTTTTATTATTTTTTTATTCTCGATGAGTGTGATGGGTTCATTGAGGTGATTAATCTACTCTGAATTTAGCTTTGGTAGATGATATACACCCAGGAATTTATCCATCTCCTCCACATTTTCCAGTTTTGTGGAGTAGAGATTTTTGAAATAAGTCCTGATGATTCTCCCAATTTCACTTATGTCTGTTGTGATCTCTCCTTTTTCATTTTGAATTTTGTTAATTTGGAGTCTCTCCTTTTTTTGTTTGATCAAATTGGCCAGAGGTTTGTCAATCTTGTTTATTTTTTCAAAGAACCAGCTCTTTGTTTTGTCAATTGCCTTAATTGTTTCCTTGGTTTCCAGTTCATTAATTTCTGCTCTGATTTTAATTATTTCTTTCCTTCTGGAGCTCTTGGGGTGGGGTTTTTCTTGTTTTTCCAGTGCCTTTAGTTGGATGGTTAGGCTATTGATTTGGGATCTTTCTGTCTTTTTTTTTAAAGGCATTGAGTGCTATGAATTTTCCCCTGAGGACTTCCTTCACTGTATTCCATAAGTTTTGGTATGATGTTTTCTCATTGTCATTCAATTCCAGGAATTTTGTAATTTCATTTTTTATTTCTTCCAGTATCTTTTATTGTTTAAGAGTGTGCTCTTCAGTTTCCAGGTGCCTTTGGGATTCTTGGTGGGTCTTTTTTTGTTGATTTCTAGCAATATAGCATTGTGATCTGATATCATGCAGGGAATTATGTCAATTTTCCTAAATATGTGGAGGCAGTCTTTGTGACCCAGTAGATGGTCTATTTTAGAGAATATTCCATGGGCTGCTGAGAAGAATGTGTAGTCTGTGGATTTGGGATGGAAAGTTCTGTAGATGTCCATTAGGTTTAAGTGATATATGGTTTTGTTGAGCTGTCTTACTTCCCTGTTGAGTTCCTGTTTTGATGATCTGTCTATTACTGAGAATGGTGTGTTGAAGTCCCCAGCTATGATGGTGTTGATGGTTATTTCTGTTTTATTGTCAAGTAGTTTTTTTTTTTTCTTTATGAACTGTGGTGCCCCTGTATTTGGTGCAAACAGATTTATGATCATACTATCCTCTTGATGGACTGTTCCCTTGATAAGTAGTAAGTAGCCTTCTTTGTCTTTTTTTTGATTGTTTCTGGTTTGAAGTCAATTTTATCTGATATTAATATAGCTACACCTGCTTGTTTCTTATTCCCATTTGCTTGGAATATTGTTTTTCACCCTTTCACCATAAGGAGGTTTCTGTCTTTAGTGGTAAGGTGGGTTTCTTGAAGGCAACAGATTGAGGGGTCTAATTTTTTGATCCACTCTGTTAGTTTGTGTCTCTTGATGGGTGAATTAAGGCCATTGATATTTAGGGTAATGACTGTGAGATTTGATTTGATCCCTTCCATGTTGTGGTGGTAGATGTGTGTTGGTGTTTACATGGAATTTGAATTTTTTTTGTGTGTCTACTCTGGGTTTGGTTGTTGTGATCTGCTTCTTGTAAGCATTTGTGTTTGGTTATTTGTTTCTTCTCGGTGTAGAATTTCCTTGAATACTTTCTGTAATCTTGGTTTTGTGTTCATATAATTGTAATGCTGAGTTTTGTCATGGAAAGTATTTCTTTACCCATCTATTATGAGGGAGACTTTTGCCGGGTAGAGTAGTTTGGGTTGGAAGCCATAGTTTCTTAGCTTTTGGATAGTTTCATTCCAGGTCCTTCTAGCTTTCAAGGTTTCCACTGAGAAGTCTGAAGTAATTCTGATGGGATTTCCTTTGAAAGTGGTGTGCTGTTTTTCCCTTGCTGCTTTTAGGATTTTCTCTTTGGTGTCAATGTTTAGAGTCTTAATGATAATATGTCTTGGCGAGTTTCTCCTTTGGTCCAGTCTGTTTGGATTTCTATTTGCTTCTTGTATCTTGATGGGCCTTTGTTTTAAGAGACTGGGGAAGTTTTCTTCAATTATTTTGTTAAATATGTTCTCCATGCCTTTGGTCTGAAATTCTTCTCCTCCTGGTGTTACAATGATTCTGATATTAGGATGTTTAAGTGTATCCCACAATTCCCTCATGTTCTGTTCACAGGAACTTTTGACTTACTGAAATTTTTGAACTCTTGAACTGTTTCTTCCATTCTGTCTTCCAGATCAGAGTTTCTATCCTCCACTTCACTGACTCTCTTCTTGAGAGCCTCTAGAGAGTTTTGGACTTGTTCAATTAAGTTTGTCTTTTCTACTACTTTCCTATGTATCACTTCCATCACTCTGTCCAGCTCCCTTTTCACCTCATTTTCTGATTTTCTTGATGATTCTTGGAATTCATCCTTGTATTTCTTTGTTTTCATTTAGTGTGGCCAGCTGATTTTTAAGGTCCTCTGTTTTTTCACTCTCCCTCAACTCTCTTAGCTCTCTTTGAATTCCTTCCAATGTCTTATCATATTGTTCCAGCTTAGTGATGGTAGCATCCACATGATTATCAGTCCTTTGTTGCTTTCCTGCAAGTTCTAGCTGTAGGTTGGTCAGGGTTGCATTGCTCATAGCTTCCACTTGATGTTCTGATCCTAAACACTCTTCTATGTTTTGGTTAGATGTAATCCTTGTTGGACTGGGTGATCTATCTGGATTTTCTTGCATTTTATTTTTCATGTTATTTCTTTTGTGCTGTGGTCTACCCATGACAGTGTATGGGCAGGTAGGTGGGTGGACCAGCCTGGGCTCTAGCTGAATGAGACTCAAAGGCAGCCTTGGGCAGTTGCCAAGCAGCCTGGGTTTTTGCTCTCTCTTGCCAAAGCTGCTTATGTACTGCCTTACAGGGGTGCCAAAGTTGCCTGAATTCTCACCCAGTAATGCACCAAAGCTGCCTGCCTTCCAGCTTGGAAGGGGACTGAGGTAGCAAGCCCTGAAGCTGCCCGAACACTGGCTGGGAACACTGGGACCTGCAAATAGTATGTGCTCTCCCACCACAGGGGAGTGGGGGATGGCCAGTGACGGACAAGTAGGGGATGGCACCTGAGCTGGCTCTAGTGACTCAGTGTGGACTTGTGTGGCCCTTGCTGTGGGACTGGGCCTGCTGCACATGCAATTGTAGTGCAGAGGGAGCTGCTGCATGCAAGGGATTGCGGCACAGTGGAGGCTGGCCAGTGGGCACACAATCAGAGCACAGCATCTGGGGGTCTGGCGGCCTCCTGACCCCAGCCATGGTGGTCACCGCGGGTGTGCAAACTGAACACAGCACAGCGGGCCTGCAGACATGATCAGAGCACACGGCAGAGGTCCCATGGGTGTGGATATTCCCAAGGGTATGCAAATGGAGCACAGCCGTGGATGGCCCCGTGGGTGTGCTATCAGAGCACAGTGCAGTGGGCTGGCGGGCACGTGATTGGAGCACAGCCACTTGGGGTGCAGGGTGTGGTGGCTCTATGGGGGTAGACTACCCTCTCAAGAGTGGATCCGTGATTCCCTGTTTTTCCCCACTCTGTGCCCTCCCACTGGCAAGAAGACCCTGATAACCCTTAATTTCTTGCCTTTCTTTCCCCGGTATTTGCAGAGCAGCTAGGCGGTCACCATCTTGGCTGGAAGTTGCTTGGTAAATTTAATAGTCCCCACATTTTCTGCTTAAAATATGTACAGTGACATTTATTGTACCAATAACTGTGGGCTAACTACACAAGGCATGGCCCATATACCTCAACAAGGAGGGGCCAATGTGGAGGGGGTATGTCATGGACGTGCCTAGTAATGGTACCAAACTGCCTGTATTTGCTGAATAGAAAAAAATATGTAGATATTAAATATGTACATATCTACTTGAGTGATATTTAAGAGCCCACACATTGATAGATCATTCTTAGATGTTAGTATTCACCATTGAACACTTTGGTTTGTTTGTTTGTTGTTTTTTTTCGAGGTAGGGTCTCACTCTAGCCCCCCAGGCTGACCTGGAATTCACTATGTAGTCTCAGGATGGCCTTGAACTCACAGTGATCCACCTAGCTTTGCCTCCTGAGGGCTGGGATTTAAGGCATGCACCACCATGCCTGGCTAAACAGTTAACACTTTTATTATTCAATAAAACTATTGCCATACTAGGGAAAATGAGTAAAAATACAACAGGAATGAGGTGCTTTTATTTAGTTTCTGTACAAACTAAGTAGAGTTCCTATGACTGAAACCTTTTAGATAAGATATTTTAATTATTTTGAGCAAAATATGTGGTTTTCATTTGGAGAAGAGTATAAGAAGAACTATAGAATTGGTAAGGAAATAATTGGCTTTAATGAGAAATAGATGAAAGATAGATATGTAAAAGGACTCTCTAAAGAAAGATGATCATGCTTTTAATCTCAAAACAAGAACATAGAATATGAGGCTAAAGAAATGGGCATACTTTTATTGAGGTTACAGTTTCATAGGACATTTGAATTGTAGAGAACAAGGGAAATACATTGGGAACATTTGAATGACAAAGTTATCAAAGGTAACCATGAACATGATAAAATAATAGTGAATGCCACCCACTCAGTGTTGCACATAGAAGTGGATTCTGGTAACCCAGAGATTAATATGTAAATAATAGTAAATATTAGATTGGAACAAGTATCCATAATCGTTGTAGTTAGCTGTATTTTGGTAGGCTGAACCTCCAAACCACACAGTTTGTGGGAGAAACAGGATTTATTTGAAGCTTACAGATCCAGAGGAAATTCCATAATGACAGAAAAGGCTGGTCCTCTTTCACAAACAGATCCAAGCAGAGAGACAAAACCACACAGCAAGCACCACAAGCAAGAGCAAAACTGCTAGCAAATAGCAAGGAATATAGGTAGAGTTAAAGAACACTACATACCTTTAGGCTGGAAATTTGATCTGCCCTAAACACACCTTTGGACTGGACCCAGGATCAGCCCCCCAGTGATACCTCTTTCAGTCCACATTACAATGCCTTAAAACTCCTGAGGCTATGGAGGACAGGCATTCAAACTACCACAATGGTCACTATGGTAGGTATAAGAAACTGAATATTGAGGAATAGATGAGAGAGATTGAACTGTTCGAGGGTGGGGAACCTGAGGGAGGTGGGCAATATACAAAACCAAATACAAAATGAATTGTTACCATAGAAACCTTCCTGGATAGAAGACTAAAAGGTATAACCCTCAATAGAAGCATGGAAGGATCTTCTGGTAAGAAGGGCCCTGGATAGAGTGGGATAAAGCCTAACACTAAATCATTTGGCCTTGGCTTACAACTCCTCATACTAGAAATTGGATACAATCCAGGTTGAACTGTTGATTGGAGATACTTATGTAGTATCTAAAACAAGTCAGGGTTCTGTCAGAGCACTTGACTACCCACCTCAGGTAAGATGAAGATACTACACACTATCAGTGCAGAACATCAAGAGATACAGCTGAATCTGAAACTAAGCCAGTTCCCAGATGGTGAGCCTGCATAATGCTAAAAAGTGTTACGTGAGCTACTGGGGCAAAATGGCCAACAGCCTTGTGAGCAAGCAGGGGACATAGCTGTATGAAAACAATCAATCTGACAATATGTACACAACTGTGAAGTACTGGTACACAGCCTAGATGGGCAACCAATGGTTATTTGATTGGCAATGAGATCTGCTTAGTGAAAAGGAACCCATAATTGGAACTAGGGACCAAGTGAGAACCCTATGGAGACCAAGATAATGGACTCCAATGAGAATCTCCCACTAGCTGTCATCCAAAAGTGAGGCTACGCCAATCAAAATTTCTCTAAATTAAGAATGTTTATCCCATTTAACCTATTATGTTCTCAATATCCCTTGGAAAACCAGTTTTCCTTTTCAGAAAATAGCAGGAATCTAGCACATCCATAATCTACCACCAAGACAAGAAAAATAGCTGACTCTCTGACAGGACATGACCCACCCCTCTCACAGAATCTAGGGCCCATGCAAAACTACAGAACTGGAAATATGACCAAGGGAGCTGCTCCAGCCACAAGCCTGACAACCTGGGCCATGATGATGCAGACAGACACTGAGGATACTCAAAACACACCAAAAAAAATATATAAAAGCTGCTGAGGGGCTGGAGAGATGGCTTAGTGGTTAAGTGCTCGCCTATGAAGCCTATGGACCCCGGTTCGAGGCTCGGTTCCCCAGGTCCCACGTTAGCCAGATGCACAAGGGGGCCCATGCGTCTGGAGTTCGTTTGCAGAGGCTGGGAGCCCTGGCGCGCCCATTCTCTCTCTCTCCCTCTATCTGTCTTTCTCTCTGTGTCTGTTGCTCTCAAATAAATAAATAAAAAATGAACAAAAAAAATATTTAAAAAAGCTGCTGAGAACTGAAAACTAAAGTACAATTAAAGCACACCCACCAAGGCCCAGGGAAATTTGTTGAAAGGGAGGGGAGAACAAATGTCATCCAAAAGAGCCACAAGGTTGGAAGGAATATCCAAAGACATAGCCCTCCCCACAATGACTGGCTGCTGCTCTCACAACTCATAATGTGCAACTATATGGTGATAATCAGCAACCATATTAAAGAGGACTCTCATTGAAGTGGGGGCGGGGAGGAAGGGAATGATGGTACCAATATATAATGTGTCCATATAACATTTCTACTTAATAAAAAAAAAAGTCAAATGCGGGCTGGTGAGATGGCTGAAGGATTAACAGCACTTGCTTGTAAAGCCTGCCAGCCTTGAATGTCTTCAAGAGATTAATTTAAAAAGTAGAAATAAAGTGCCAAGGGACTGGCATATTAAAACAGCATCATGGAGATAGAACACACATAGGTGCAGAGATAGAGAGTAGGGATCCAAGATATTTTGAGAAAACAGGTTCCTTGCATACAGTATTTCAGAGATGAAACAATTATATGTGAAGAAAGAAATACAAGATAATATGACATAAAAATGAAAAAAATGCAATCACATTTATTGTATATTTTTCATTTTCCAGTGCACTTGAGGGGATATAAAAAATATAGCACCGAGCACATCTGTAGGGTATACAGAGAAAGTTTTTTTGAAATACAGCAAATTACACATACAAACATGCGAGCAATATAGAGAAAGTTACCTCTGTGATAAACTTAGTGCTATAGTTAACCCACATTGTTTAAATTGGCTTTGTGAGGTAATCAGTAACGTTCTCTTTATATAGGTTTGAGAAAACTAATATGCAACAGAAAATTAATAAACCTTTGGTATCTGACTCTGGTAAATTAGAGGTATAGTTAGCTCTGTTGCTTATTTTTTGTTCTTTAAACTAAAAATATATAAGAATTTTTTGTGTAATAGAATAAAAAGATCATCTAAAACTATCCTCAGGACCCATGTAAGCCAGATGCACATGGTAACACATGTGTCTGATATTTTTTTGCAGTGGCTGGAGGCCCTGGTGCATACATTCTCTCCATCTCTCTTTCTAAATCTTTCTCTCAAATAGATAAATAAAAATAAAATATTATGTAAAAATCACTGTTTCGACTAATGTCCCAACGCATTTTACTTATATTTTCTTCTAGTGCTTTCCTTAGTTTGGGGATTTTATTTAGTTTATTATCAAACTAAATGACTTCCATGAAGCAACACTCAAAAGAGTATATAGTTGACTTACTGACTGGGGGAAAATATTTTCACTCTAAAAACCTGTCAATTGAAAATAAATTCAAAGGACCCCATCCCAGCAAAACAAACAGTAGTTAAGGGGCTGGAGAAAGATTGCTCAATGGTTGAGGCACTGACCTGCAAAATTTAATGATGTAGATTTGATTCCCCTTATCCACCTAAAGCCAGTTGCACAAAGTGGTGCATGTATCTGGAATTCATTTACAGTACTTAGAGACCTTAGCATGCCCATTCATTCTCCTCTTCTCTTCTCTCCTCTCCTCTCCTCTCCTCTCCTCTCCTCTCCTCTCCTCTCCTCTCCTCTCCTCTCTTCTCTTCTCTTTTCTCTTCTTTCTGTCTCTCTCCACTTGCAAATAAGTACATAATAAACAAACAGTTAAGGCAAGAAATCCACTGAAAATTTTAGTTGATGTTTTTCAAAAGAAGACATAGAAATAGCCAATGAATATATGATTTTCTACCACTGAGCTACTTAAATATAAGATTTATAATGCCAATGATAATTAGGGAAATTCAATTCCACATGGATATTGAGGAGAACTATCTGTGATACAATCCTAGTGAGACCATTAATTAGCAAGACCACTAGGGAGAACTTTATGAAATATATTAAAATAAGACTAGTACATTATGTAGCTATTCCAATTTGCGACAAATATCTAAAGACAATACCTTCTAACAACAAAAAGTCTACATGTTTGTGTTTGTTTCTGCATTATACACAATTGTTAAGATATGGAATAAACATGAATGTTGATCAACAGATGAATAAAGAAATGCTCTTTGTTGCAATAGATGGTTTCAATTTGGATATCACTTTTATTGAGAATTTTAGTACTGTAATTTGATCATAATGCCTCCTAATTTTGTCCCTCTACCCCTCCCATATTCCACTGTGTACCCTCCTCTTTCCAAGTTATCCTATTTGATGTCTCGTTTTTTTCTGTCCTTCTTCATTCTCTATGTCAGAATGTTGATGGGTTTAGGATTGTGAAGGTCTTGACGGGGTAAGAACAACAATCATGAGATCATGAATGAACCCATCCATTCATGTGCTGAGGAGAGTACCCCAAAGTACTCCTTCTCACCCTGTAACTCTTATATTCATTCTTTTCCCACCTCTGCAGTGTTCCCTAAACCTTGGAGGGCATGATAGAGGTATCTATTCCATGTTGATCTCTCAAGAACCTCTTATTGTTAGCCTTTTCTTTGGTGATATGTAAATTTTCTCAGTGAGATTACCAGAAACTGAGATTCAAGGGAAACTGGTTTGTCTTCTAGCTTCTTACCTGAATTGTAATCTAGTTGCAAATTTTGGGGAGCAACTTAAAAATGTTTTGTGGTCTAGAGCTGAAGAAAGCACTGTTGTCAGGGAAATGTTGCCTTAGGAGAGCCACCTTGTGAATGTTTTATTAGTTTCTTCAGTGTTGGATCACCTATGACTACTTTTATTCCAGAAATTTGGCTGTCAACTAAACATTATTTTGGGGTCAAATTTTGATGACATCTCAGGTAATGGGAATCCATTTAGCAAGTGTCTCTAGAAATGTATATTTGATTTTGGTCACTGATTGTGGCTTCTTCTATTGTTTTTCTTGCTTGTACAGATTTTCCATGATAAAGAAATGTGAATTTTGACATTTCTGTTTTGTATATTTTTCAAAGCTAAAATTCATATTTTTAATAAAAGTTTAAATGAGATGTGCCTCCTTAAAGTAATTTTTAACTGTTGGGTAATGTATTAATTAAAATAGATCAACTACTTGCAAAAAGTACTACTTTTTCTGTTTTCTTCTTTTGTATTTTTGGGGTTTGCTTGTAAAGGCAGATGTTGGATCTGTTTTTCTTTGTTGTTGTTAGTTATGTACACAGTATGTATACAGTCATGTTGATACCATTTTTAGCCTCCTCTCTGTCTTCCCACCTCTGCAGGGACCCTCCTAGTTGGGGAATATGAGTCGTGCATTATGGGGTTAGCCATCAGTTATGGGAAAGAGGCAATGTCTTTGTGCATAATGACCCAATGTGTGGCTTTAACATTCTTTCTGTCCCCTCTTCCATAAATTTCCCTGAGCTGTGTTGGGTTCATTTTAGGTCTGCTTCAGTAATGAGGTCTTGGGAGCCTCTGTATCTCTGGATATCTGGTTTCATAGGAGTTAAGTGTTCTCTGTGTCTATCTCTGTCATCCTTGTGCTAGTACCAGGTTCATCAAGGAAGCAGCACTCTTGCTCATGTCCCCAGTTACACTTAGTTTCAGCTGGGGCCCTGTGGAATTTGATGGTTCTCTCCTTAGGATCTGCATCCATCTATAAAAGAGAAGCAAATTCTCCAAAGGAGAGTGAAGTTAGTACCAGATAAATGGGATCTGGTTTTTAAAAATATTCAGATAATCCAGATTTTCATATGTGCAAAAGTTTAGAGTCAACCCTGTATCACAATAAATCAGTATATGTGTACATCATAAATCAAAGCAAATATCATTATGCAAGTAGTATTAGCTTTCACCACATTTAATTTCCTCTTTGGTTATTATTAATGAATTTAATCATGTGTTATATACATATTGTGAAAATCAATCATAAAAAGCTGAATAAAATAAATGGTGAACTTGTAGCTGATAACTTTTTGTTTCTATTTATTTATGTTGATATGCATCTTATCATTTAAAAGATCGATATGAATTCTTTTGTGTGTATGCTCTTTGTGAAATGATTCTAAGGACATTTCCTGAAGTGTTGATTCAATTTCACAGAGAGTTTCATGGAGAGTAGAAAATTGAATGACAAGTTTTAATTTTTCAGAGGTAATTAATACCAACTTTCCTTGTTAATCCAAAGCTCCATGTGGAGGATGCAAAAATAGCTTGCTTCATTTAATATGCATAACAGATGCCATTATATTTCTACACATCTGAATAGTGTTTTCATATTGTTAAGAATTGAGTGCAGTATTTCAATCTGAATTGTTGCAGAGTTTTTTTTTTCAAGTCAATAATACAAGCTTACAAAATTAAAATGCACTACTTATGTCAAACACAACAAAATCATTGTTTGTTTATTTTTTAAGGTGCTAATAAAAAAGATTAATGATACTGCTGGATAATGAAACAATCTGCCAAGAGGTAAGCCCCAGAATATAGAGTGGCACAGTAGCAAGGAGAGTACAGAAAAAAAAAAATTTCCTTCCTGAATATATTCAACAGAATTCATTTTATCACTTGTCTGGCAACTAGGGCCTGAAAGAGTTGGCTTTTGTTTCTGTGTTGCTCAAATGTCTTGGAAACTATTTACTTCCAGACAGGAAGCATTTGCATTTGAAGAGATTTGTTGTCAAGTAATCAATAAGCATATTTGACCTCCATAAAACTCTATTTCCTAAACAAAGACATGCACTCTTACACATAGTATGAGTAACAACAGATGATTAATAGAGACCCCAGTCATTCAAATTAATGACAGTATTCTAAAGATAAAGAAGCATGTAACCAAACAAATTAAAGTTTATTAAGGTCAATGAAAGACGGTGTGGTAAAGCTTTTTAATCAAGCAGCCTCTTCAATCCCATGCATTAGAATAGAATTTCATACTTTTATATGAAAAAAAAACATAAGAACATTCTTCATTCTTCCCATTATTAAATAAAGTTGCAAAAGGGCCTTAGAAGGCTATCTTTGACAATTGTATCAGTAACTTTTTCATTGTTAAATAAAACCAAAGCAGAAGAAATTTTGGGAAGGAAAGAATTTATTTTGGCTTACAGTTCCAAAGTGTAGAGTTCATCAGGGCAGAGGTAACATGACAGGAGTGGGAGCTGGCATTACATTATAGCACAGGAAATATGAAAGACAACACCAAGTAAAATAGGGCCATAAACCTAAAGCTCCACCCCCTTGCAACCCACTTTTTCCATCAAGGCTATACCTCTTAATGCTTCCACATTCTTTCTGAACAGATCTACCAGCTGGAGACCGAGTGTTCAAACATATGAGCATATGAGAGGCATTTTGTACTCAAACCACAACAGTTCTGTGCCTGGTGATATTTAGTATTTAGAAAATTATTATTTTAATTCCATTAATGATGAAAATGATGATGAGCACATGTCTGGTACCTTAGACACTTAGACATATATTTGGTACCTGTCTTTGCATCTCTTTATTGTGCTACATTCACACAAACTTTATAGTGATTTTCACAAATGAGTAAGTAAAGGTACAAAAATTAATGTTCCAGTGGACCCATAGTTTTGTATGATGTATCCTCTGATTTTGAAGTAATTGCTTTTGAAGTTTAATCCAGCAGTACTAACTGCTGTGACAATGCTAGGCTCCACTTGAGAAACTCTATGGGCAAGATCCAGTGATATGTTTTAATAAGCACTGCAGGTAAAATTTATGAACATCTACCAAAACAGTAGTAGCTATTACAGACAACAGTGTTGATATATATCACTACTCTATCCAAACATTAACTTTCCTTGGTAGTTTAGTATTCTCCAGAAAAAAAAAAATAACAAAACAACAATAACAAGAAACACAAGTGCGCAACTGCACTTAAATCATATAAGGATTAAAATAGTGCAAAAAATACAGATGTCTGGCTTCATGTTTATGAACTAAAATACACAGGCTTTAGTTTCATTAGCTTCAAGGAGACTTAGTTTATTTAGATGATATCCAAGCTTCTTTTGGCTCTGTGCCTAATGTTTTTGTTTCTGAAACAGAATACCTGATACTGGGTAATGGATAATGAACAGAAATTTATTTTTCACAGGTATGGGGTCTGGCAAGGCTAAAATAAAGTTGAAGGCAGGTTATGATAACGGATGAGGACCTCTTTCTGCTTCCAGGATGGTTCCCCCATGCTGCATCGTGGAGGGTGAAGGGATACTGTTTTCTGCCATAGTAAAGATGGGAGAGTAAGAAGTGACAAGCTCTAACAGGTGCTGTCTTTTTTATCATACTAGTAACTCATTCAAACAGAAACAGATGGCTGTTTATCTAAAAACCATCAAAAAGGCTCAATGTCTCAACCCTCCCACTGGGGATTAAGCTTTAAACACATGAATTTTAATGAACATACTCAAAATACAGAATTAATAGTGGTATTAACTTCTTGGAATATATATAGTATGTTTAGAAATATCTATAGATCTGGGCCTTCACTTACTGAATGACACTGGCTAGTGAAGAATCACTACACATTTTTTTTCAGGTACATTTTGTTACAGAGAACAAATACCTGACCAGAACAAATTAGGAAGAAAAGGTTTATTATTGTATTACAATTTCCAGGAGAGTATCATGGTAGGGAATCCATGGTGGCAGGACTGGAAACCAAACATAACATTGAAATCAGGAAGCAAAGAACAAGCAGGAAACAGGATTGGGCTATAAAACTTCAATGCCTGCCCCCAGTGATCCACTACTTCCAACAGGGTTTCACTTCCTAAAGGCTCCAAAATTCTTTCCAAAGAGCCCCACCAACTGGGGTTAAATGCTCAAACACAAGAAGCTATGAGGGAATTTCTATATTCTACCCACTAAAGATAAGACTACACTTTTATAAGCCATTTCTATAGTTCAAATTATAAAAGATATAGTCAGTACAGCAATGTGGTGGTTGTGTTATGTTTACTTATCTTCCTTCTTCCTTACTTTAAAGCAACCAACTCTTCCACTCATATACTAAATATTCAACTCCACAGACATACTTTTGTAACAATAACAGGGCATTAGTTTTAGACAGTTCATGTATAAAATTCTTTTTAAAATATTTTTATTTATTTATTTGTCAGAGAAAGAGGGTGAGGAAGAGTGAAAGAATGGGCATGTCAGGGCCTCAAGACCCTGCAAACAAACTCCAGATGCGTGTGCCCCCTTATGCATCTGCCTAACGTGGGTTCTGGCGAATTAAACCTGGGCCCTTTGACTTTTTAGGGAAATGTCTTAACTGCTAAGCCATCCCTCTAGATCTATGCATAAAATTCTTGTAATGAATAGGACAAATCATTCAGAATAAAATGAATGAAATGACTTTAAGAATTTCAGCAAGTAGTTAAACCTATGAAAAATTTAAAATTTATATAAAGCTATGTATGTTACATTTCCATTTTTTTGATTTTTAAAGATTGAAAATATTAAAATAATATTTATATATGAAATGGTTTGGCAAATTCATGTTTAATGTTAATATAAATGTCATATTATATCTTTAAAATGGTTCATTTTAAAATGTTTTAAAATTGACATTTTAAAAGTGATTCCTCTTTTAAAGAAAAGTTTAAAAGGAAATGTGCAATATGAAAGCTTAAAATTAATTCCTTTTAAGGATTCACAGAGATAACTTACATGTTAAATGTGCTTGTCTGTAAAGCCTCCAATCCCAGGTTCGATGCACCAGCCATCCACTTAAAGCCAGATGAGAAAAATGGCACAAGTGGCATTTGTTTCAGTGGCAAGAGACGCTGGCATATTCACATGCATGCAAAAAAATTCCTTTAAACATATCTAAGAATTCTTATTTTTAGCAATGTAAATCAGACTTCCCCCAACTGCTGAGTGAAAATGTACTAAGAAAGAGTGTCCAAAGTCCAAATTTAAAATTTGGCATCAGGATCCCTGATGTTTTGTAAAGTATTATATTGGATTTCAATGAAATTTAAATTTCATAACTGAGCAGAGATCATTTATTGAATCTTTTTATTTATCTTGTTGAATTTCACAATAATGGCTGCTTATACATCACCTTCTCCATTCCACAAAGTAGCATACCATAGATTTGCCATACCAAGAAACATTAGGATCTTTACACATGCTTCTCCTTCACCCTACAATGTTTCAGGCTTGTCTTCTCATCTCTTAACGTAATTCTACTTCCCATTTCATCTATTCTTTCCTTAGATATGGTAAAATCTCACATAACTTTATAAGTATGTCATAATTGGTGAATAAAGGAAGCCTTTGAGAGTTAGCACTAATAAAATATTTGAAGTGTTACATGTAGAGGAATAGTAAAAAGCAACTGTAATGATGGAGGACGAGTTGAGTTTCGTTCAGGAGATGTTCAAACATTGTATCATTAGAGAAAAATGAGAAGTCTTTTAGTTCTTCCACTCTGGTCTACATTCACTGACATTTAATTTCAAGGATTTTCCTGTGTGATTTGATCTACATGATATAGTCTCTACACAATAAAACCATTACTAGTGGACACAAATTAAGTGCAGTTTCATTCCTTGCCCTCAAATATTTATCACACAACTATACCTCTGGATAATGATTATCATGCAAAATTGACCAAAGAAAAGATAAGAGAATTAATTGTCTTTTTAAGGACAAACAGTAAGTAACAGAGGCAGAAGTTGAACCTAGTTTTGACAGCAAATCATAGCTCATATTCACAGTCTGAATTCTACATATGTACTATTATGTTAACTGTACTATGAAATTATCTTTGTTTTGTATATTGAGACAGAGTTTCACTGAGCACAGATTCTCCTTGAATTTATCACGTGGGCCAGACTGGGTTTAACTCCTGATTCCACTGTTTCTTGCCTCACAAGCATTGCAACTACAGGAATGCAATACCACACCAACCAGAAAGTTAAAAATACGAAAAGGAATAAGGAATAATGCTTTGGTAATTACCACCTACTTTTATAAATCTGAATAAGCATTACATTTACTGCTTTTAAAAATACTCATAAATATAGCTGAAGCCCAACTCCTACCAAGTTCTCTTTCCTGTCTTTTTCATAGACTTTGTTTTTCATGAGGCCAATGTGATTTTTGTACTTGCATTTACCTAATCTGTACTCTTGGAGTGTAATTATATACACAGAAACAAACAAGGAAGGCAGAGCACAATCAAGTGAGCCATTTAATGATAGTGGCTCTGAGATTTGTGAACTTCATAGGGGAGTAGCTTTCATAAATAAACACATTAATAAATAACAAAGTCACTAACTACTGTGAGTGCATATGCTAAAGGCAAGTCTCTGAAGTAGCATTTGCCTTTTTGCTTACTATACCTATTGCCATCTACTGTCACTCATTTGAATGAAACTACTGAGAAATATGCTCTTCTATAATAATAGCTCATGAGCCAGGCGTGGTGGCACATGCCTTTAATCCCAGCACTCAGGAGGCAGAGGTAGGAGGATCGCCATGAGTTCAAGGCCACCCTGAGACTACATAGTATATTCCAGGTCAGCCTGGACTAGAGTGAAACTCTAACTCAAAAAAAAAATAATAATAGCTCTTAAATGGAATATTCTTAGTTATTTCAAGTGATCTTTACTTTGTTCTTACTGGCTACCAAGATAAAATTTATTGGGGTCTGGTGTTCTGCCCAGACAAGCTTTGAGACTGGTGAGACAACCGATGAATGGTAGCTCCAGGACTAAAACTTAGGGTCCCAACTGCCCAGTGATGATATTTTCACTATATCATGTTAGGACTAGTCACCTTCTTCACATGGCTGACCCAGGGCACCAGATTATCTACTTACTAAGCTATAATAGTTTCTATAACCAAATCTTTGAATTAGGATATTTAAGGTCTCAACTGAAAAGGTCGCTGTGCTATCTGAGTGTGATAACTAATAAATCGTTATCCTTAATTAGTCACATTTTCAGATTAGTCACTAGTCACTGCAAGGCCTGTAGGTATATTAACAAGAGCTTAATGACCTTTGAGAATCAGAGGCATCAAATGAAAGATGAACTCAAGCTTTCATAACTACTTAAGGAATGCCAACTCATTTTATATAATGAAGATAATGAACAAAAGCAAATCTTCAACAGGCTGTACATGTAATTCTAACACTCTGGAGACTGTGAGAGAAAAACATCCTACTCAAGGTCACCATGGAGCACTCACTTCAAGAAAAATAATCAAAAGCATACACAAACAAACTTTATTTCAACACTAAAATATATCTGAAGAATAATTTCTCTGAATTTTTTCTTTCCCTCCCTATTTTTACAAAGTTGGAGAGCTGCATGACTCATCAACAACAACTCTGTAATTTTGTTGTGTAGCTGAGCTGTTTCCTCTAAATCCATTATTCCTTCCTTGAAGGAAGATGTAGACTCTGGAGCCTCAGGGAGCTAGTGAAACTTGCCAGGCTCAGGAAAGTCACAAAGTGTTTTAATATTCATAAGGCCTCATCCCCTATTTATATAAGTAAGTAATTGCTGTAGAGAGGAGAGACTTTGACAGAGTTACCTATAGATTGTATATGGAGCTCCAAGAACATAGCTTTTATGAGATCTCACCCACGCAAGAGTTGGTGTTCTGATAATATAGCTGCCTTTGAATCATCCTGTATGTACACCCTGTAAACTTATTGGTTTGCCTATCTATACTTGAGTGGAATCATATTATGGGGGAAAATAAAATATTTTATTGCATTATAAAAAGGAAAACAATATTGATACATATAATAGCCTGGATGAAACTGCAGATAATTATGTACAATGAAAAAAATCATCCAGGTTATGCTTTGTATGATTCCATTTACAAAACATTTTTAAAATGATACAACAATAATGGAGCTGGAAAAATGTCTTACTGGATAAGTGCACTTGCTTGCAAAGCCTGATGGCCTGGGTTTGATTTCCCAGTGCCCATGGAATTCCAATGCATACATGGAACATGCATCTGGAGTTAATTTTTGGAATGCCCATTCTGTCTCTCTCTCTCTCTCTCTCTCTCTGTCTTTCTCTAAAATATTTTTTTTTCTTGTTTTTCGAGGTAGGGTCTCACTCTGGCCTAGGCTGACTTGAAATTAGCTATGTAGTCTCAGAATGGTCCCGAACTCACAGCTACCCTCTTACTTCTGCCTCCCAAGTGCTGGTATTAAAGGCATGCACCACCATGCCCAGCCAATAAATATTTTAAATGATGCTATAATCAAAGTAGAGATTGGTTTGTCTTTCAAAGTTTAATGAGGTGATGAATATGGAAGGAAAGTAAGAAGTAAAATAAAGTAACAACAGGTAGTATTTTTTTGATGATAAGAAAAATTATCTAGCTTATTGCTGATAATGCCGATATGCTAATTTTACACTGATCTCATAGTTTTGTAAGATACAGTGACTATAAGAAACTGGATAATGTACATATGGAAACTATATTTTGAATAGCTGAATAGGAATCAAAAATTATCTTTAAATAAAATCAAAAAGTTACAGACTGCAATTAAAGCATATAGTTCATTTGATAACACAAGAGGGTTTCGGTGAACAGGTGATTCTGGACTGGAATCAGGAGAACTTCACAGAAACAATTAGACATGGGAGAGGGACATTCCAAGTAGAAGTGTCATTCTGCTGCAGTATGGGCCATGGATCAGAGGAAGCTCTTTAGTTGATATTGAAACATACTATAAATGGCTATTATAATTTCAAGAAGTAATGAGAGCCTGATGTTATGAATGTGTCCCATTTAGTTATGCTAGTCATTCAAGGGATTCAACCATATAAGGTAAAGTGGAAGGTATTCTGAATAATGGACAAAAATAGATGACTATAATTCATTAAGCAATATTTTGTATATTTTATTAGTGCAACAAAACATTAGATCATTATAACTTAACAACAATTTGGAAATAATTAGTGCAGTGTAATACATAGTTTATCGAAATTACATTTTACAGAATACATATTTTCACAAAAATTAATTGTTGCAAATTCATCTGTTGAAAAATCAAAGAAAATAGTTTGTCCCTGTAAATCTTCCATTTCCATCACATATTCAATATGTAGTGCCTAGAGAAAAATAAAACTATCACAATCAGCTATATATCTCCTTTTACTCATGTATTTCTCAACACAGTGAACATTAATTACATTCTAGATGATGAATACATAGCAATGGGAAGATTCATTTTTATCAAAACTAGAGTTATGGACGCCTTAAGAACTATACCTATTTATTGGTTATTTTAATTAGTATTTAATTGTACTATTTTATTTTAAATTAAGAGATAAAATTGCATGTATCTATCATATGCAGTGTGTTTTTCAAAGTATATATTTTTGGCAGAATAAATTCTGCCTATGCACTTTATATCAGCATTACATTAGGTAAACCATCTCTCTTGCTGTCATTAGCTTCCTCATCTGTTTTAAAAAAAAAAAAAATAACTTCACTTTTCTTTACCACTGAGTAGAACTCCATTGTATAAATGTGCCACATCTTCATTATTCACTCATCAGTTGAGGGACATCTAGGCTTGTTCCATTTCCCAGCTTTATGAATTGAGTGGCAATAAACATGGTGGAGCATGTACTTCTAAGGAAATGGAATGAGTCCTTAGGATATATGCCTAGGAGTGCTATAGCTGGGTCATATGGTAGATCAATTTTTAGCTATCTTAGGAACCTCCACACTGATTTCCACAGTGGCTGGACCAGATTGCATTCCCACCAGCAGTGTAGAAAGGTTCCTCTTTTTCCACATCCCCACCAGCACATTTATACAATGGAGTTCTACTCAGCGGTAAAGAAAAAACAAGTTATGAAATTTGCAGGAAAATGGGTGGATCTGGAAAGGATTATACTAAATGAGGTAACCCAGTCCCAGACAGCCAAGCACCACATGTTCTCCCTCATATCTGGATCCTAGCTATAGATGATTGGGCTTCTGTGTGAGATGGAAAAAACTCAGTAGCAGAGGCCAGTAAGTTAAAAAGGTGATATAAAGGGAAGAGAAAGGAAGGGAGGAGGGTACTTAATAGGTTGGTATTGTATATATGTAAGTAGAAGAATAGATTAATGAGGGTGAAAAGGCCCAAAGTGAGGTCAGGGGAGAAGATTTACTAAAGGAAAGGTGGAGGGAGGGCTAATCAAAATCTAAGAGGATGCAAATAAATCATATGGAATCCGCCAGTTTCAGACAATGGAATTCTCAGGAGCCATAGATCATTCTTAGAAAATGTTCAGTGCCAGGGATGGGATACCTCCAGTGAGTTGTTGGCCAGGGAGGTCCCCGATGCCCCCAAAACATTATAGGCCATTGCATAGGCCCTTGGTTTCCCACAAGGAATAGATGGTAAGACCCTATTGCTGAAGACTCCACATACTTGGGCTGCAAGGCCACTGAGAAATCCTGCTGGAACTGAGCTGACAACCTCCTCCATGTAGACCAGCTGGCAGAAAGCTGGAAGAAGCCATTCTATATGCAGTTCAATGGGAGAAAGAGATACCACCAGTGAAGATACTCAACAGTGGACACTGCAAGCCTTATAATTGGCCAGCCAGCCCAAATGAGCCATCAGGTGCAATAGTGGCATGTCTGTCATGGTGGAAACCAACTGCCATCCAACTGGACTGGAGGCCCACTCCTTGGGGGGGAAACACATCCCTGATACTGAAAACTTAAAACAGGGGTAGTCATGAGCCCTAGGGGTGTAACATCTGCTGATGTCTGGAAAAATGTATATACTGTGCTTATCAAACTGCCTAGTAAGCACATCTCTTAATATTTATACCCTTATATTAATGCTACTCTCACTTTGGGTAGAGAATCTTCTCTTTTCAGATGGCAATCACCTTGAGACGACTCAGAAGGTATCATAGTGCTGGAAATAAGTGACTGGAGTACTGAGTAACATCTCGATCACACCTTCCAAGGCTCAGGGTCTAATGCGGAAGAGGTGGCAGAAACAATGTAAGAGCCAAAGGAAGGGTAGGACTCCTTCCAACGTGCTCGCTCCAGACATAAAATGGCCTGGATATCCATGACCTCATAGTGCCTGACACTACCTACACAAGACCATCATAAGAGGAGGAAAGGACCATGACATCAAAATAAAAGAGAGACTGATTGAGATGGGGAGGGGATATGATGGAGAATGGAATTTCAAAGGGGAAAGTGGGGGGGGGGGAGAGGGAGGATATTACCATGGGATACTTTTTTTTTTTCTTTTTTGATTTTGTGAGGTAGGGTCTCACTCTGGTCCAGGCTGACCTGGAATTAACTCTATAGTCTCAGGGTGGCCTTGAGATCACGGCGATCCTCCTACCTCTGCCTCCCAAGTGCTGGGATTAAAGGCGTGTGCCACCATGCCCGGCTTTACCATGGGATACTTTTTATAATCATGGAAAATGTTAATAAAAATTGAGAAAAAAAAGAAAAAAGAAAAAAAAAAGAAAATAATCTTACCTACTTTGCATCACTTTAATATTTCTACATCTAAAGAATATGTCATATTTCCTCAGATGCTTTGTATAGTCACATCTAGTATCTCTGCTATCAAGCTTGTACAATTAATTTCCTTACCTTTCTGCACTTAGAAGTTGGACTTCCTTATTTCATGCAGTCTCTACAGGTAGTTTCACAAAAACCCTACTAGAACTTCATCAGAATCCTACATGCTAAGGGCATGAGACATCTGTCTCTAATGCATGTGCTACATTGATACCATATTCAGGTTTAGTTATAAGTGCTTCTTGGAGTTTCTCTACACCATCTGTGTTTCTCTCTCTCTCTTTCTTGATTTTTGAAGAAGAGACTCAACCTAGTCCAGACAGACATAGAATTCATTCTGTAGACAAGGATGGCTTTGAGCTCACAAGAATCCTCCTACCTCAGATTCCCAAGTACTGAAGTTAAAGGTGTGAGCTGCCATGTCCAACTTCATGTTAGAACTCTCATCTGATGTTATCTAAGGAATATTGAGCTAAATATGAATAAAATTCATCTTATTTCCAAAAATTTTGTTATTTGTTTGTTCTTTTCTAGCCTAATGTCACAACCACAAAATCCAATAATTCTGCATTAATCTGAAAATATGCTTGAATTATCATACCCCCCAATTAACTCTGATCAGAATCCTAAGAAATACAGATAAACCTATAAAGTATAATGTGAACTTCACATGCATTTTTCAGTGAGCATTGTTATGCATTAAATTTGTGTCATATATTATAGATCCTTTATCCTTATGGTGCCCTTTGTCTTTCAAATTTGGGGTGACTTTGCTTCACTAATATAATTCTTTCCAGGCCTATTCTTTTTTCTTGCAAATTTCATACTTGAATTTTCCATGCTGCTGAATATAATTCCATTGTGCACATATACTATATTTTCATTATTTGCCCATTGAATGAGAATTTAGGCCAATTCCACTTTTATGATATTGTAAATATAGCAGCAATCATATGCATGTGTGCACACGTGTGTATGGGGGCATACATGGTATGTGTGCACATCTATGTCAAAGTCAGAGAGCAATGTCAGGTGGCTTTCTCAGTCACACTTTGCACTATTTTTGAGACAATGTCTCTAGACCAGGTAGTCAGAAAGCCTCAGGACATCAACTCACAAGTACAGGGATTAAAAATGGGGCTGGAGGGATGGCTTAGCAGTTAAGGTGTTTGCCTGCCAAGCCAAAGGACCCAGGTTCCCCAGAACCCACATAAGCCAGATGCACAAGGTGGCACATGCATCTGTAGTGTGTTTGCAGTGGCTAGAGGCACTGGTGTGCCCATTCTCTCTGTTTCTCTGTCTTTGTCTCTGTCATTCTCTCTCTCTCTCTCTTTCTCTCTCTCTCTCTCCCCCTGACTCTCTCAAATAAATAAATAAATAAATAAATAAAAACTTTTAAAAAATTGCTCCTTATGCCTACCTTTTATGTGGGTGCTGGCAATCCAAACTCAGGTCCTCATGCTTTTGTGGCAAGCACTTGTCACACTGAACTGTGTCCCAAACCCCAATTTCATAAGTTTTAATGTACATTTAATTAATTTCAACTAAGTTCGAGCATTTTTTCATATATCCATTCATTATCTAGCCAGATTTCTTACTTGGTTTATTATCTTTCTATATTTATCAGTTGATTCCTATTGAACAGTTATGTTTTATTTGTTCACAAATACATATGATAGTAAAAATTTAGCACATAGATATATACATATATATATGCATCACAAATGACTTATTTTATAACTATTTCACCAATTTTTAATTATTTCTTTTGTCTTACAAAAGTACTTATATTCCTAAATATGTGACTCTATAAAACTTATTTTTATTTTAAACACATAATTTGGTCACAAATTTGGAAATATTATACCATTCTAAAATTTTTGTTTTCAAAATTAAATATTTACTAAATGCCATGTATAAGTGTAAAATATGGGAGAGATAGATATTACTAAATCTAGCATAAACAATTTGATATTACATCATTTCTCCATATATTTTAGAACTACTTTCTATCCTTATAATAACATAATATTAATGTTACATTTATAATAATATAGGACCTACATTTCAATTTTCATATGTGTCAATTTTCAAAACCTTTTTAAGTTTGTAAGAGCGCCTATGTTGAATTAATAAATCAACTGTATATGTAGTATTCCCTCCATTCCATTTAAGTTTTATTTTTTGTTACATATCTATAAGGTTTTCTCAGATATTTTACAAATTTGTTGTATTTATTCCTACATGGAATAAATAGAAAGGAATACTTAAAAAATAATTTATTGTGTTATTTTTGTTCACTTACTTGTTTGTTTTTGAGATCAGGTCTCACTAGGTATCCTAAGCTCACCTGGAACTCATTATGTACTCTAGTATGAACATGAAATTGTTGTGATTCTCTTGTCATATCCTGCCAAGTATTATGATTGCTACCATACCTAGTTATTTAAAAATTAAAATCTATGTTTAATATTCATGATGCATAGGAACTCAAATTGAAATTGTATAAATATATCCATGTTCCTCAATTTGCTACACTCCCTCAATTTTATATTTAATTCTCTTTGAATTTTATGAGTTTTTAATATATTCCACTTAATCCAATATCACCTTTTTCTTTTGTGTTTTTGAAGCAGGGTCTACATAGTCTGAAATGGATGGAACTCACTCTGTAGTCCACTGAGGTCTTGGTCATGCCAGTCCTCCAATCTCTGCCTACAAGTTCTGTGATTGAAGCATGTATCATGACATGTGGCCTGAGTCTTACAAGTTTTCTTAATTTTCTTTTCTTTTCTTTTTTTTTTTTTTAGCATCATGGAAGTTTTATTTGGATGTGGATTTTAAACTATCAATACAAATGCCAAGATACCACACAAAACATCCACAGTAACTTTTCCATTTTTTTGGAATTTTCACAAACATTTCCTACATAATTCAACATGTAACAGAGAAATGGCACATTTTTCTTTCATTTTGCATACAATGGAAAAACAAGTATATATATATATATAAATATATATATATATATATTTTACAAATTTTAACTAATAAACACTAGGCAGGTTGACAGTTTAAGTCTATAAGTGAGAAATTACCTAACAAAAATAATGAGAATTTACTCAGCATCAGCCACTTCCATAACCAAATGTTATTCTGATAAAACTTGCTGTCCATCAGACTTCTGGTATAAACTAGTATCCTGTAGTACTGCTGCTCACACCTGGGTTCTTCACAATTTACAAAATGTGAAAAGTGGGAGCAAACATTTGAAAAAAAAAACACACCCTCAGAGTTCATTATGAGTAGAAGTGTGACGGAATTTCTGTCCAAGCATCTAGAAATCACCCAAGCTTTATAAATCTATATTCAAGAGGAGCAGTTTTGTCCAACAGAGGAGCTGAAAACCAAACTCAAGTGTTTAGGTGGGGGGGAGGGGTTGGGATATTCAACCTCCATTTGAAAATTGTCTTAAAAAAAAGACCACCAAAAATAGATTCACTAAATTTATTTTAAAAATCATAAAACGTTTCTTACAAAAGAGCATTACATTCTGCACACTGCTCTGCACAAATGCCAGGGACATGTGGACTATTACTTTCCTCCCTGTCCCCCCCCCCAAATGTTTACAATGACCACAAAGCAAGGTGTTCACAATAATTACACGGGGGAATTTTTTTAAAACCACCAACAAAGAACAAAAAATAAAACTCACTCACTCTGCTGCTGTTTCAAAATTTCAATGTTAGTTTTTTGCATGCCCTCCCTCCAACCCTGTTTGTAAGGAACTAAAACATTACATCTGGTGAACAGCAAAGATTTCACTACACCTCAAATGCAGAACATCTATGAAGCAGAGGAATGTTGGCTTTTTAAACAGAAGCAGATAAAAAAAAAAAAAAAAAAAAGATGCAGGACTCCTTCAGTTCTTCACTAGTCTTAGAAAAACTTTCCAGAATACTGCTTCACACTGTTCTGCAGCAAATACTGTGCATTCTGTATCTGGTCCTGTGTTCCTGTAATAGTAATGATCCAATCTTCGGATCCTTCTAAAGGTTCATCAATTTTGATGAAAGCTCCAGACTCATGGCGAATTTGCTTAATACGCTGACCACCTTTGCCAATAATAGATCCAGCCAAATCTTTGGGAATAGTTACTTGTGTAGTAATAATAGGTCCACCAAGATCACCGTAAGAGCCACGTCCCCCTGCATAGGAATAATCATATCCTGAGCCACCCTGTGGTTCATAAGCCATTTGCCATTCTGATGGGCTCCATGTATCTATTGCAGAGTCTCAAGTTTCATCAGCACTGAAACCAACCATGCCATCATAGCGGTCTCCAGGTCTCCCTCTTCTGTCATAGGCCATTAGATCTCCTCCTCTGGGTGGTGGTGGTGGTGGAAGAGGAAGATTCAGAGCTCTGCTACCACCCCGGCCACCCCGGCCAGGAGGAGGAGGAGGAGGAGGTCCTCCACGAGGGCTCATGTCATCGTAATCTCTTCTAGAGGGAGGCATGGGACATCCACCCCGACCAGGAGGCATTCTGTCAAAACCACCTCTTCCCCGCATGGGAAATCCCACAGGACGACCACGACGGTCATCAAACATCATTGTAAAACCACCATAATCGTAGGTTTCGTCGTAAAAGTTAGGATCATAAGGTTGTGCAAGACCTTTGATGGGAGACTCAGATATAAGATCAAGGATGATCTTTATGCACTCCACAACGTCAGGCTTTCCTCCAATAAGAACAACTCTGTCGGTGGAATGAGGGCAGCATTCTTGAAAAAGTTTGATTGTTGTCGGAGTGTTCTCTCCAAGTTCTTTGATTTTAGCTCCTTTAACTCCAATAATTCCTCCTGCCAGACTCTGATGAATTAACAGTCTGAACTCACAGTCAAAGTCACTTCCTTTATAGTGTTGGTAATTTAAGCATTCCACAGCATCAGATTCGAGCGGAAGCTGGCTGGTTGCACTGGGTGATGCCAACTGCAGGCACTCTTCAAAGGTAGGGATGATTTTCTTCAGCATTTCTCCAATTGTTTCAATATCAGCACTGATGCTCAATCTGTGCTCGGGGCCACTGCTGTCTGGGACTGAAACACTGGCATTGTAATCTGTATGAAGCGCCTTAATATTCTTGCCTCCTTTCCCAATCACTGCCCCAGCATTCTTGCTCTGAAGCAGAATGCACAATTCAACCATCTCATCTGTGTTTCTAGATCCTTTAAATGCTTGTTCCTCTTCCATATCCTCTGTAGGGCGTTTACCAAATTCACCATTGGTTTCAGTGTTGGGGAAGGTTTCCTCTGGTTGTTCAGTTTCCATTTTCTTATATTAAAGACAGTTATCTAGAGGCGGCAAACAAGTGGGGACAGGCAAGACGTCGGTGCAGCGAAGAAACAGAGGGTAATGGCGTCTGCAGTAGCCTAGCCAATCTTCTTCTTCTTCTTTTTTTTTTTTTGATGTTATATCTTGCCCCAGGCCAAGATGAGCTGGAATTCACTATGTAGTCTCAGGCTAGCCTTGAACTCACATTGATCATCCTACCTCTCCTTCATGAGTACATGGATTAAAGGCATGCACCACAATGTGCAGCTCTTACAAATTTTTGAATGTAGAAACAATCACTGAAAATCATAGCACTTTTTCCCCCTAAATTCTTAAATCTATCTTTTATCCTTTAAACAATTGTCTTTTAATACAAACTATGATCTTTAATCCAATGTTTAATAAAAAAATGTATTGATGGGCTGGAGAGATGGCTTAGTGGTTAAGCGCTTGCCTGTGAAGCCTAAGGGCCCGGGGTTCAAGGCTCGGTTCCCCAGGTCCCACGTTAGCCAGATGCACAAGGGGGCGCATGCGTCTGGAGTTCGTTTGCAGAGGCTGGAAGCCCTGGCGCGCCCACTCTCTCTCTCCCTCTATCTGTCTTTCTCTCTGTCTCTGTCGCTCTCAAATAAATAAATAAAATTTTAAAAAATGTATTGATTATTCCTTCAGGTCACTAAGACAAATTAATCTACTACCCTTTATAAAATACACCCCTTCTTCTCAGGGTTTTTTTTTTAATGCGTATTTTTAATGTCATTAATAGCTTTTTAAATGTTTTCCAATTTATGTTATTCCTTTGAACTGTAATTGTAGTGAATTATGAAACAGGTCATTCATGTAAAAAATCATTGTTATTTAACATAATCCAACTTTTTACATATATTTAGATTGGTTGTCTAGTTTATTTAATTTTTACTATGGATTTAAAAGTCTTTATTTTCAAAAATAAATTACCCCATGATTTTCTTTGCATATATTGCTTGATTGGTTGAGTATTATGAAATTGCTAATCTTGTAAATGTTTATAAAGCTTTCCCTTTGATTTCTTTACATTTTAGACACCAAAACATATCATAATCCCTCAGCTCATTGTTAATCATATGCTTTTGTATTCTCCTATGGTCTGACTTTCATACCCTCTTTATTCTTTCACTATTCCATGGACCCAGGGAGAATACAGAGGGTTAAGTAATATACAGAACTTGCTTGACGGTTTTAGATTTAGACCATGTGTCCCCTAGAATGATTTTAGACCACAAAATAAAGACAAAATTGGAAATATTCTACTTTTCCAAGAAAAGAGTGATGATGATAAAGTAAGATATTCTGTGTTATTATAAACTGAAAAATTTAATGATGAATGCAGGTGCCAATAACATTGGTATCATCTTATATTGTAAAACAACAACAAAAACATGTGCACCTGCCAAAAGAGAGACCCTGAGGCTCTTAAGTGCTCATCACTGAAACAGATTAAAAACAAACCCAACATAGCTCAGGGAATGTTGTGAAGAGGGGGCAAAAAGATTATAAGAGCCACAGGTTGGACATAATACCCAGAGGTATTGCCTTTCCTGAACAACTGACTGCTGCTCTCACAACGCATGACCAACAATTCCATGGGGAATAAATGCATCCTCACTGGGAGGGTCCCCAGCAGAAGGAGGACAAGGTAAGGGAAAGGATGCTACCAACATTTGATGTATCCATACTAACTATATTTGTAATTAATAAATAAGGAACACATGGGAGAAAAGAAAATACAAATAGTATTATTTCCATTTTTATTACCCATATATTCAGACACATATACTGTTTGAGATAAGGTTCTTCATTAAACAACCATGTTTTGAGTATGACCTATACAATAGTGGGATGATTTTACAAATAGAAGCATAACAAATTCTAAGAAACAGAAGGACTCTTCCTTAATCTTCCTTGTCAAATTGGCTGGATTGAGAAAAGCCTGTGAGAGTAGTAAAGCACTCTTCTGGATATGGCGGTGAGAGCATTTCCAGGGAAAATTAAATAAGAGGAGCTGACCTGTCCTGAATAGTGGTGGAGCTATACAATAAAAACTACAAATTACCGTTGAAAGAAATCAAAGACCTGAATCAATGTAAAGAAACAGATATTCTGAGCCGGGCGTGGTGGTGCACACCTTTAATCCCAGCATTCGGGAGGCAGAGGTAGGAGGATCGCCGTGAGTTCAAGGCCATCCTGAGGACTACAGAGTTTATTCCAGGTCAGCCTGGACCAGAGTGAGACCCTACCTCGAAAAACCAAAAAAAAAAAAAAAAAAAAAAAAAAAGAAACAGATATTCTGAGATTTGAAGACTCATCATTGGTCAAATAACAATATCTATTAAATAAATCCATAATTTCAACAAAATTATTAAATACTGTTTCACTTTTTTTTTAAATTTTATTTATTTATTTATTTGAGAGCGACAGACACAGAGAGAAAGACAGATAGAGGGAGAGAGAGAGAATGGGCGCGCCAGGGCTTCCAGCCTCTGCAAACGAACTCCAGACGCGTGCGCCCCCTTGTGCATCTGGCTAACGTGGGACCTGGGGAACCGAGCCTCGAACCGGGGTCCTTAGGCTTCACAGGCAAGCGCTTAACCGCTAAGCCATCTCTCCAGCCCAAATACTGTTTCACTTTTTAATAAACAGGAAAGTTTTCTGTGTTATATTTGTGAATTATACAAAAGGTCAAAAATTGACCTAAGCAATCCTTAAAAGAAACTAACTGAATTAGATGGTTCATGTTTTCTGACTTCAAGACTTACTACAAAATAACGATAACAAAATTGCTGTAAATGTAGAAATCTAGATCAATTTAATAAAATTAGGAGTTCAAAATTAAGCTCATATTTTCCTTGTCAACTGATTCTCAACAATATGGCAGAATTTTTCCCTGATGAATGAGAATGGATTAACTGGAAAATACTACTCAAAAAATTAGCTGTCCTCCTTCTCCACAACACTTGCAAAAACTGATGCAAACTTGGGCTGGAGAGATGGCTTGTTGGTTTAGCACTTGCCTGTGAAGCCTAAGGATCCCAATAAGAGGCTCAATTCCCCAGGACCCACATTAGCCAGAGGCACAAGGAAGTGCATGCATCTGGAATTCGTTTGAGTGGCTGGAGGCCCTAGCTCACTCATTCTCTCTCTCTCTCTCTCTCTCTCTCTCTCTCTCTCTCTCTCTCTCTCTCTCTCTCCCTCCCTCCCTCCCTCTTTCTCTCTCTGTCTGTTGCTCTCAAATAAATAAATAAAAATAAACAAAAAAGTTAAAAATAAATTGATGCAACCTGGACTCAGAAATGTATTTAAGAGACAACACAGTTATCAACAGTTCCTTTGGTATTGAACTAAAAGTGCAGGTAGACAATGAAAAAGTAGAAAAAATGAACTTAAACAATCCTTGGCCATCTATGGTGTTTTGAGTGTGAAGTGTCAATTGTGGACTCATTTGTTTGAGTGCTTGGTCTCTGGCTGGTGATATTGTTTCAGGGGGTTGTAGAACCTTTGAGAGGTAGAAACTTGCTGAAAGAGTTGTGTCACTGTGGTTGGCCTTGAGATGTGACATACTGGATAAACTGGCTTTTGTTGCTTCCTCCCTGTTGTGTTATAATGTGAGATCAGATGTGCCCTGCTGCTCTGCCCTTTCTGCCATGATGAAGTGTTCTCTCCAAACAAAAAGTGAAAATAAACTTCTTTCCTTCCTTAGCCTGCTTCTTTTTGGGTGCTTTGTAATCAGCAATGAGAAAACAACTGGTGTACCATCTAATAATAAACATACATTGCAGAATCTAGAGAAAATATTTGCAGATCATATATTGTATAAGTCTTAACACCCACACTATATAAATAAATTTTTTACTCTGCTGCCTAAAAGACAAGAACAAACATGTTTCTAAGGAAGATATATAAAGGATCAACATATTCATAATGAGATGTTCAGTACTTTTAGGCGTTAGAAAAATACAAATCAAACTGACAATGAGATACAATTTCATTCCTAGTAGAATAGCTCTAATCAAACAGACAGCAGGAATTGGAAATAATGTAATGAATTTATAACATGCACATACTGCTGAGAGTAGGCAAAATGCCGTAGAACCTTTGTAAACTGATCCCCACTTCCAGGGAAATTTTCAAAAAAATCAAAATTATTTGTGTACATAAGTTCGTATTTCATAGCAATGCTATTGCTAATACTCATTCAATTAAATAATTCACCTCAGAATGCCAGTTTATAAATAAACATAATACATACAATGTAATAGTATTTAACAATTAAAAGTGCATGCTAGAGTGTAGGTAAACCTTGAAAAGACTAAATAAGTCAGAAAAAGCCACATATATCTTGGTTCCATCCATATAAAAATGTCAAGAATAGACAAGTACATGGTGAAAGAAAAAAAATCAGTCATGAATAGAGAGTGTAGATAGGGTACAATAGAGTCTATTCATAAATATGGGGCTTCTGGGACCAGGTTGTGGTTCAGAAGTTTATCATTTGTTTTTTTGTACACAAAACACTAATTCTCACTCCCATTGCCACCAAAACATGGAATATTATTAGGGTAAGGATTATATTCCCGAATTACATAGAACTGGTTCTCCCCAAACAGTAATTATAGCTATAAACATTGTTTAATATATTGAGTTAATTTTATTGTATTTGGATCATATCACTATTAGTAAAAGTTCTATTCATATACATATATACAATATACACAATAATTATGTACAATAATGAGGAAAATTGAGCATATATTTTCTTTATCATTCTTCTAACAGTTTCTGAACCTTATATGTGCACATAGCTATACACGTGTGTTATTCTTTATTTGATTGTGAACCGTGATTCAAGTTTTCCATAAATTTCAATTTTACTCACATTTCTATTTTTATTTTCAGTTATGAAAAGCCTCATTTTTAGGAAATAGTCTACTAATGCAAGAAAGATGAATCATCTCACCCATTATACTATTGTTGGAATTTCAAATTGTTATGAAAAAGACTTGAACAAAACAAGCAAGTTTAATATTATAGTCCCCTTAATAGGCACTTCATAAATATCTGTTGAATGAATAAATTAACATTGGGAGATTTTTAAGAAACTTAATGACCATTGTAGTAAGCTTTGAATTGTTGGTACAAATCACCCATCTAGAAGAACCTTGTAGGAGGAAAGGGTTTATTTTGATTTATAGACTCAAGGGGAAGCTCCATGATGGCATGGGAAAGAGTCACATGAGCAGAGGTTGGGTATCACCTATGCCATGGCTGGTAGAAACAGCAGCAAGAGAGTAAGCTGGCTAACACTGGAAAGATAGGGCTAATAAAATATCCAAGTCCAACTGGGTGTGGTGGCAAATGCCTTTAATTGCAGCACTTGGAAGGCAGAAGTAGGAGGATTGCTGTGAACTCAGGGCCATCCTGAGACTCCATAGTGAATTCCAGGTTAGCATGGGCTAGAGTGAGACCCTACCTTGAAAAACAAACAACAACAACAACAACAAAAAAAAAAAAAAAATTCAAGTCCACCCTGAACTAAAGTAAAAGTCATGAGGGCTGAGTATTTCTTTCCTGTTTTCCAGTACTATGTATTATTTATCCTTTCCTGACATTCATAGTAGCAATTCTTTTCACACCATTTACTTAGACTTTATAACAAAACTTGAAGTCCATCATGAATACAAGTATTGATATATCTTGATTATGTTTTGTTGAAAGGTTTTGAAGATATTTTCATCTATTCATCTACAATGATATTACAGTAGTTGTAGCATTCATAGTACAATCGGTAAAGACTACATAATCTTCTTAATGAATTTACCTGATTCTTATCTTTTAGTCATTTAGGTATCTACAATACTATGATCATTAATTTATTCATCCAGCAGATATTTATGAAGTGGAATATAATATGAAAATAAATTGCTTTATTCAAGTTTTTTTGCTTAACCATCTGAAAGCCCAACAACAGCATAATAGATGAAATGATTCATCATTAAGGATATAGTCTTGGTTTAAAATATTATCTTCAGAGAGATGGCTTAGCAGTTAAGGCACTTGCATGCAAATCCAGGTTAGATTCCCCAGAACCCACGTAAGCCAGGTGCACAAAGGGGCACATGTTTCTCGATTTTGTTTGCAGCAGCTGGACACCCTGGGAAGCCCATGCCCTCTCTCTCTCCTTTAGTCTCCCTGTTCCCTTCTCTCTCTTTCAAGTTAATAAAGATAAATTTTCAACCTCATTTTCTTCCAGTCTCTATGCTTTTATCCTCAACAGAACCAAATTCTTCAAGCATTTCATCTATATGCTGAAACTTCTTCGATATCTTTGGCTCAAAATAAACTTTTATGCAACCTAAACTATATAGACTTATAATGTATGTATAAAAATGAGGATTTACTGGTAATACATCTTAAAGAAATATATTTTACAATATTTAGTATTGGGGAGATTTTAACTCAGTTGGTAAAGTACTTGTATCACCAGCATGAATACCTGGATTTAGTACCCAGAGCCCATATGAAAATATGAATACCAGCACTGGGGAGGCAAAAAAGGTGCCTCAGGCCCCCTGACGAGCCAGGTTAGGTAATCAGCAAGCTTCAAGCCAATGAGAGACCCTGCCTCATCCAAAGTGGATGGCATTCTTAAAGATAATATTTGAGGTGATCCTCTGGCCTCCACCTAACTATGCACACATGTGCCCCCACACACATGTGCCCTTACACACACACACACACACACACACACACACACACACACGTACGTCATATGTCCATCATTAGAAGAAAGGATAACAAAGATGTGGTATATCTACACAATGGAATTCTACACAGCAATAAGAAAAAACGACACAAAGAAATTTGAGGAAAAATGGTTGAACTTGGAACTGATCATTCTCAGTGAACATACCCAATCACAGAAAAAAAGTTGACACATAGTCTCACTCATCTACAACACCTAACCTGAATCTACCCAAGATACCTTATATACCCAGCAAGCACCTCATGGACTAGACAATAGGATGGATGGGAGGGCGGGGAGGGAATCAAAGGGTGGAAAACAGTAATCTGGACCCAAAGGGCAATGGTACCATAAAATTCTACTTCCTAAAAGACAGACCACATGGCTGAACCTTCACTAGACCCTTACAGGAAACACCTGAACCACAAGACACTGGAGAGGGTAGGATCAAGACTAACCTAAATCTTCGACATCTTCCCTCCCACCCTCTCCCCCTCTCCCCTGTCTCTCTCTCCTCTCTAACTCTTGTATATTAGTTATGTTTTCCCTCAATTTCTTAGTGGACACTGACCTGTAACCCCCACTTCCAGCTTGGGGCTACCATCCACAATGAGCTTTTGATCAGAGAAACCTACAAGTTTTCCCAAAACAATGACAGACTTCTGTCAGAGTACTTGATGACCCACCAAAGGCCAGTGGTCAGACCCTATTGCTGAAGACTCCATATGCAGTTGACACGTAAAATGGAATGACATGGCTGGAAGCCAGGAGAGAGTCAGTCCCCAGACAGTAAGCGTGTTTAGTGCCAGAAGTTGTTACATGGGCAACTGGGGGAAATGACCAATATCTGTCCAAGCAACTCATGGTCTAACATAATTAGCAACAAATAACCTGATGTGATGCCTACACAAGTGCAATAGTGGCACACAGCCATGGTGAGGAACCAACTGCTCTTGATTTAGCTAACTGATCCATTCAGTGGTACTAGACCCATAGCTGGAGCTGGGAAACAAGTCAGAACCATACCCAAACACAAGCCCACTCTAGAATATCAAGCTACCATCAATCATGGGGTACAAGAAGGCCTACACCTATTAAACTGCCTATCAAAAAAGTAAGTGTTATCTCAATTTTCTGGGTACTAACTTACTCTCCATTGGAGAATCTGCTTCTCTTTTTCAGATAGATGCAGATCCTAAGGAGAGAGCTGCCCCAACATACCTCAAAAGGGGCCCAACTGAAACTAAGGACAACTGGCAAAATAAGCAAGGGTGATGTTTTCCTGTGAACTGGATACCAGCACAAATGGGAAGGAGATCAACACAGAGAAAAATCAACTCCTACCAAATCAGAGAGCCAGAGCCTCAGAGGCCCCCAACACCTCAACACTGAAGCAGACCAAAAATGAACCCAACATGGCTCAGGGAAATCTTGTGGAAGAGGGGGCGGAAAGAATGTCAGAGTCACATGTTGGGTCATGATTTTCAGAGACATTTATCATACCAATAACTGGGGGCTAACGCCACAATGCACGACCCATTTTCATTAACAAGGAGGGTCTAATGGGAAGGGGTAGATCACAGATGAGCCTAAATAATGGTACCAAACTGCCTGTATTTACTGAAAAGAAAACTAATAAATTAAATTAAAAAAAAAAGAAATGCAAGAATGAATTCCAAGAAGCATCAAGAAAATCAGAAAATGATGTGAAAAGGGAGCATGACAGACGGATGGAAATTATACATAGAAAAGTAAACCTAATTGAATAAGTCCAAAACTCCCTAGAAGCTCTCAAGAATAGAGTCAGCCATGTGGAGGATAGAAACTCTGATCTGAAGACAAGATGGAAGAAAGAGTTTGAGAGTCCAAAAATTTCAGTAAGTTCAAAAGTTTCTGTGAACAGAACATGAGGGAATTGTGGGATACACTTAAACGTCCTAATATCAGGATCACTGGAATACCAGGAGGAGAAGAAATTCAGACCAAAGGCATGAAGAACTTATTTAAAAAAATAATTGAAGAAAACTTCCCCAGTCTCAAAAGAAAGGCTCATGAAGATACAAGAAGCCAACAGAACTCCAAACAGACTGGACCAAAGACTTCCAAGCCAAACTACCCTACCCAGCAAAAGTATTCCTCATAGTAGATGGTGAAAGAAAAACTTTCCATGACAAAACTCAGCTTTACAATTACATAAACACAAAACCAAAACTATAGAGAGCATTTCAGGAAATTCTCCACAGAGAAGAAACAAATAATCAAACTCAAATGCCTACAAGAAGGAGATCACAATAACCAAACTCAGAGTAGGCACAAGAACTTCAAAGTCCATGAAAACACCAACACACATATGCCATCACAATATTGCAGGGATCAAATCAAGTCTCACAGTCATTACCCTAAATAGTAATGGCCTTAATTCAACCAACAAGAGACACAAGCTAACAGGATGGATCAAAAAAATTAGACCCCTCAATCTGTTGTCTTCAAGAAACCCACCTCACCACTAAAGACAGACACCTCCTCAGGGTGAGAGTGTGAAAAATAATAGTTCAAGCAAATGGAAATAAGAAACAAGAAGGTGTAGCAATATTGATATCTGATAAAATAGACTTCAAACCAAAAATAGTCAAAAAAGACAAAGGAGGCCACTTACTACTTATCAAGGGAATGATCCAACAAGAGGATATTACAATCATAAATCTGTATACACCAAACACAGGGGTACCACAGTTCATAAAACACAACCTACTTGACAATAAAACATAAATAACCACTAACACCATCATAGCTGGGAACTTCAACACACCATTATCAGTAATAGACAGAACATCAAAACAGGAACTCAACAGGGAAGTAAGACAGCTCAACAAAACCATATATCACTTAAACCTAATGGACATCTATAGAACTTTCCATCCCAAATCCGCAGATTACATATTCTTCTAAGCAGCCCATGGAACATTCTCTAAAATAGACCATCTACTGGGTCACAAAGACTACCTCCACATATTTAGAAAGATTGACATAATTCTCTGCATGATATCAGATCACAATTACTATATTGCTAAAAACCAACAACAAATGACCCACAAAGAATCCCATCAGCACCTGGAAACGGAAGAGCACACTTTTAAACAATAAATGGATTGTAGATGTAATAAAAAATGGAATTTCAGAATTTCTACAATTGAAAGACAATGAGAACACATAGTACCAAAACTTATGGGACACAATGAAGGTGGTCCTCAGGGGAAAATTCATAGCAATCAATGCCTTCACAAAAAGAGACAGAGAGATACCGAGTCAATAACTGAACCATCCACCTAAAGGCACTGGAAATGCAAGAAAAATCCAACCCAAAGAGCTCCAGAAGGAAAGAAATAATTAAAATCATAGCAGAAATCAATAAGTTGGAAACCAAGGAAATAATTAAGACAATTTAAAACACAAGAGCTGGTTCTTTGAAAAAATAAACAACATTGACAAACCCTTGGACAATTTGATCAAGCAAAAAAAAAAGAGAGAGAGAGAGAGAGAGAGAGAGAGAGAGAGAGAGAGAAGCTTCAAATTAACAAAATTCAAAATGAAAAAGAAGAGTTCACAACAGGCATAAGTGTAATTGGGAGAATCATCAGGACTTATTGCAAAAAACTCTACTCCACAAAACTGGATAATGTGGATGACATGGATAAATTCCTGGACACATACCATCTGTCAAAGCTAAACTTGGGGGAGATTAATCTCCTCAAAGAACCCATCTCACTCATGGAGATTGTAAAAGTAACAAAAAACCTCCCCCAAAAGAAGAGTCCAGTACCAGATAGCTTCTCAGCTGAATTCTATCAAACCTTCATGGAAGAACTCAAACCAATCTTCCTAAAACTGTGCCACACAATTGAAGAACAGGGAAAGCTTCCCAACTCCTTTTATGAAGCTAGTATAACCCTAATTCTGAAACCAGGCAGAGATGCCACAAGAAAAGAAAACTACTGGCCTATTTCCCTGATGAACTTAGATGCAAAGATCCTGAACAAAATCTTTGCAAACTGAATCCAACACATCAAAAACATTATCTACATTGACCTCTGGGATTCATCCCAGGAACACAGGAGTGGTTCAACATACTGAACTCTGTCAATATAGTATACCACATAAACAAAGTTAAACATAAAAACCACATGATCATTTTGATAGATGCAGAAAAGACGTTTGACAAGATACAATATCACATCGTGATCAAAACATTGGAGATAATTGGCATGGTTGGTTCATATCTTAACATAATAAAGGTAATATACAAAGATCTGAAGGCCCAAATAATACGTAATGGAAAGAGACTGGAAGAATTCCCATTAAGATCAGGAACAAGACAGGGTTGTCCACTCTCACCTCTGCTTTTTAATATAGTACTAGAAGTCCTAGCTCAAGCAATAAGACAGGAGAAGGAAATAAAAGGGATACAATTTGGAAAGGAAGAAGTTAAGTTAGCTCTATTCGCTGATGACATGATTGTATATGTAAGAGACCCAAGAAACTTCATCCCCAAACTCATGAAGGAGATTAACTCCTATAGCAAAGTAGCAGGATACAAAATCAATACACAAAGATCAGTAGCCTTTCTATATGAAAATGACAAAGATACAGAGAAAGAAATAAGGGACATGGTCCCACTTTCAATAGCAACAACAACAAAAAATACCTTGGAATAACATTAACCAAGGAAGTGAAAGATCTATACAATAAAACATAAAAACACTCAAAAAAGAAATTGAGGTGGGCTTGAGAAAATGGAAGAACCTCCCATTATCCTTGGTAGGCAGAAATAAACTTGTGAAGATAGCCATCCTACCAAAGGCAATGTATAGATTTAATGCAATTCCAAATAAAATACCTAAAGTGTTCTTCACAGAGATAGAAAAAAATGTTCTCAAATTTCATATGGAAAGGCAGAAGGGCTCACATATCCAAACATATCCTCAGCAAAAGAAATACCTCTGGAGGCACCACCATAGGTGATCTAGAGCTATATTACAAAGCCATAGTAATAAAAACAGCCTTGTACTGGCATGAAAACAGGAGTATAGACCAATGGAATAGACGTGGGACCCAGTCTTGGGGTCAAGCAACTATAGCTACTTGATATTCGACAAAGGCCCAAACAATATAGGTTGGAAACAAGATAGCATCTTCAACAAATGGTGCTGGAAAAACTGGATAACCATATGCAGGAAACTGAAACTTGCTCCACACATTTCGCCATGCGCTGCACTCAAATCCAAATGGATCAAAACTCAATATAAGACCAGAAACTCAACTACTACTGGAAGAAAATTTAGGAAGTAATTTCTATGATATAGGAAAGGACAAATACTTCCTGAACAAAACCCCAGTAGCTCACAATCTTTAACACTCAACTAATGGGATCACATGAAGCTGAAGAGTTTCTTTATAGACAAGCGTACTATAAGTAAAGCCAATAGATTACCCACAGAATGGGAGAAAATATTTGTGGATTATCCAGCTGACAGAGACCTAATCTCTACAATCTACAAATAATTCAAGAATCTAAACAGTAAAAAGTCACACACACACTCACAAAATGGGGCAAAGAGCTGAACAGGCAGCTCACAAAGGAAGAAATACAAATGGCAAAAACACATTTAAGAAAGTGTTCATCATCCCTAGTCATCAGAGAAATGCAAATCAAAACAACTATGAGATTCTACCTTACCCCAATAAGGATAGTAAACATCAAAAAATCAAGTGAAAATAAATGCTGTAGCGGATGTGGAGTAGTAGGAACATTCATCCACTGTTGCTGGGAATGTCAGATGTTAGAGACACTTTGGAAAGTAATATGGACAGTCCTGAAAAAGCAACTATAAAGATACCAACAGATCCAGTTATTCCCTTACTGGGCATATGCCCTAAAACCTTCAAACCACATGTTTGTAGCAGCTCAATTCGTAATAGCTAAGAGCTGGAATCAACCCAGATGTCTACCACTAAAGAATGGATAACTTGGATAACTAAGATGTGGTATATGTACACAATAGAATTCTATACAGCAGTAAGACAAAATGACACAATGAAATTTGAGGAAAAATGGTTGAACCTGGAACAGATCATTCTCAGTGGACATACCCACAGGGGGGAAAAAAAAAGCCACATAGTCTCACTCATCTACAGCATCTAACTTGAATCTAACCAAGATGCCTTACATACACAGCAAGCATCTTATGGACTAGACAATAGGATGGGTGGGGATGGAAGGGACAGCAACGGAAGGGTGGGAAACACAAATCTAGACCCAAATAGCAATGGTACCATAAAATTCTACTTCCTAAAAGGCAGACCAAATGGCCCTTAAAGGGAACACCTGACCCACAAGACACTGGAGAGGGTATGGTGAAGACTGACTTTAATCATCTACAGCTTCCCTCCCTCCCTCCCTCCCTCCTTCCTTCCCTCCCTCCCTCCCTCCCTCCCTCTCTCTCTCTCTCCTTCCTCTCTAACTCTTGTATAAAAGTTATATTTTTCTTCCTTTTCTTAGAGGGCCCTGACCTGTAACTCACAGTTCCATCATGTGGCTCTCAACCACAGTGTGCTTTGGATCAGAGAGACCTACAAGGTTTCCTAAAAGAAAGACAGGTTTCTGTGAGAGTACTTGATGAACCACAAAAGGTTAGTGTAAGACTCTATTGGTGAAGACACCTTATGTGGTCAACACGTAAAATGGAATGGCATGGCTGGAAGCTGGAAGAGAGTCAGTCCCCAAGACAGTCAGTAAGTCTTGTGCCATAAGATGGTACATGGGCGACTGGGGGAAAATGACCAGCATCTGTCCAAGCAACTCATGGTCTAACCTACTTAGCAGTAAATAACCTGTTGTCATGGCCACACAAGTGTAATAGTGGCACACAGCCATGGTGGGGAACCAACTGCTCTTGATTTGGTTAACTGATCCCCTCAGTGGTACTGGACCCATAGCTGGAACTGGGAAAAAAAGTCAGAACCATATCCAAACATAAGCCCACTGTCCATTATCAAGCTACCATTAATCATGGGCTACAAGAGAGCCTATACCTATTAAATTCTCTATAATAAAGTAAGGGTTATCTCATTTGTCCTGGTGCTAACTTACTCTCCAGTGGAGGATCTGCTTCGCTTTTTCAGATAGATGTAGATCATAAGGAGAGAGCCACCCCATCATACCTCAAAAGGGCCTCAGTTGAAACTAAGAAAAATTGGTGAAACAAGCAAGGGTGCTGTTTTCCTGATGAACAGGCTACTAGCACAAGGGGGAAGGAGAGCAACACAGAGAAAAATCAACTCCTACCAAGTCAGAGAGCCAGAGACCTGGAAGCCTCCAACACATCATCATTGAAGCAGACCAAAAATGTACCCAACACGGCTCAGGGAAATTTTGCAGAAGAAGGAGCCAAAAGAATGTCAGAGCTACGTGTTGAGTCATGATATGCAGCGACATTTATTGTACCAATAACTTTGGGCTAACTCCACAATGCATGACCCATTTACATCAACAAGAGGGGCCAATGGGGAGGGGTAGGCCACGGATGAGCCTAATAATTCTACCAAACTGATTGTATTTGCTGAATACAAAACTAATTAATAAAAATAAAAGAAAAAAATTAAAAAAAAGAAAGTTCTAACTTAGGGCTAAAGGATGGCTTAATAATCAAGGCACTTGTCTGTAAAGCCAAAGAAATGAGAATCAATTCCCTGGACCTACTTAAGTCAGATGCACACATGTCTGGAGGTTGTTTGCAGCTGCTGAAGGCCCTGGTGAGCCCATTCTCTTTCTCTCTACCTGCCTCTTGCCATAAATAAATAAGAGTAAAAAAGAAGAATGCCAGTGCTCAGGTTTCTGTTTCTGAAAAAAAAAAACGAAAGCACTATCTTCAACACAAATATCGAGAATTTTCACTTGCTGAAGACTAACTGTTTACTTGATTGATAATTCATTTCTTTCACAACTCTGATATAGAGGAGCCACTATGAAAGATAACGGAATACATATTAAAGTTAAGGAGGCAGACAATGTGCTATTTACCTCAAGGCCCAGACCTCACTAACACACTTCCTCCAGCCAGTCCCCATATTTGAAAGTTTCCACAACCTCCCAAAGTAGTGCTACTAGCTAGGAACCACCTGCTTAAGCAAATGAGCCTAGGGCCTATGTTATATTCAGATTATAAAATGTAAACGGGAAATTTAAAGAAAGATCTACAATATATGTATTTTTTTTTCATTTTCTTCTATTTTCTTTTGAATTATCACTAACAGTAAATCTGCATTCTATAACCACAGTAGTGACATTGACTACTAAGTTCATGTAGTCCCGTCGCAATTTGAACGTGATAGTTTGAATGTTTGGCCGCATGAATGCATTCTTGAAATTTGAATCTCCATTGAGTGGAGCCATACTGGAGAAGAAGTTTGTCACTGGGGCGAGGGCAGCCCTATTAGTTGTGTTCAGAGCAGTTTGGAACTCTAGCTGTTTGTGCTAGCTTGTTCGCATTTACTGGATGTTTGCTGGTGTCTTTCTTCTACTGATCCAGCTTTTTCCACCATTGATTATGTTCCCCTGGATTCTGTGAACCTGAAATAAACCCTTTCCTCCCCCAAACTGATTTTTATCAAGTGTTTGGCCCAGCAATATGAAGCTCACTGCAAGTCCGTAGGACTTCATTAGCTAAGTCACTGTTAGGTCTTTACAAGAGTGTCATATATTCCATAGGATGATTACTCCCTTGTGAACTGTTGAGGTTACATTCTTATTGCTGGGACAAATGCTTGACCAGAAACAGCTTATGGGAGGAAAGGCTTTATTTCAAGCTTACAGATTCCAAGGGAAACTTCATCATGGTAGAGTAGCTAGCTCACTTCTTTATATAGCCACAACAGAAACACCAGCTAGCACCAGCCAGTAAGAGCTGACTGAACACATCATATATCTGGAATCAAGATCTGCCCCTAATAACATATCTCTTCCAGCAGGGCTCCTGCTGCTCCACAGTTAAGCAGGAAGTTTAATCTTAATCAAAAATACCTGAAGCTATGGGGATATTGACATTCAAAACCACCACAGGACAAGCAGTTTATTTCCATGGTAGATTTTGCATTTCTATATCTATTTAAGAACATGGGACATGTCTTTGGGGGACACAATTAAGTAAGCTATTAATCAGAAGTTTAAGATGATAATGTTACTTATGATTACCTTTTCTGACCACTAGAAATCCTTTCCAGTAGCCAGGTAATCTCTTTTAAAAGGAAAATGTGCTAAAAGTATATCATAATTTTATCCTTACAAGGTAAAGTATTTACAAAATATTCTTGAGAACATGATTTAAAGATTGGAAAAATGCCTCAATCAGTAGAGTGCTTGTCTCACAAATATGAGGATCACTTTGAGACCAACATTTGTATAATGCCAGGTTTCAGGTGCATGCCTGTAATTCTAGTGCTGGAGAAGTAGAAAAAGGTGATTCTTTTTTTGTTGTTTGTTTGTTTGTTTGTTTGTTTGTTTTTTCGAGGTAGGGTCTTGCTCTAGCCCAGGCTGACCTAGAATTCACTCTGTAGTCTCAGGGTGGCCTCGAACTCATGGTGATCCCCCTACCTCTGCCTCCCCAAGTGCTGGGATTAAAGGCGTGCGGCACCATGCCTGGCTTTGAAAAGGTGAGTCTTAAGGCTTCCTGGCTGGCTAGAATAGAACATGGGTTCTACATTCAGGGAGAGACATTGTCTCAAGTAACACGGTTGAAGGTGACTGGAGAAAACAATGTTGGTCTCTGGCTTTCACAAGAAGTTGCACACATAGGCATGAGCACCTCCCTTCATACACAGTTGTGCCCACACACATACAAACAAAGATATTCACATATAAGTAAAACACACGCACACACACACACACACACACACACACACACACACACACACACAGACATGATAAAAATAAAAATAAAATAAAATACAAAGGGCATGCTTATGGGCTGGAGAGATTACTTGGCAGTTAAAGGTGCTTGCTTGCAAAGCCTGATGGCTAGGGTTTGATTCCTCGTTATCCACATAATTTCAGGTGCATAAAATGGCCCATGAGTCTGGTGTTCATTTGCATTAGCAGAAGTCCAAACAAGCCCATACTCATTCTCTCCCTCTGTCTGTCTCTTTCACTATGTCTGTCTCAAATAAAAATAATTAAAAAGGGCATGCTTTATACTGTCCTAGTTTTAGTTAAAAATATAACATCTCATTGTAAAGAAGTTTATTTTAATACTTATTTACAGCCTTTGTAATCAATGTCTTTCTAAAGCATCTAATCTATTCCCAATTTTACTACTGGAACAAAGTTACCGAGTTAATTGTTTAATGTAATTTCCTTGCTTGAACATTTTAATTACTCCCAAATGTGTGTAAAATAATGTTAATTTGGTATACAGCAAATTATTGAGGCCTTCCTTACAGAAGAATGTCATGAGCTTACAAAGAAAAAGTCAAAATTACTGCCTGCAAGGAATTGCACTACTTCGCAATAGTAGTAGGAGTACAGAAGTAGATTAATTAGAATTGTGATGAGGAAATGAAATGGCAACTGATTGGAAGGAAGATGTGAATAAAAAGGCAACCCAGATGATCCACGAATTTCTGATTTAGAAAATGTTTCCTGGTTAAAAGATAAGTAGAAAATACAGGATAATGAACTAATTTGGCAGAAAAAGAGACTACTTAACAGATAGGCAATGTGGAGTTTGGTGATGATAATTACTGATATATGCAAACCCCTGCATTTTCTGACTCCTATTTTTGTGTCTAGTTTCATCTCCAACTGTGGATTTTCTCAAAATTTGTATTGATCATATATTCACTGTTGCATTAATAAAAGTCTCTCTCCTTTTACTTTATGTTTTTATTCAGATATTGCATTTTTCCTACTAACAGTGTAATTTGTTATTTCATACCTGCATTAGAAATATCTCTGTCAGGTCCTATTTTTGATATTGGAATATGTCATTGAGAAAACAAACACAATACTTATCACATAATTGCCAAGACTGTGTCTATACTTTCGATGACTATGTATTCTATTACTTCAGTTACAATCAATCTGTTACCTACCACTTTGTTCATATGTCCTTGCACCTACTAAACACTTGGGTGTAGACCATGTAGACTAATATTGTCTTATAGAGCAATTTGAGATGGTACAAAGTATTTATTAGAGCACTGTACAATACATAAGTAACTCCCTATATTGTATCTACTTTAATGAGTTGATATTAAACCATTATACTAGTTATTAAGGACTTAAATTCTTATGACAAGATAGGAACTGAATTTTACAATTTACACAATTTTAATTGTTATAAAATTAATAATAATGGCCAGGCATGGTGGAACAGGCCTTTAATACCAGCACTCAGGAGAGAGAAGTAGGAGGATCACTATGAGTTCAAGGCTACCCTGAGAATCCATAGTGAATTCCAGGTCAGCCTGAGCTAGAGAGAAACTCTACCTTGAAAAAACAAAAAAGAATTAATCATAATGACCACATATTTTATGAAATTGTAAATACACTCTCCTCCTGTTCTTCAGAAACAACAAATCTCAAGTTCATGGGTTTCCACTAGAAACATTTCCTATATATATAAATAAGAATTATTACAATGGAGCTGGGTATGGTGGCACATGGCTTTAATCTTAGTATTTGGGAGGCAGAGGTAGGAGAATCACCATGAGTTCAAGGCTACCCTGAGATTACATAGTGAATTCCAGGTCAGCCTGTGCTACAGTGAAATCCTGCCTCAGAAATCAAACAAAAAAGAGTTAATACAATGCCATTTAATTATTCTGAAATACATAAGAGAAGAAGATGTTTCTCAATTCATTTTTAAAAGCTACTATTACCCTGATACTAAAGTTTGACAATGATAATAAAAAATATTGTATGAAAACACCTTAAAATCATACTAAAACACAATTTTATGTAAGCAATCTGCATAAAAATTATTTTCTCTATAAATTTTATATATGAATCCTAAATATTTCCATCATTGGAAAATGTTTTCCCTAAACATTGCTATATTAAGATGCTTTGTATGGGTGACTCATCTAAGTAGCTTATAAAGTGAATTAATCTGTACAAAGTAGTTTTTATTAATCACAGACAATGACATAGAATAAGAATCTATAGAAATAAAACCATATGAATTTACATAAAACCTTAACTACATACATATGTGGAAGAAGGATATAGTTTTGAATAACTACTGTGAATTTCAACAAATAAATTAAATTGAAAAGCAAAATAAGAAATGAAATCATTACCACCTATGAATACAGATGTAAAAGTCCAGGAAAGTATTAGCAATTTGAATCCAGCAACATATATAAAAACCATAGCACCTCACATGATGGACATGCAGGATTTATCCCAGGAATACAAGAGTATATAAGCAAATTATGTCAATACATTTTCTATGTGCAAGCCACTCTCCACATTGATGCATATATTCTTTTAGTTTTTCAGTATAAATAATTTTCTGAAAAAACTTAGGCAAGGTAAACAAAACATTATATAACCCAAAATTTAGCACTCTGAAAGTTCTTTTTAAAACAACGCAAGTGGTGCTAGAGAGATTGCTCAGCAGTTCAGTGTGTTTCCTTTGCTAGCTTAAACTCTACGACTATCAGAGTTTGAATCTTCTGTTTCCCACAAACACCTGGGCATGGCTATGTGGTCTTGTAATCTCAGTTCTACAGTGGAGCAGATATCCAATAATTGTCTGCAAGCTCTGGTATCAGTAGAGACTCTATCTCAAAATGAGACTGGATAAAAGAGCAATGGAGGAAGACATTCAGCATTCCACTCTGACCACCACAGTTGAGCACCCTTCCCCCATGCAGATGATCATGTGGTGTGACAACATAAACATACCACACCACATCATGCACACAACTGCATTACACAATGCCATCATGTTAATCAGATATCCTCCATAAATCCAGAAGTTTTAAATACTTTGTCTCCTTCTGGAGGAAATTTGCGAGGTGGAGCCTTGCTAGAGAAGGCTTGTTGATGGGGGAAGGCTTAGGGAAGTTACAGCCTGCTCCCTCTTGCCTTCTGTCAGCTATGGTGACCACATGTGACTTCTAGTTACTAATCTACTATTTTTTCTAGCTATGATAAAACATCCCCTTCCAGACAGTAAACTGAAACAGTCCCATTCTTCCAATCATCTGCTTTTGCTCTACTGTTTTCTCCCAGCACCTTGAATATAATTGTTGCATGACATACAAAAAGGAAGAAAAAAATGGAATAAAAGAACAAGTTATATGTTGGAAGAAAATATTTTCAAACAATATATTGAGTCAAAGATCTGCTATCTAATCTACATAGAGAATTTTGAGAATAAGGCAATAAATAAAAGAAGAAGTGGCCAAAAGATGTGAAGAAACAATTCACAAGATGACACAATCATGGTAAACAAGTTCATAACATGTTGAAAATCACTGATGGTTACATAAATGAAAATTAAAACCATAAATAAAAATGAAAACAAAACCAAGTCCTGGCATGGATGCAGCAAGTCTAGATGCTCATATATACAGTGAAATGTACAAGGTTATAAAACTCAAGCAGTTTGCAATGTTCTTTAAAAAAACTAAACATCTACCTATGGTATATCTTGATAACTATCCACCTGAACAGTTATCAAAAGATATGAAAAGGTATGTTCAAATATCTATCTATCTATCATCTATCTATCTATCTATCTATCTATCTATCTATCTATCTATCTATCTATCTACCTATCTATGTATTTATAATTCATTTACAATAGAACTGGAAATAACACAAATGTCATTCAATCCCATAAAATATTACTGAACAGTAAAGTGAACAGAATACCAATATAAACAACATATACCTTCTGGTGAATGTATTTAAAGAGTACAAGGAAGGTCTCCTTGTATTGAGTGTTGGGACCATGTGAAATTTTATTATGAGTCAGTAGTGGGTTTACATACACAGTTTCTGTGGTTCCACTTATACAAAGAACTAATTCACAAACCCTAGTAAAAATCTGTAAATATAAGACTACAGTGGGACAGATGATCGTCTCAAAGACAAATAAAGGATTTAAGATTAGACCACAGCTGTGGCACTAGGTCTACCAGTTCTCAGCGGTGCTACAAGGGGATGAGTCACTTTACCTCTCTTCTCTTTTGTAAAATGAGAACATAACATCTGTCATTTCTGTGACAGATTCAAAGGCCTTTTGTATGAAAACAAAATGAGTTACTTTATTTAAAACTGAATTGCAAACTGCACTATCCTATCTAAATGCAAATGCATCAGGGCAAACACTATCTTATTTCTATATATTAAAATTGTGTTCACTTTAAATGTGTTATTTTATTTATGTTTTTTTTTTAACTTTCAGTTTTATATGTCTTTCATTCAATGAAAATCAAGAAAATTTAACAATAAATGTATTTTTGTTGTGTTTTAGAATTTGGGATTTTCTTTTCAGAGGTTGGGGGAACAAAGGCAGCATGATTTCTGCTGTGTGAGAAAGATTAACTCACTGTGTAAAAATAATAACAGGAATCCCTCAGCCCTCCATACTGCAAATTAAACATATTTGTTTTCTATTTCTTCACAAGTGTGACTGACGGTTCAACTGGGTTTTGCATGAAGTAAATACAGTTAAATAACATTGGCTTTTTTTAGGCTGTGTCATCATCTCTAATAACATGGAGGAGTTATTTATTGTGTCCTTCAGTTATGGCAAGCACCCAAATTCCGTGCATGTTTTCCACTCTGGATTGTTACCAAGAAGATTGCTTTTCTTAATGGTTGTCAGAGTTAAAAGGGCTTTGAAACTTCTTACTTATGTGGGCAAGTGAAACATTTACATCCATGTTCTTTGTTTTTTCCTTAAGAATATTCAGTTGTGAATTTTACCTTGTCATCAAGGCAGAGTGCAAGAAACCATAAGCAATCAATTTTCCAATGTCTCTTTGTTCGCATTGTGGGTTTACAAAAACTGTTGTCTCCAGTTAATGTATAGTCTGTCTGTACACAGAGATGATTAAACCAAACATTAATTTACAATTCAAAAATATCAAATAACTACATTTTGGAAAGCATAAATTAGGATAGAATGATAAAGCAGGTTCCTTAATCAATCCACTTAAATACATTTGTGGTAATATACGCTAATCACATACACTCATGTACACAATATTAGAAAAGATAAGATGCTTGTCTTTATGAAAGGCTATTTTGCTGGTTATATCTAGAATTACAGAAAAGGATGGATGGTTTATTTGTGTTTCTCAGTGAATACTGTTTTTAAAGCAATGAAACACTAAAGATTTATGGTAATGTAATCATTACCAGTCAGGGAATAGATTTCTAAATCAGTCTCTCCACCCACATATAACAAGTTCAACTATATTGTGAGATATTCATAGGTGACTTGAGTGTCTCCTTTGATAGGGTCAGTGCATGTATGGAGAATATATGTTAATATTTCAAATACTATTCAGAGAGATATATCACAACCCCAAATACCACTGAGTGACAAGATAAAATGTGAAACAATTAAAAAATAAAACAAGATTTCTAATTTCTGTCAGGTTACTAGGGGAAAAATACATCATACTTAATTAAGTAATAGGCAGGTGCAATATCAAATGCAGGTATCATTTTCTCACTCTATGAATTCTGCATGATTATCAATCACAACTTGTGAAAAAGGATGCAATCTCACTTCCATACCACTCAATGTTTTACAAGTGTTAATAACCATTCATGTGGTTCAATTATTCCTCTTTTAATTCATTTGTCCCTCTTATAGCTTTTCTACCATTTGCTTATGGAGCATTTCGTTACACTCCTCAGAATTTGCTTTAAGATCATTTTCCTAGGATATAATTATTTCCATATGTAATATCTAATTGAATTTCCTGTTTTGTACCTGCTAGTCAAGCACTCTACCACTATACCACTAATAGTAAATCAGTTTCCCCACCCTTTATATTTATATTTGAGACAATGTCTCATTATATTGTTGAGGCTGGTTTTAAAGGTACTGTTTGGCCCAGACAGGCTTGAAACTTCAACTTTTCTTCCTCAAATATCAGTGTAGCTGGTATTATAAGCTTACATTTTCTGATTGGCTGTACTCAAAAGTTAAAATATCATATTTAAAATAATTTGTGGGTGTGTTTGTGTGTCTTTGGAGTTTGACATGTGTATCAATGTAATTCAGTGGGGAAAGCACATTCTATTTAAAAATGAGTCCTAGAAGATCTAGATTCTCTATACCAATTCATAAAGAAAACATCATTCAAAATGAAATAGACATTTTAATTGTAAAACATTTAAGAAAACATAACAACAAAGTTTCATATGTAGTGATTTGGCATAGGATTTTATACACAATAGCAAAAGCACAAGCAACAAATAAAAATGTAAATTAGGGCTGGAGAGACGGCTTAGCGATTAAGGTGCTTGCCAGCAAAGCCAAAGGACCTAGGTTTGTTTCCTCAGGACCCATGTAAACCAGATGTACAAGGTGGGACATACATCTGGAGTTCACTTGCAGTAGCTGGAGGCCCTGGTGTATCCATTCTCCCCATATCTGACTCTCTCTTTCTATCTCTCTCAAATAAAAATAAGTAAAAAACAAAAAGGCTGGAGAAATGGCTTAGCAGTTAAGACACTTGCTTGCAAAGCAAAAGGACCCAGATTCAATTCTCTAGGTCCCATGTAAGCCATCTGAACATGGTGGCACATGTGTCTGGAATTCGTTTGCAGTGGCTAGAGGCTCTGGACTGCCCATCCTCTCTCTCTCTCTCTCTCTCTCTGTATATATATATATATATATATATATATATATATATATATATATATATATATATATGTTAGATTTCCACAAATTAAGATTTGAAAATAATATCATACTACTAGTAGATTGAAATCACAATGTACAGTAGTGAATTCATTAAGTTGGTTCCATTCTATTCATTCTTGAAATTTGGCAGTCTAAGTGCTTAATTGTGCCATTTATCATGCTTTCATCTTTGTTGTTTTCCTTTTCCCTTTAACATATCCCTATTGTCTCTTACATATAGATAATAGATAAAGTTTTCTTGAATTATTAAATAAGTATCAAATTATACTGTCTTCATGATACCATAATTTAAGGCAATTTAAACACAATGGCTTGGCAAAAATGAAACAGTTCATCAAAAATGTAGTGCAAAGGGTCTGTGGAGTTGACTCAGTAGTTAAAGGCTATTGACTGCACAACTTGTTGGCTCAGGTTCAATTCCCCAGCCATGTACATAAAATTGGACCCAAAAAGTGGTGCAAAAAGCATATGGCCTTCTGTTTGTAGTGGCAAGAGGCCAACCCCCCTAACACACAACCTTAGTTATAAATTCTAAGTTCTACTTCATAAATTAATAAACTTCCTTTTTGCCAACATTAAGCAGTGTTAATTACTCTACCATTGAGGAATGAATAAAAATCAGGAAGTGTTTGTCTTTTTAATGTTGTTATCTTTTGTCCATCGTTGTTTTGGTTACAGTTCCCTGAAGTTCTATATGAATGTTTAGATTGATGTTTCTATAAAAGAAAACAAATAAGCCAGTTGAATTTTGATAGGGAAATGAAACTAGTAATTTTCTTCAGGTAATACTATTATCATTATAACTTTATAGTTTCTATTTTTTGAAGATACTATATATTTTGACTTATTAGGTCTTTTTAACCACTTTAAACAATGTTTTGTAATTTTCATTTAGTATTCTTTCACTTCTTTAGTTATATCAATTATTAAGTATCTGTTGGTTTTGATCCTATATAAATAATATAGTTTTATTAGTTTTCTCTGTTAATTGGCTTAGTATAAAATATAAATTATTTTTGAACATTTGTCTTAAATACTAAAATTTTGATGATATAGTTTTGTGTGAATTCTTAAAATATTTTATATATACTCTTTAGAATGACCTCTATGTATTTCTTCTGTGAATAAAGATATTTCTACTTATTTTTCTAATTTGAATGAACTTTCCTTTTTCTCCTGTTCAATTTCTCTGACTTCAGTACAGTATTCAATAGTGTGAAAGTAAGCTTCTTAGTCTTGTTCCTGATATTAGAGGAAAAGGTCTCAGCCTTTCATCATCATGGATGATGTTAGCTGAGGAGTTTTTATGAATGCCTTTTATCATGTTGAACAAAATCCTTTCTATTTCTATGTCTTTCTTTTGGTCAAAAAATACTTTTAGTTTTGAATTTTTTCATCTATTGAGATATACAAGACTTTCTTTTTTTCCCTTTCAATTCATTTATATGGCATTTTACATTGATAGACATTCAGATGTTGACATACTCTTGCTTTTAGGGGAAAAATCCTCCTTATTGATAGAACTATACATAAAGGAAAAATCATGAATATCTCCAGAGATGTTGCTTTTATCTAGCTTTGATATGAGCAAAATTTTAACCTCATACAGTAAATAGCATTTTCTTCCTCTCCAACTTTTCAGACAGTTTTGAGAGGTATATAAAATACATAAATGCTGGATAGAATTGATTAGTGAAAACATTTAATTTTGAAATTTTATTTTTTTGGAATATTTTATCTCAATAGTCATAAAGCCAATCAGATTTGCTACTTGGTCCTGACCCATCCTGTCTTGATCATCTAAGTTGTTCCTGTGCAGGTGTTCATAAAATTATTTCATAAACTTGGGCTGGAGAGATGGCTTAGCGGTTAAGCACTTGCCTGTGAAGCCTAAGGACCCCGGTTCGAGGCTCGGTTCCCCAGGTCCCACGTTAGCCAGATGCACAAGGGGGCGCACGCGTCTGGAGTTCGTTTGCAGAGGCTGGAAGCCCTGGCGCGCCCATTCTCTCTCTCTCCCTCTATCTGTCTTTCTCTCTGTGTCTGTCGCTCTCAAATAAATAAATAAATAAATTTAAAAAAAAATCTCCAAAAAATTATTTCATAAACTATATTTTATGTCAGTAAGGTCAATGGCAACATTTCCACTGACTCCTGCATTTTAGTTGCGTATCCACACTTTTGATTTTCTTAGCAGATCTAGCTAAAAGATAATTAGATAGAAATGTGGCAACAGGGGTACAAACGATTCTCATATACTTCCTATGGTTAACTTTTCACATTACCCACATGTGTTTTTCAAAACTGAAAATAAATGACATTGATATCTTAGTGCTGACATTATTTGGGTTTTACAAGTCTGTTCCTATACAAAGTTTAGTTATACTTTCACAGCCTCTTCTTTCTGTTGATATTTTCTTGATATTTTTGATGATGTGGTATTTTCCAAGAATATCAATCGAATATTTTGTATAATACCCTTAACTTGGATGCATCCAATATTTCTCTCAAAACAAACTGGCATGAGGAATTTGTGGAAAATATTACAAAAGTTATTTGGTTTTACAAGATGGTATATGACAACTTACGGATATCAATGGGTTTGTCAATCATTATTTTAGAAATTATCATTTTATTCTTTTATTTTTAATAAGAACTTTAATACATGAAGGGTTTGTGAGCATTCATCTCTTGTTAAATGTAATATTTATCAGACTACTCTACAGAAGCACATCTCTTAAGTTTAGACACCATAAAGAGAAGACATTTATTTAATGAAGATTTTTCTGTATATCCATGTATCATCTATTTTTCTATCTATCACCTATCTATCTACCTACCTACTTACATATCCATCTATTACTTATATATCTACCTGTGTACCTATGTGACTTGCTTACTTTTGAAAAGATTTGTCTCATGCCTCATTTTTTATTCAAACACATATTTTTACTTATCTGCATTTATTTTAAATTTTGAATCCTATTTATATATTACATTACTTAATTTTTATTGAGATTGTTGTTCTTATATTGATACTATTATAATTTTAGGTCTTCTGACTTTTCACATTCTCCATCCTCTTTCGTGGTGGACAATTTCATCATTTTTAGTACTGAATATTTTGAATGTTAAATTTTTAATCAATTTGCATTCTAGGAAGAAAATTTTGTTTAATACTTAAACATATTTCTAAAAAAAAAAAACCTGAGTGCATATCATGCCCCAGGCATAGCCAAGTGCTGAGAATCTACTATTAAGTTTACAATCTAATTGAATATGTCTCTTAACATACAGCCACTTACCCAAATCAAAAAAGATAAAAGCCATCTCATGCAAAAGTAAGACCTTTACCTTTGAAATTATCTGTTAGAAGTTGGATTATCATTTCTCTGTGAAGCCATAATAAAAATTAAATTCCTGAGAATTATTTCTCCTACTGTGGTCCTACCTAATTTGATATGTAATGCCATGCTTTGCTATTCATCTGAACACTGAAATAATAATCCAAACCTTATGAAAGGAAGACTATTTCCTACAATCCAATTAATGTCCACTTAGTGATGGTGAAATGGTGCTGAGTGATTGGCATATGACCATAAATACAAAGTACCAAACCATAAAATCATTAGGAAACCTAAATTATCCTCATATATGTCTTGTTTTATTAAATATTTAGAATAGATTATATTATTCCTTATTTCATATATGTCATCTCTTCTGATATAGAAGCTACCATTTTAACACTATATCCTATCTAATACTCTGTTATGAATTTTAAATGAAGATTGAACAAGATATAATACATTTCCATGATCCTTACTTATGTATATTCATGGCTTAGCAGCAACGCAGAAACTAGATAAATCTAAGTTAAACTACTAAATAATGTAATTGTGTGTACTTTATTTTTGGAAGGAGTCTTACTGAATTCAGATCATAGTGAGATTTGCAAAGAAGTTTTTAGAAAAAAGAAAATCAGCGCTAGCGGAGTGGCTCAATGCCTAAAGGAGTTTGTATAGAAAAGGGAAAATCATTTCAGAGGTAGATATGTAAAAATAAATATCATTGAGATATTTAGTTCGACATCTTGAAAATTCTTTACAGTTTGACTTGAATGATTTTCTAGAATTGGATCAAAGTTCAAACTTCTGATATTCCAGTTTACTCAAGTTTCCTCCAGTAGAAAATGTATAAATCTTCAAATCAACCATGAACATAATTTTAAGCAATTATAAAGATACATAGAAAAGGGAACACAAATAAAAAAAGTTTCTCTGCTTCAGATCAAAGTATAATTTCACAGTAGTTGGTAAACAAAGCTTCAGGTCATTTTAGATAATATTGTTTTCTCAAATTGATAAATCAAATTATGTAACATTTTTTTAAGAGAAAAGAAATGTTTGGTACATTGCTTTTTTAGCTAGACATCTTAGGATACAGGGATATAGCTCTGTTGGTAGAATGCTTGCATAGTATAAAGGAGGCACTGGGTTCTACACCTAGCACCACATAAACCCAGGCATGGTGGAGTTGGGGGAAATCAGAAGTTCAAAGTCATCTTTAGCTACATAAGTAGTTCAAACCTGCTTGACATACATTAAATACATAACCATAATAAAATAAAATAGACTGGCTAATGGTCTTGGCATTATATTAACAACTATATAATTCTGCTTAGACTTTTAGTGTTCCTTAGTCACTTACTGTAGATTAGGCTTTATCAGAACTTATTAAAATAATAAATATATAACTTAGAATAGTAAAATTATGATTAATATTAGCTCTACCATTTGGCTATTGTACTGCAATTTGGCTGAATTTTTCCTTTTGTAACCAAAGCACAAATTACTTTTGGAAAATTTGCCCATTCTTTTTTTGTCAAATCTGTTCATATTTCATAATAAATTATTTTCTTATTAAATACTTTACTCCACATAATTCTTTTTAATTTCAAGTCACCTTTCTGACTAATGAAGTAATAAAAGGACCTCAACTGTGGAACTATTTACAGTAAGAACACAATGAGTTCTTTATCATTTGAGAAAGCCAATTTTATAACTCTTTTTTTAAAAAAAATATTTATTCATTTATTTGATAGAAAGAGACAGGGTGGGGCAAGAAGGAGAAGAAGAAGGAGAGAATGGGTGCACCAGGCCTACCTGCCTCTGAAAACTTCAGACGTATATGCCACTTTATGTGTCTGGTTTCACATGTCGGGTTGGCAGGAATCAAAAGCAAGCCTCTCTAACCAGTGAGAAATCTCTTCAGCCCTTATTATTCTTCTTTTGAAAGAAGTAGAGGTTCTGAAAAATCAAACCACATCCTCCACCCTTTTCATCCTTCTCTCCTTCCTTCCTTCCTTCCCTTTCTTTACATTCTCCTCCTTTTGAAATTGTTGTATATGCATTGCACATCATATTGGATTTCATAGAATTAATTTCTTTCAAGTATCTCACGTACTTTGACCATATTCCCTCCCTCCTATTTCTTCCTTTTAGGTATTTCTCCCTTTCCCTCCCCCCACTAGTTTCCTCTGCTTTGTCTCCCTTCTATTTACATGTCATATAAGTCACATTTAAGAGAAACTCTAATGTTGATTTTCATCTAAAGTTCCTCAATTTTAATTCCTAGTAGATACTATAAGAACAGTTCATTAATACATAGTTTTAGCAAATTTGTGGCAGTATTTGATTAATAAAGTAATCATTTTCAATGCCACTTCTACAAAAATCTTCAATTGCACCGAATTGACCTTTAACAACTCACTTTTTATTTGCATTGGCAAACAATATGTTATTCAATGTGTCCTGAAGAATGACAAGATAGAAGATAAAATGAATATATAACTGGGTTTCAAATGGTCAGATTTCATTTGTGTACTTCTATCTCCTTTTATATCTCTGGGTCTTCTATGGTCTTATTTTACATTTCCGTAAATGAGGATATTTGATATAATACTTTGAAGGAGTTTCTCAGCTTGAGAAGAATATAATCCTCAACTTCTACGTTTGCATTGCTTTATCTTTATCAGAGTATTTGTAACCACAAAGGTATAGATTTATTACTGATAATGTCAACCTTATCAAATAGCTTACAGTTTTATGTTTAAAAAAATGCATGATTCCATCAGGATTGGTAGATATGTTCAAAATCCACTGTGGTAGGGTATTTGGGAGATGTTTCCTGCCCAAATATTCTTACCAATACTAATTAGAGTATATTAACATTTTACCTTATTTTAATACTTTTTTTCAGATTTATAATGGGATAAGTAATATAGCATTATCTTTGATGAAATTCCATATGTGGTAAATCCTTCATGATCCTCTTCTTTAGCATGATCCTCTACAAATTTTCCTTTACCTGATTCCATGTGTGACCATCTCAATATCCAGGTTCTGAATGGATTTTCCTCAACTTTCTCTAAATTTGACATCTGTTCGTCACATATTACTCTCTTTCATATGATAATTATGACAGAAGGATGTGGCTTAGGTTTGCAAAAAAATCAAGATGCACTTTTCCACTGGAGTATCCAAGGTTTCAGTCACCTTAGGTACTTTTGGAGCTTATTTAGCATTGTAGATTCCAGAAGATAAACAAGGAATCCCAGTGGATTTATACCATCTGCATTTTTGCCTTAGATATTCTCAAGTTCCGAGTTCTATAAAGATGGTGATGGGATTAGTTGGAACAAAATTCTTTCTCTGGGACTTTAAATAGAGTCATGTTCTAAGACATATTTCTTCCCCCCCCTTTATTATATTCCATAGTCACAGCCAATATTTCTTTAGAGATATCCAAAATATAATAGGCAGCTTGTTGGTAGACAAGTAAAATCACAAGACTTCCTGAGAAAACACTCAAAGTGATAGAGGAGAAGTTTTAGAGGGAAAGAAGGTAATAACTCTTCTGTCCAAGTGATCCATTGATTTAGTTATGAATGGAGTATGTGTGCTAGTAAAAAAGTGCTGCTATCATTTGTTATGTGTGCATATATGTTACAACTAGAAATAAAGATAGTTTGTGTCTGTGATAGTTTTACATGAGACCTTTAATAATTTTATTAAGTATTTATGCAATTCTTATTGAATACAAGGACCTGTATAAACTACTTCAATGTTAATATGCATTTTTTTGAGTTTGTTATTATTATCATTCCCATTTTACAGAGGAATGCAATGAACTTTGGGGACTGTTTATTTTTGATGGAAGGAAGATCTGTATATTTTATCACTGTGTGACAGTGCCTCACTGTGGTAAATTTAAGTAGAACTCATACAGGAATCTAATGGTAACTATACTTAAGTTATAATTTTGAAGTATAAATAAGCACTTTAAACATTTTATATATTGAGATGAAGAAGTACTTTTATATAAAACTTTTAATTTTCATGCAAAAATATTGATATACTAATCTCAAAATTAAGGCCCAATAATCTTTGAATATTCAAAATAATTGACAGCTCAAGGAGGGATGACCTGTTGTAACTAAATCAATATAGAATGCAGGGCAGAACCAAGAGTTAACAAGGATTGCAGAAATATTACAGAATGAAAAGGATAAAATTAGTTTATTTAACCACACTGCTTTCACATATAATTATTTTAAAATGGAGCACTGACAAATACAAAACAAGAACTAAATCTTTTTAACTTTCTACTGTACATTTTAAAAAATATTTATTTCTTTGCAAGAAGAGAGAGAGAAGAAACAGATAGAAAGAAAGAGAATGGATTCCCAGGGCCTCTAGCTGTTGCAAACAAGTTTCAGATGGATGCTCCATTTTGTGCAATTGGCTTTACATGGGTACTGGTGACTTGAACCCTCGTTATTTGGATTTGCAGGCAAATGTCTTAACAGCTGAACCACCCCTCGAGCTCTGCCAATGCATATTTTAAATTTTATTTTTTATTATCATACAAAGAATTAAGTTTAATTTTGGTATATATATATATACCAAAATATATATATATATTGTTTCTCATCACTCCTATCCTTTCCTCTCTTCCCTTTGCCATTCCTTGTACAACTAAACCTCCTTTCTGCTTTCTCATAACATGTTTCCTTCTTTCCATTCCCTCCTTCCATTCACCTCTTGTTTTCATCTCTTAGAATTACATATTGTTATGGATAAACTTAGTAGTATAATATTGTGTTGTTTCTTTCATATGTAGAATGGTATTTATAAAGCTTTTGTGAGGATTTTCATATCTGGGCAAACAAAAAAAGTATGCCATGGCATGCTTCCATTGAAGGGAATATATGTATTAATAGTACATCCACCTTTCCTTTAGAAAGTGCCAGAAATATATCATTCTCTCCTAGTAGGTATGACATTGAAATCACAATTACTATTTACCCCATTTCTGAGATTTGTTAAGCTGTGTCAGCTATCTAGAGATGACCCAAGTAGGAGAATGCAAACTTGTAGAGGAATGAACACCATAAACTAGAAAAAAGTTGGAATAAGGAGCCTGAAAATAACCATTTTTTTACATTCTATACTGTGATCCACACACAGAATGGACTGTTAGATGGATTGTGACAAATTTGATGGACAATTCCTGAGGTTTTGGAATCAAGCAGCCCTTAGTCAAGTGGACCTCCTGCCAATGCTGTAAAGAAAATATGCTGAGCAGCCTCCCTGCCCCTCCTGCAATGCTGGACCCCGGGGTTTTCCTCCTGGCTTGCCTGCTGCCATGGTGGACAAGGAAGCGTTTGACGACACAGAAGAAGAATGCGTGATCAACAAGGAGTACAAAATATGGAAAAATAACATCCCATTTCTTTATGACTTGGTGATGACCCATGCCTTGGAATGGCCCAGTTTAACTGCGCAGTGGCTTCCAGATGTAACCAGACCAGAAGGGAAAGATTTCACCATTCATCTGTTTGTTCTGGGGACACACATATTGGATGAACAAAACCACCTGTGATAACCAGTGTCCAGCTCCCCACCGATGATGCTCAGTTTGATGCATCCCACTACAACAGTGAGAAAGGAGAATTTGGAGATTTTGGCTCTGTCAGTGGGAAAATTGAAATAGAAATTAAGATCAACCATAAAGGAGAAGTAAACAGGGCCCGTTACATGCCCCAGAACCCTTACATCATTGCAACAAAGACTCCATCCAGCGATTATCTTGTTTTTGACTATACAAAGCATCCTTCCAAATCAGACCCCTCTGGAGAATGCAACCCAGACTTGGGTCTCCATGGACATCAGAAGGAAGGCTATGGGCTTTCTTGGAATCCAAATCTCAGTGGGCACTTACTTAGTGCTTCAGATGACCATACCATATGCCTGTGGAACATCAGTGCCATTCCAAAGGAAGGAAAAATTGTGGATGCAAAGACCATCTTTACAGGGCACACAGCAGTAGTAGATGTTTTCTGGCATCTGCTCCATGAGACCCTGTTTGGGTCTGTTGCTGATGGTCAGAAACTTATGATTTGGGATACTAGTTCAATCAATACTTCCAAACCAAGCCACTCAGTTGATGCTCATACCGCTGAAGTGAACTGCCTGTCTTTTAATCCATGCAGTGAGTTTATTCTTGCTACAGGATCAGCTGACAAGAAGGTTGCCTTATGGGATCTGAGAAATCTGAAACTGAAGTTGCATTCCTTTGAATCACATAAGGATTCCAGGTTCAGTGGTCACCTCACAATGAGACTATTTTGGCTTCCAGTGGTACTGATCGGAGGTTGAATGTTTGGGATTTAAGTAAAATTGGAGAAGAACAATCCCCAGAAGACTCAGAAGATGGCCCACCAGAGTTGTTGTTTATTCATGGTGGTCACACTGCCAAGATATCTGATTTCTCCTGGAATCCCAGTGAACCTTGGGTGATTTTTTCTGTATCAGAAGACAATATCATGCAAGTCTAGCAGATGGAAGAAAACATTTACAATGATGAAGACCCTGAAGGAAGTGTGGATCCAGAAGGACAAGGATCCTAGATGTGTCTGCAATTGTGATTTTAGATTCCCCTTTTTTTCTTCTGAACCCTGAGATTGATTGAACACTGATTTTGAGACACAGACTTTGTTTAGCTATCCCTCTATAATAGGTACCGCCAACAATGCTCTTAGCCCAAACAGTGGGTGTTTTCTAAATCTTAACTGGGGGACTTAATTCAACAAAGCCACAGACTTATATTTAAATTTTCTTCAGGAATTTTCTAGCAACAAACCCAGGTCTAAAGAAGCTACAGAAAGGGTATATTATGTGTGATTATTTTTCTTCTTAAGCTATATTCCCCAAGTTTCTCAGACTCTTTAAGTAAAGGCTAGAGTGAGTTAAGGAATAGAGCCAAGCGAGGTAGGTGTCTGAGCCATGAAGTTATAACTATTGCAAGATGTCATTTTTAATTCAGGAATTAGGGGACACTCAAGTCATAGATTTTCTACTCTAAATTCTTCACGCCTGCCTTTCCAGGATGCACATTTTTGCTATATAGTCCATTGTCTTCTTGGTTTCTTCTGTTAAGTCAAGACTACATGTTCTTGATATAATTTTGCTCATTAGTGTATTTCTTGAGCTGTTTTCATATTATCCCTTTCCTTTTTGTGAAATGGTTTTTGTTTTTGTTTTGTTATTTTAACTTGGGTCCACCAAGTTGTAAAGATGTATGTTTTTACCTGAGTGTTATGCCACAGGTGAACTGTCAAGTTGAAAAAATGAATTGATAGTTTTTATCTGTTTTAAAATTAAATTAATCCTTTGTATGAGTTGCTTTTTCTTAGGAGTTAGTCCTTGACCACCACTAGTTTGATACCATCTCCATTTTGGGTGATGTGTTTAACCTTCAGGCCTCTTACACTCCATAACCAACTGTGTAAGTGGTAATAAAGGAATAAATTGCTATTCTACATAAAAAAAGAAAATATGCTGAGGTGCATGTGTGAAAGGCTATCTCTGTTACCACGGAGATATATAAAGATTAGAAAGGTGATTGAAATGTTAAAACCATCATTTCACATTTGCTCATTGAGGGGATGAGAACTATGAATTCTACACTGTTTATGTGTTTCTGCTAGGAAATGCACAGAACCAATCTGTCTTTTCTTTAATGCATATTGTTCAGAGACATGAAAAGAAAGCCCAATGTGATGTTAACATAATGGAGAAACTCTCAGAGTGAGTCCTAAGTAAAAGTCAAAGAAAGTCTATACTGAGAAAGAGCTTGTACTCACTTCCCCCATCCTGCTGGCTTGTGCGTTGTTTTTCCTCATATAGACCTCACTATCTAGGAGAAGGGATCATAGGTTAGAAGTGTGACTTCAAAGTTAAAGCAAGGTTATTTTATGGGTGCTCTAGGATGAAGACATGAAACAATGGCTGTGTCAGCTTGAAAATTAAATATATATATATATATATATATATATATATGTCATGGGAATGTATAAGTCTTTTAAAACAAAGTATTATAGAGTGCTGCAATAATTCACAAGAATAAAACTGAATGGTCATATACTACTTTTTAAAATTTCATTTCACTTATTTATTTGCAAGCAGAGAGAGAGAGAGAGAGAGAGAAGAGAGACAGAGAGAGAGTGGGCACACCTGGGCCTCTAGCCTCTGCAAACAACCTCCAGATGCATGTGCCCCTTGTGCATCTGGATTACGTGGGTCCTAGGAAATTGAACCTGGGTCCTTTGGCTTCATAGGCAAATGCCTTAACCACTAAGCAATCTCTCTAGCCCCTGGTCAAATACTACTTTTAAGAGTTGCATGTAAAATGAAAGGTGCTTCTCCTTATTGTGCTGTTACAGAGGCCAATATATCAAAGCTTCTGAAATCTGAGGTATATTAAGAGCACATAGCCTTGAAATAAAATGGCTGTACTGCAAAATGCACGATGAAAATATGGGAGAAAATATGGGATAAAGCACACTAATGTCATTATCCTCTAATACCAAGAAATAGCTGTTCTTTAATATTTGCATATGCAATTCAGAAGATTCTGATCAATTCAATCTTTTCTCCATTGGAAGGATTCAAATATGCACAAACATTTATGTGAATATCTATAATTCAACAAATGTCAGGTTATGCCAGCTCTTAATATAAAAATGTATATATGAATTTAAAAGCTGAAGGAAGCAATTTCTTATTACTTATACTTTCTGGGACATAAAGAAAGAGCAAGATGTTTTTAAATGGAAGTGCCTAGAGAACAAAAGAGGACATATGAGTTTTTTTTGAATAGCTTTCCATTCTCATAAAAATATGCCTAAATGGAAAGAAAAACAAAGCAAGTAAATAGGGAAGCAGTTGGATTATTTCTGCCCATATTTATCTGGCTTCTAATAGAAGCTTAAAATGTACTTGTCACATTCAAAGGTACATTATGGCTGCAGAGATGGCTCAACACTTAAGGCACTTGCCCGCAAAGCCTAAACCCCTAGATTAGACTCCCCAGTACCCAGGTAAAGCCGGATGCACAAGGTGGCTCAGGTGTGCAGAGTTCCTTTACAGTAGCTAGAGACCCTGGTGTTCCTATTCTCTCCCTCTCTCTCCCAGCATCTTTCTCTCTCAAAAGAATCAAAAAATAAATAAAATATGCTTTAAAAGATACATGAAGTAGAGAGAGATATGTGCACTGAAAGGAGGGTAAGGGAATGAGCCTCTAGTGATCATAAATATCTGCATAAACTGCAATGGATTTAGTGATGCATGAAAGGAAAGTGCACAGGCTTGGCACACAAGTGGGCTTCTGTGTGTTTTTAGCCTAGCCCTAAATTGGAGAACAGTGACTTGGGACAAACGCTTGAGAAATTAATTTAAATTTGCTTTATAACACATAGCTAAAGAATGGACAAAAAACATTTTAGAAGGGTATTCTCCAGAAAATCAAGTTCTAAATGTCCTAATAGTAATTGTTGACAACTCCACTTCTATGTGCATTCTATGAAATTCCATCGCAATGTCACTTGCTATTTACTTGAATAATTGAAAAAAGGAACTCACTATCCAAATGACAAAACAATCCATTTGTAAAAGTGTTCTTCGCTTTTTGGAAATATGCACTTTATATTACATCTAAATGCAAAAGTCCTCAGGTTGTTTTGTGCACCATCATATTGAAAAACCTATGCATTTGCTTGTGTACAATATTTCTACTATACATAGATAGAGATAGAGATAGATAAATATAATTTAATATAGTAACTTCATTTTTTGTGTATAGACAACTTTGGTAAAATTTCATTTATGAGGCTGATGAGATGGCTCACCAGTTAAAGGTACTTGCATGCAAGCCTGTCACCTCTGGTTCTATTCACCAGTATCCTCGTGAAGCCAGATGTAAAACCACACACACACACACACACACACACACACACACACACACACACACACACACAGGAACAAATAAATAAATCAAAATTTAAAAAGAAGATTCCATTTATGTCTGTAGTATTTATATAATTTTAAATGATAGAAACTAGGGTGGAGAGATGGGTTGCCTGTGAAGCCTGAGGACCCCATTTGAGGCTTGATTCCCCAGGATCCACGTTAGCCAGGTGCACAAGGGGGCGCACACATCTGGAGTTTGCAGTGGCTGGAAGTCCTGGCACACCCATTCTCCATTCTCTGTCTCTGTCTCTGTCTCTGTCTCTCTCTCTCTCTCTCTCTCTCTCTCTCTCTCTCTCTGTCTCTGTCTCTGTCTCTTTCTCTGTCCGTTGCTCTCAAATAAATAAATAAAAATAAAAAATTTAAAGCATGACAGAAACTAAAAGAAATGAACTAAATTACACTAGAGAAACTATCCATATATTGTGCATGAGACTAAATATCAACTTCTGTAAGTAACAGTTGTTTATGTGAAGTTTGTATTCATTTTATTTTTCCCAGCTAGTCAAATCAAGGGAAGATTCCATAGCCAATATTCCTAACTATAGCAAGATTTTTAAACTGGTAACTTCTAGCACTGGTATATTTTATCTATTTCAAATTAGATTGCAAGGAAGATAATTGCTAACATGATGAGTGTTGCAGAAACCAAACATGAAAATAATTTCCAATACACTGTTTTGAAATGTTCACCTTGTTTTTTTTACAAAGATATGAAATCTACCAACATGCCAGTCATCAGCAGATAAATAGACAAAATGAAAATAATATGTATAGAAAATAGTGTGCTTTTCAGTCAGAAATAAACTTGAATTGTCATTTTTAGCAAATGGATGGAACTGAAGTATTTTTAAGTGAAATAAGCCAGAAGCAGAATGATGTGTACAAAGTACCTCTTGTTTGTGTCAGATATGGAAGTCAGAGAAAAAGACAATCTATAAGTGACCAATAGAAGTTAGAAATGTTAGGCAAGGAGAGAGGGTGCAAAAAGAGAGGTTGAATTTTCTCAGAGTATCCTCTATGTATTTGTGGACATATCACATTGAACTGCCCTAATATATAATATTCACATGTGTTTATCAAACCATCAAACCTCTTAAAAAGCAAGAAATAATGACATTTTGTGAAAATTAGTAATCACAGTAGGATATATCAAAATTGCAGTTTTGCCTTATCAGCATTACCATGGCACCAAAATCACACAAGACAATAAAAAGCAAGTGAGAAACCATGAAGAGAAAGGCAGAAAGGAAGGAAGAAAAAAAGGAAAGAAGGAAGAAAGGTAAGAAGAAAGGAAGGAAGGAAAAACAGAGAAGAGTTTCACTATGTAGTTCTGGCTAGTCTGGAAATCACTGTGTAGCCCAGGCTACACACATATTTGTAAATATCCTTCTTTCACTGCTTCCACAGTACTAGGATGACACAGAACATCACATTCTGCTATATGTGTAGATTTTCGGGGGAAGAGGGAGATATTTCTACACAAATATTTCACCTAATATTTTAATTAAATAATCACTTGTGTCCTGATAAGGATAATTTTATGTTCAAAACACATTTGAAGTAAAGGTATAGAGAGATTTTATTGACTTCTAGTCTTCACCCACACTTAACTTGTGCAATGACCAAAATACTCCCTCAGTTTAGAATATTCCTTACCATCAATAGACCTGCACTGACACTGATCTAAGGTCCTTCATTTACATTTGGTTCACTCTCAATGTTATATACCTTATGGAATTTGATTATACATGCTACGTCCATACACAATTACAATATCACATTGAATACTTTAGCTGTTTTCAAATGCAAACATCTCTGGGTCACGGCTATGCATCCATCATTTTGTGAACCCAGTACCCACCATTATGTTTTTTAACTGTTTTTTTTCCCTTTCTCAGGAAATTTATTTAATTGAATCCTGCAATATGTAGACAGTTTAGACTTGTATTATTTTACTTAGTTACACACATTTAAGATTTTTCCTTGTCTCCTTAATACTTGATTGCTTTTTAAAAATATATATTGTCTGAATATATCACTATGCCCATCCATCTACTGAGAGACACTTTTATTTATTCCAGCATTTTGCATCGATGAAGAAAAGCTTTTATAAAATAATCATGGGAGGCTTTGTGTATACATAAATTTGCAATTCATTTGGAAATTTAAAAAAGTGTAATTGTTCAATTGGAGGGTAAGAGTATACTGATTTTTATACAAGGACATATGAATAACTCCATATGAAAACTTACTTCTTGGTAAGCCTTAAAAAAGCCCATGTTTGGTTAAAGAATTTAAATGAATGGGAAGGATGAGTACCCTCCCAATGAGTTGTTGGTCAGGGAGGCTATAGAAGCCCTTAAATCATTATAGGTTCTTTCAATTGTTCTTGGCTGCCCACAAAAACTAGGTGGTTAAGTCTTGATTTCTGAAGACATTATCCACTTTAGTTGTAGGACATAAAGAGAACAAGATGGATATAGTGGTAAAAATTTGTTGTCATCTTGATCTGTTTAAGAATCCACTGTTCTTGTTGAGTCTCTGAGGTTGCTTCCAAGAAAGATTAACTGAAGGAGGAAGTCCTCTCACCAGAGTGTGCCCTTCCACCAGAGTGGATGGCTTTGAGGGGAGTGCCATAATGTAATGACACTCTGGGAGAAAAGGGCCCCTTCTGCCTATATTGCTAGTTGGTGAGTGAATCTCTTGCACATGTATCTTTCCTATTAGGCTATCCTCCCTTGGTATTGGAATCAAGATTCCTCATCCTTCCAGAGTAGACTGAAGACCAGCAGCTCTCTAGGAAGCCTTCAGGCCTTCAGTGCTAGATTGGGACTGCTGAGGCATCCAGCCACATGGACTGATAAGCTACTGGCCTCCTTAAATCTCAAGTCTGAAGACTGCTATTATTATTTAACTTTTGTTCACTAACTTAATAAATTTCTTTTTAAATACAATTCATTCTATTGGTTCTGTTCCCCTACAGAAACTTGACATACTTTGTATAATTCCATTTAGATAAAATCCCTATAGCATTCAGATTCATAGAGATAGAATACAGAGTGGGGTTTACATGGGGTTGAGGGGAGGGTATTGGGAGATTTTGGACAGTCGATTGTAAGGGGTTATAGCACTATGCTGGGTTCTTCATACCAGAAATATGAATTTATTTATTTGGATGCCTGCAGTTTCATATAAAGGATATAACAAGAAGATATCATAGCTAAGACTCGGTGATTTATTATTCTGAAACCTTGTCCAGGGAGCAATAAATATATGTTTGTTTCAATAATTAGTACTGTTAACTGCCTCAATCACTGAAGCCTCTTTATGCAAAGGGCAGAAGTTAATGCAGAGATGCATACCTGGCTAAATTGCCAAGTATAAGCAATTATTGTGTGTTCAACCCTAAACCTGACATCTAAATCACCTACTACAAGACTCAAAAGGCCTCATAGAACAGAGGGTGGAAAGAATATAAACATAGGAAATTGAGAATAGGGCTGTGGAATACTGTCTTCTGAATACTGCATGCGAGTTTCACTCATGAACTCAGTGGCTATGGTTGCCTTCATGAGATTGAGCCTGCCAATATTGTATAATGGATAGCAAGGAGCTCATGAGACACCCCATCACTCAGAGGAGCCAGTGGCAGTTGCTGACTGCTGGGAGAAGGCAATTTATGTCCTTCAGTGGAGTATCCACTGGTGTGGTGCCCATTCTCCAGTAAATAATCACCCACTCATAATCATACAAATGGCTCTAGTTAAAGAAAACAGGAATTTAGTATGACGATTAAATAGGAAGAAGAAATATTTTATTGTGGCAGATGACAGAGGGTAGTTGAAGGTAAAATTCATCATATGTATGCATTAAAGTGTCAAAAATTAATATATAGGTATATCTATAGTATATTGTATATTTAGTTTTGTAAGAAACCCAAAGATTATTTTTTAAAGTTATACCATTTTGCACCCCCATTAGCGATTAACACTAGTGAGTATCTGATAGTCCACATATTTGATTAAATTTGTTGCTGTCAGTATTTGGGATTTAGTTATTTTAGTAGATGTGTAAATGTACATTTTTGTTTTTGTAATTTCCTAGTTATAATGATAGTGAGTATTTTCTCATGCTTACTTGTATTCCTGTGTATATACTGACATCATTTTATCTTCTTTGTAATTAATTTCTTACATTTTTATTATTAGATCCTACTTGTTGTGTATATATATACATATATATATATATATATATATTATATGTGTGTGTGTGTTTCATTATTCATTTTCACAAATGTATCTTACATATTTTGGTTGCATTTATTCCATTAACTTCTCTTGTCCCACAACATGCTGGTATCCTTCCTTTTCCCAAATATATCCCTTTTTATTTTAATTTTATATATATGTGTACATGAAGAAAATGTGAGATTTGTTTTTATGAGTCTTGATTTTTTAAATTTTATTTTTAAATTAGATATGGACATATTTAGTATGTTAACAACACATGATGGTACCATCATTTCCCTCAGCCATACCCCTTTTTGGAAGATGCCTTCCTCATTGGGGATGCAGGTCAACCTCATGGGGATTATGGGTCATGCATTATGGGGGGTGGGAGGCTCTGTGAAAAATGTTCCAACTTCTGGCTCTAACAATCTTTTGGCCCTCTCTTCTGCAAAATGTCCTGGACCATCCTGGAAGCATTTTAACTCAACCTCAGTGATGGGCACTTAGGAACCTCTGTATCTCTGGTCTAGTAGGTGTTGAGTGTCTCACTGTCTATCTCCATCACCCTTGTGCTGATATAAAAATAACTAAGAAAGCAGCACTTTTGCTCGTTTCCACAATTCCTTTGTGGTTTCAGATGGGGCTAGGGTTGAGTGCATTGTGTCATTTATCTCAGGTCTAGATCCCTTCTGAAAAACAGAAGTAGATTCTCCAATGGAGGATGAAGCCAGCATCAGTTAAAGGAGATAACCGTTATTAATTTAGAGAGAACTTAAATGGTGTAGACCCCTTATAACCCAAGGTTAATGGGAGCTTGACAATGGAAAGCAAAATCATTATCTGGATATTATTCTGACATTTTTCCCCCAGTTCCAGATATGGTTTCTTTTCCACTGAGTAGATCTGTTAGCCAGTCCAAGAACAGTTGGTTACCCACCATGGCTTTGTGCCACTATTGCACTTGTGTGAGCATCACATCAGGTTGTTTGCTTCTGAGTCACTTAGACTTTGAGTTGCTTGGACAGATGTTAGCCACTTTCACCCAGTAGCTCATGTAGTACTTTCTAGCACTAGATGGACTAATTTTTGGGGAACTGGCTCTCCTCCATATTCCAACTAGTACTCTGCATGGTTTGGGCTGACAGTGTATGGTTTCTTCAGCATTAGGGTCTTACCATTAACTTCTGGTGAGTAATCAAGTGCTCTGACAGAGGCCTGTCTTGTTTGCTTTGGGAGATCTAGTAGGTCTCTCTGATCAACAGGTCATGTGGATGTAAACTACATCCTGGCACAGGGAATTACAGGCCAGCACCAAGGGAAAAGAAAGAAAAACAAGAGAAATTTAAGGTTAAGTTTTCATCTCACACTTTCCAGGGCCCTTTGATTCAGGTACTCCCACTATAGTCCTCTTGAAAGTTCCACCATTTAGTCTGACTTCCAGGAGTTAGGATTCTATGGTACCAGTTCAATTTGGATTATGTTCTCCCCCACCCCTCCCCTTCGCCCAAGCTTGAAGATGCTGTTCAGGTATGTCAGCAACTCAGGCTGATCCAGGTAAGAAACTGCAGATGAGTGAGACCATGCGACAGTTGTCTTTCTGTGATTGTCTGAGTTCACTTAGAATGATCTGTTTCTTACTGCAGAATAGAATTGCATGGGTAGTTATACTATATCCTAGTTATCCATTCATTCAATGATGAACACCTGGGTTGATTCCAGTTTTTAGCTATTATGAATTGAACAGTTATAAGCATGGTTGAAAAAATATCTCTAAACTGAGATGTGGTGCTCTTAGGGTAAACACCCAGTAAGGGAATAACAGGGTCTGATGGCAACTCTCTTTTCAGTAGTCTCGACATTGATTTCCACACTGGTTGTACAAGTTTACATTCCTACCAACAGTGAATGAGTGTTCCTATTTCTCCACATCCTTGCCAACATTTGTTTTCATTTGATATTTTTTTAAGTATTTATTTTTTATTGGAAAAAGCGGGGAGGGGGAGAGAATGATGTAAATAGGGAGAATGGGCACTCCAGGGTGTCTAGCCACTGCAAACGAACTCCAGATACATGAGCCACAATGCACATGGGGCTTACATAGGACCTGGAGAATCAAACCTGGGTTCTTAGGCTTCACAGACATGCACTTGAACCACTAAGCAATCTCTCCAGCCCTTATTTTATTTATTTATTTATTTGTTTGTTTATTATTTATTTATTTTTTATTTTTTTATTTTTTTGGTTTTTCGAGGTAGGGTCTCACTCTAGCCCAGGCTGACCTGGAATTCACTATGTAATCTCAGGGTGGCCTCAAACTCATGGCAATCCTCCTACCTCTGCTTCCTGAGTCCTGGGATCAAAGATGTGCACCACCACACCTAGCTTTGTTTGATGTTTTAATGTTTGCTATCCTTACTGGAATAAGGTGGAATCTCATAGTTGTTTTAACTTGCATTTCCCTAATGGTTAGGGATTTTGATCATTTTCTAAATTGTGTGTTAGCCATTTGTAATTCTTCCTCTGAGATCTCCCTACTTAGTTCTCTGCAAACATTTGCAGTGGATTGTTTGTTTTTTTTTTTTTTTATTGTTTGGTTTTTTGAGTCCTTTGTAGATTCTAGATATTAGGCTTCTGTCAGTGATATGGATGGCAAAAATTTTCTCCCATTCAGTAGGTAATCTATTGGCTTAACTGATGGGATATTTGTCTGTGCAAAAGCTTTTTAGCTTCATTGGATCCCATTGTTTGAGTGTTTGTTTAATTTTCTGGTCTACTGGTGTTTTGTTCAGGAAGTCTTTTCCCAGTCCTATATTATGGAGAGTGCCTGCTATTTTTCTTCTAGTAGTTGAAGAGTTTCAGGTCATATATTGAAGTCTTTAATGCATTTAGACTTGATTTTTGTGTATGGCAAAATGAGTGGATATAATTATATTTTTCTCCATATGGTCAAACAATGTGTCCAACACCATTTGTTGAAGATGCTGTCTTTTATTCAGTCTAAATTTTGTCACCTTTGTTAAAGATCAAGAAGATGAAGTTACTTGACATAAGGTCTGGGATTTCAATTCTGTTCCATTGGTCTATGTTTCTGTTTTTTTTTTTTTTTTTTTTTCTGGTAATGTGGTGGTTTGAATAGAATAGGTGGCCCCCAATATATTCAGTTGTTTTTTTGTAGTTTGCATCTGCTGGCTACCTGGCTAGAGGCAATGTCACTGGGTGGATATTAACTTGTAGTGGTGGGTTACAGATTTCAATCTAAAGATATGCAAAGCATGCCTAGCTGGAGTTCCTGAAATGTGCTGTGGCTTTTGACGTTTAGGATTGTGCTTCTCTCTCTGTATGCTTGGGCCTGTGAAGGCAGTCCAGCTTCTTCTGCCATTATGGAACTTCCCCTGGATCTGTAAGCTTCAATAAATCCCTTCCTCCATAGCTGTGCCTGGTCTGGAAGTTCATATCAGTGAACCTGAAACTGTCTGCTACAGGTAGCATGCTGTTTTTGTCACATTAGCTTTGTAATATAGTTTTAGAACATGTATGGTGATACCATCAGAGGCGATTTTTTTAAATTAGTTTTGTATTCAGCTAACACAGGCAGTTTGGTACCATTATTAGGCTCATCTATGTCCCTCCCCATTAGCCCCTCCTTGTTGAGGTATATGGGTCATGCATTGTGGAGTTAGCCCACAGTTATTGGTACAATAAATGTCTCTGCATATCATAACCCAACATGTGACTCTGACATTCTTTCGGCCCCCTCTTCCGCAAAATTTCCCTGAGCCATGTTGGGTTCATTTTTGGTCTGCTTCAGTGCTGAGATGTTGGGGACCTCTGAGGCTCTGGCTCTCTGATTTGGTAGGAGTTGATTTTTCTCTGTGTTGGTCTCCTTCCCCCTTGTGCTGGTATCCGGTTCTTCAGGAAAACAACACCCTTGCTTGTTTTGCCAATTGTCCTTCATTTTGAGAATATGTTTGGATATCTAAGACATTCTACTTTCAATATGAATATTGATTTCATTTTTTCTATCTCTGTGAAGAATGATACTGTATTCTAATTGGTATTGCATTAAATTTGTATATTGATTTTGCTAGAATTGACAATTTTATAATATTAATTTTACCTATTCAGAAGTATGAGAGGACTTTCCATCTTCTCAAGTCATCCTCTCTTTTTTGAGTGATTTTATGTTTTCATTATATAAGTCTTTTAAATCCTTGGTTAGGGCTATTCCAAGGTATTTATTTATTTATTTATTTATTTATTTATTTATTTATTTATTTATTGTTGCTATTGAAAATGGGACAGCCTCACTGATTTCTATCCTGTATATTTGTCCTTTGCATATAGAAAAACTACTGATTTTTATTCATTGATTTTGCATCCTGCCACTTTGATGAAGTAATTTATCACCTTTAGAAGTTTTGAGATGGAGACTTTCAGGTCACTTATATATAGGATCATGTCATCTGCAAATAGGGCTAACTTGACTACTTCCTTTCCAATTTGAATCCCTTTTATTGCTTTCTCCTGACTTATTGCTTGGGCTAGTACTTTTAGTACTATGTTGATGAGCTGTGGTGAGAATGGGAACCCCTGTCTTGTTCCCAATCTAAATGGGAACCCCTTGAGTTTTTTACAAATTATATATTATTTGGGCTTCAGGAACATTCTATGTATCCTTTATTGTGTTTAGATATAAATCTTTCATGCTGATTCTTTCCAGTGGTTTGATTATAAAGTGGTGTTGTATTTTGTCCAAGGCCTTATCTGCCTCAATTGAGATGATCTTATAGTTCTTATTCTTCAGTTACTTATGTAGTGTATTACATTGGCCAATTTCTGATGTTAAACCATCCTTGCATCTCTGGGATGAAGCCTACTTGATCATGATAGATAATGCTTTTAATGTGTTGTTGAATTCAGTTTTCAAGGATTTTGTTCAGGATCTTTGCATCTAAGTTCATTAGGGGTATAAGTGTATAGATTACTTTCCTAGTTGCATTTTTTGCTTGGTTTTGGTTTTAGGGTGATGCTAGCTTCAGAAAAAGAGTTGGGGAGGATTCCGTATGCTCTAATTATGTGGTACAGTTTGAGAATAGTTGGTTTCAGTTATTCAATGAGGGTTTGATAGAATTCAGCTGAGAAGCCATCCAGTCCTGGACTTTTCCTTTTGGTGAGGTTTTTGGTTTCCTTTTCAATATCCATGGATATGATAGGTTTGTTAAGGGGATTAATTGGCTCTGAGCTTCATTTTAGTAAGTGGTATGTGTCTAAGAATTCATCAATTTCTCCAAGATTATTTAATTTTGTGGAGTAGAGGTTTTGGAAGCATGCCCTGATGATTCTTCCAATTTCATTGATGTCTGTTGTGATCTCTCCCTTTTCATTTCTGATTTTGTTAATTTCAGACTTCTCTATTCTGCTTGATCAATTTGGCCATGGGTTTGCCAATCTTGTTTATTTTCTCAAAGAAAAAGCTTATTTCATCAATTTTTAAAAATTGTTTTCTTAGTTTTCACTTCATTAATTTCTGCTCTAATCATGGTTGATTCTTTTTATCAGGGGCTCTTCAGCTTGTATTCTTCTTGTTTTTATAGGGCCTTTAGGTAGACAGTCATGTTATCAATCTGGGTCTCTCTGTCTTTGTATTGAAGGCACTTAGGGCTATAAATTTTCCCCTTATGACTGCCTTCCTTGTATTGCATAATTTTTGGTAGTTGGTATTTTCATTATCATTCAATTCTAGTAATTTTAAAGTTTCTTTTTTGATTTAATACATGACCAATTCATTGTTTAAAGTGTGCTTTTTAAATTTATTTATTTGAGAGTGACAGACACAGAGAGAAAGACAGATAGAGGAAGAAAGAGAGAATGGGCACGCCAGGGCTTCCAGCCTCTGCAAATGAACTCCAGACGCGTGCACCCCCTTGTGCATCTGGCTAACATGGGACCTGGGGAACCGAGCCTCGAACCGGGGTCCTTAGGCTTCACAGGCAAGCGCTTAACCGCTAAGCCATCTCTCCAGCCCAAAAGTGTGTTTTTTAGTATCTGGGAGCTGGTGGAGTTCTTGATGTGTCTCTTGTTGTTAATTTCTAGCTTTAAAGCATTGTGAACTGACATGGTGAAGGAAGCTAATTCAATTTTCCTGACTTTGTGGAGGTATGCTTTATGGCCTAATCTATTGCCAATTTTGCAGGAGGTTCTCTGGGCTGCTTAGAAAAATGTATATTCTGTAGAGTTGGGGTGGAAAGTTCCATAGATATTCACTAGGTCTAGCTGATCTATGATGTTGAATTTCTGCTTGGATGATCTGTATATTGATATAGTAGAGTATTGAAGTCTCTGACTATGATGGTGTTGATATTTATTTCTGTTTATTGTCTAATAGATTTTGTTTTATAAACTGTGACACACCTCTGTTATATATATGATTGTGATGTGCTCATGTTGGATCATTCCCTTGATGAGTAGGAAGTGGTCTTCTTTGTACTTTTTGATTACTTTTTTTATTGAAATCTATTTCATCAGGTATTAATATAGCAACCCTAACTGTTTTGTTAATTTCCCTTTGCTTGGAATATAATTTTCCAAACTTTCATCCTGAGGAAGTGTCAATCTTTAGTGGTGAGGTGGGTTTCTTGAATAAAGAAGAGAGATGGGTCCAGTTTGTTTGATCCAACATGATAACCTGTGTCATTTGATGGGTGAATTATGACCATTAATATTTAAAGTTATTACTGTGAGGTTTGACTTAATCCCTGCCATGATGAGGTGTTTTATGGGGTTTGGTGCTTTCTTGTGTTATGTATTGAGTCTTGTTTATTTTGGTTATTGTGATTTTCTTCTTGTTGGGTCTTGAGATTGGTTGTTTGACTATTCTGTGTGGAGTATTCCCTCAAGTATTTGCTGTAGGTTTGGCTTTGTGTTTATATAATCATAGAGTTGACTTCTTTAATGGAAAGTTTTCCTTTCACTATCTATTATGAGGGCTACTTTTGCTGGTAGAGTAGCTTGAGTTGGGAGCAACAGTTTTTCAGACTTTGAAGTGTTCCATTACAGGCCATTCTGGCTTTCAGGGTTTCCATTGAGAAGTCTGATATAATTCTGAAGGGATTGCCTTAGCATGTTGTGAATTGTTCCTCTCTTGCTGCTTTTTATACTCTCTTTGTTTTCTTTGTAAGAGTTTTAACTATGATGTGTATTGGAGAGTTTCTTCTTTGGTCCTGACTGTTTGGTATTCTCTGGGCTTCTTGTATCTGGATGGGCCTCTCTTTTGAGAGATTCAGAAAATTTTCTTCTATATTTTGGTTGGATATGTTCTCCATGCCTCTTGCCTAGAATTCCGCTCATTCAGATATACCCATGACCCAGATATTTGGTTGTTTTAGGGTGTCCCACAGTTCTCTTTTATTCTGTTCACTTGTTTTTTTTTTTTTTTAACTTAGCAAAGTTTTTTTTTTGCCTCCTGATTAATTTCTTCTGTCTTATCTTCCAGGTCAGAGGTTGTGTCTTCCAGATAAACTCTGTTGATGAGGGTTTCTAAAAGGTTTTTATAATTTCTACTTGACTTTTCTTTTCTGTTATTTTTCCATCATGTCCATCTCTTTTATGAAGTATGATTTCAATTTGAGTTCTAATTTTATTGATGCTCCCTGGAGTTCATCAGTGCATTTGATAAAGACTTCATTAAGCTAAATCAACTGGTTATTGAGATATTACATTTCTTTACTTACCTTTAACATATTTATAACTTGTAAGAAAATTCTAACATTTTATTTAATGAAGTTAAGCCTACTGTCAAAAGCTGTTCACTCTCTCTCCCTCTTTCTCAACTTAGTACAATAGAATTAATATATTTAAAAAAATGGGGCTGGAGAGATGACTTAGAAGTTAAGGCACTTGCCTACAAAGTCAAAGGACCATGGTTTGATTCCCAAGAACCCACATAATCCCAATGCACAAGGTGGTAGATGAATCTAGAATTCGTTTGTATTGTCTGGCGTCCCTGCTGTTTCCATTTCTCTCTCTTCCTCTTTATCTCTCTCAGGTAAGTACAATAAAATAAATAAAATCTTTTAAAAAGGTAGCTGGGCATGGTGACACACGCCTTTAATCCCAGCACTGTGAAGGCAGAGGTAGGAGGATTGCCATGAGTTCAAGAGACTCAGAGTTAATTCCAGGTCAGCCTGGACCAGAGTGAGACCCTACCTCAAAAAAACAAAATAAATAAATAAATAAAAAATCTCAACCCTCTAGGAGACCAGGGAAGTGGGAGGAGTCAGGAAACAGGGGTCTGGCCTACTGGCTCCAGACCCCTGCATCAGTCCACCCGCACACTGTAGTTGCAGGCAACCCAAATTGGGGAGGTGGGAGTATCCAGAAAACAGGGGTTGGGCCTACTCACTCTAGGCTTCCAGCACCAGCCTGCACACTGTCTATGCAAAGAACTCAAATGGGGAGGGTGGGCAGAGCCCAGAAACAAGGGTCTGGAGTAAGTAGGCCAGACCCTTGTTTCCTGGCTCCTCTGACCTCTCCCAGACTGAGTTCCTTGCTCAGACATTGTGTGGGTGGGCAAGGGGTTCTGGAGTGAGTAGGCCGGATCCCTGATTTCTGGCTCCTCACATCTCCTCAGTAGGGGTTGCCTGTGTGGACAGTGTGTGGGCAGGCTGGAGCTGTGGTCTTGTACTTTGAATGGATGGCCCCTAATATATTCAGGATTTTATTCAGATTTGTAATTTATATCTGAAGCCACCTGCCTGGAGGAGTTATCACCAGGTTTATCCTAGTTTCTAGCCCTAAGGGGTGATGTTAGATTTGGAATTCCAGTCTAAAGAGAGCCAAAGTGCCTGAGCTTTACCAGAAATTCCTAAGTGTGCTGTGTTGTCTGTCCTTTGGATTTTAGCTTGTGGCTCTTCTCTCTCTCTCGCTCTCTTTCTGTGTGTGTGTCTACTTGGATATATGAAAACAGGTCAGCTTCTTCTGTCATTATGAAACTTCCCCTGGATCTGTCAACTTAAAACAAACCCCTTCCTCCATAACTATGCCTGGTCTGGAAGTTCATCCCAGGAATGTGAGGAAATCTGCTATACTTATAAAGTTGCACATTTTACTGTTTTAGTTGATTCATCTGGATTTTTGATGTATGGGATCATATTACCTACCAATATACATAGCTTGCTTAATAGTTTTGAATTAATGTATTTTTATCTACTTTCCTTGCCTACTTGCTTTGGTTACAACTTTGGCCATAATTGAGAGTAATATAGTATAGAAAACTATTCAATAATTTTTGAACTTGGAGTGAAATTTTCATTATATTAATATAAGCTAAGGTATTACCTGTATACTTTTCATATATTTTTTTCTAAAAATAATTAATGATGTATTCAACAATTAATATTGGTCAATTTTTATTGAATGTGTTGGTATTTTTAAGTGTTTATTTTCCTACTTTTGTAACCTACTGTCCTAAGTGTGAACAGCATTATATTAATTCACTTTCACATGGTGAACTAACTTTATATTACTTATTATTTTAGGTAAATATGTTTTTGTATTTTATATTTTGCTATTTTTGCTGGCATTTTATTAGTGAAATTTAGTTTATAATATTAAGATAACTTTTATCTTTTGATTTTTTTTGATCTGGTTTTGATATCTTAGGAATGCTGACCTCAGTGAATGAGTTGAAGAACATCCCCAGTTCTATTTTATATATGAGTTTATAAGTCATTCTCATTAATTTTTGCTTAAAGTTTAGTAGGATTCACTAGCTAAGCCATCTGGTTCTTGAATATAGCAAATTAGTCCTAAGAGGAAATAAATGCCTATATAAAAACAAAGGTCATGAATAATGTAATATAATGCCTTATGGAAGTAGAAAATGCTAAGTTAATTGCCTTTATTATGAAGTAAAGGTCAGACTAGAAATAAATGAAGTAGTGACTAGAAGAATGAGAAAAACTTCAAAAGGATAAGAGTTGGCTTTTGAAAATATAAACAATATACACATATTCTTAATTATACTAATTAGGAACATGAAAAAGGAAAGATCATAAGAAATGACAAAGAAAATTTATATGACAAAAAACCTTAGTAAACTATTAGAAACAGAAACAGTGTTCATGACATACTAAGAATGACTAATGAATGATTTGGAATTATGAGTAGACAATAAGAGTGTGAATCATTAGCAGAAATTCTGTCTTCCAAGAAAATCCCAAAGCATGCTTTCTTCACTGATGAAGTTTACCATTTAGTGAAGAACTAATAGCTACTCTTCACCTTCTCCAAATACATAATAATTTTAACCTCATTTTATAGTCAGCAATGACCCAATATCCAAGCTAGTTAGAAACACAAAAAGTGTATACCATAGGTATATATCTCTAATTAATATTATGTTAGTTACAATTCCTGTTGCTTTAACAAAAAATCTGGCAAGCACCAATTCAATGAAGGAAGGGAAGATATTGCTTATTTTTTTGGCTCACAGTCTCAGGGTATAATTCATAATGATGGTAAAGACTTGGTAATAGGAGTGTTCAAGAGGCTGGTCATATTATCTATGAAATCAGAAGTCAGAAAAAGATTTATACTGGTGTTTCATTTTCTTCTACTATGTCTAGCCAGAACTCTAGCACATGAAAATTATATGATCTAGAATTAACTTCTTAAAAATAAGGCCTGTGCCATATTTAAACCTACAATCTAAATGTCTAAGACAATGACATTTTCTTTTTTGTTTGTTTGTATTTTTTGAGGTAGGGTCGCACTCTAGCCCAGACAAACCTGGACCATATTCTCTAGTCTCAGGCTGGCCTTGAATTTACAATGATCCTCCTATCTCTTTCTTTTGAATACTGAGATTAAAGGAGCATGACACTACACCTGGTTAAAATGCATTTTTTTCAAATATTATATTTATTTTGAGAGAGAGAAAGAGGCATATATATAGAGAAATAATGGGCCAGGGCCTAGAGCCAGTGCAAAAAACTTCAGATGCATGTGCCACCAAGAGTATTTGGCTTATGTGGGTACTGGAGAATTGTACCTGGGACCTTAGGCTTCTCAGGCAAGCTCCTTAACCACTAAGCCATCTCTCCAGCCCCTGCAATAACATTTTATTTATTTATTTATTTATTTATTTATTTATTTATTTATTTATTTAATTTTACTTTTGGTTTTCTGAAGTAGGGTCTCACTCTACCTCAGGCTGTCCTAGAATTCACTCTGTAGTCTCAGGGTGGCCTTGAACTCTCAGTGATCTTCCTACCTTTGCCTCCTGAGTGCTGGGATTAAAGGCATGCACCACCATGCCTGGCTTTGCAATACCGTTTTTATAGTCAATTCTTTTTCAGTGTATTGTAAATGTTTATAATGTACCCATCAAGTTTTAGATATAGGTTAGAACTCTCTGAATAAGATTCTAACAGCACAGGAAATAGTTCCAAGAATCAACAAATGACAAATGGAATTTCCTGCATATAAATTTCTTCACAGCAGAATTAGAGAATGGGAACAATATCTAGAGTACATAAGGAACTGAAAAAATTGAGTACTGAAAATAATGTAAAAATAAATAACTGGACTACAAATTGAATAAATACTTTTAAAGAGAAGAAAACACCTATGGTCACCATTTTCTTTATAAGTCCAACATATTTATCAGTCAGGGAAATTCAAATTAAAACCACTTTGAGGGGCTGGAGAGTTCGGTCAGTAATTAAAGCACTTGCCTGCAAAGCCTAACAACCTGGGGTCAATTCCCCAGTACCCACATAAAAACAGATTCACAAAGTGGCACATGCATCTGGAATTTGTTTGTAGCAGCCAGAGGCCCAGATGTGCCCATTCTCTCTGTCTGACACTTTTCTCTCTCCCTTTTTGCAAATAATTATTGCAAATAAATAAATAAATAAACATATTTTTAAAAAGATGATGGAACGTTAGCATACATACACTTTTAATGCCAGCATTCCAAAAGCAAAGGTAGGAGGACTGCTGTATATTCATGGCCAGCCTGGGACTACAGAATGCATTCCAGGTCTGTGTGTGCTAGAATGAGACCCTACCTTGAACGTCCCTCCCAAACAAAAATACTTGAGTTTTCATCTCACCATAGTCAGCATAGGAAATTTCACTACAGAGTGAGTTCTAAGTCAGCCTGGGCTAGAATGAGACTACTTCAAAAACCAGACAATATGATCAGGGGTCAAAGTTACTTACTTACAAAGCCTGATTTCCTGGGTTCAATTCCCTGGTGTCCATGTATTATAGTCCGGTTCACATTGCTGGTAGAAATCACCCAACCAAAAACAGCTTCTGGGAAAAAGAGATTTATTTTTACAGGCTTGAAGGGAAGCTCCATGATGGCAGGGGAAAACGATGGCATGAGCAAAGGGTGGAAATCACCCCCTGGTTCACATAAGGTGGACAATAGCAACAGGAGAGTATACCAAACACTGGCATGGGGAAACTGGCTATAATACCCATAAGCCCACCCCCAACAATACACTCCCTCTAGGAGACATTTATTCCCAAATATCCATTAGCTGAGAACCTAGCACTCAGAACACATAAGTTTATAGAGGACACCTGAATCAAACCACCATACCATGTAAAGCCAGATACACATAGTGGCACAGGCATCTGGAGTTTGTTTACAATTGGAAGAGGCCCTGGCATGGTTTTCCTCTCTCTCTCTCTCTTTCTCTCTCTCACTCTCTCTTTCTCTCTATCTCTCTCTTTCTTTCTGTCTCTCAAATAAATGAATAAATAAAAATATTTTTTAAAGTAAAATAAAATTGATATTGCAGCCAGAAGACTGATTACCTGCTACAGGTGATATGTAACTGAGGGTAAGTCTTAGAGTCTAACCCTGTTTCAGTCAGCTTCATGTTGCTTGCAGAAAACACCCAACCAAGAGTAGCTTGTGGGAGACAGAGGTTTATTTTGATGTAAAGACTCAAGAGAAAGCTCCATGATGGTAGGGAAGACAATGGAATGAGAAGAGGGTGGACATCACATCCTGACAAACATCAGTTGGGTAACAGGGGTGTGTGCCAAACACTAGCAAGGCGAGGCTGGCTATAACACCCATAAGCCCACCCCCAACAATTGATCACCTCCAGAAGGATCCAATTCTGAAATTGCCACCTGCTGGGTACCTACCTTTCAGAACACTTAAGTTTATGGGCAACATCCAAATCAAACCACCACTAACCCCAAGGTGTTTTTGAGGGGACAGATCTTGTGTTTATCCCTAAGTTGTATGAACAGTAATTTGGAGCCCTGGTGTTTTTGCTTTTTGGTACATTCTAGCTGTTTGATGATGTATCTCTGTTTGGCTCTGTGGAAATGAGCCAGATTGTTTTGCCATTGATTGTGAACCCATGGAATTTATAAGTGTGAAATAAAACCTTTCCTCTTACCAGCTCCTCTTTGGCAGATGTTTGTCCAGCAATGTGAAACTGACTGCAACAGAAGATTGCTACTAGAGAAGTGGAATTGTTGCTGCAATGCATCTGACCAAGCAAATTTTGGTATTTTGGAACTTGTGTGCTGGCGGAAGGACTTGTTACTTTCTGTTGTAGAAGCCTTATAATAATGTGTTAAGCAGAGATTGATGGGATATTTTGATGAGATTTGGAAAATGCTACATACAGTGAGAGTTGTAAGCTGTGAAAGCTTGGCTTATTAACTCTTAAAGGAGAAATACCTGTGTGGGAACTGGGCTACTGACATAAAGGTTGGGTATTTTCTACCCATGTCCAGAGTTTGATCAAGGTTCAATTTAAAAGTAATAGACTGGTGTGATGTGCTTGCTGGAAGAGATAGAACTAAAAGATGAAAGATGTGGGCTAGAGAGATTGCTTAGTGTCTAAGGTGTTTGCCTGAAAGACCTAATGGTCCACACTCAATTCTTCAGTACCCATGTAAATCCAGATGTACAGTGGCATATGCATCTGGCATTAGTTTGTAGCAAGTGGAGGCCCTATTAGACCCATTCTCTCTTCTATCTATCTCTGATTGCAAATAAATAAATAAATAAAATTTTTTAAGGTAAAAAATATATAGGTATTCATAAGAAAAAATCAAGCAAGTTTAAAGTTATTTACACTGAGACTGGTATACATTACTGAAGCTTTAATTATTAAACACATTACTACCATTATGGTTTGCTAACTGCTTTGCATTGGGACAATGGAAATGATGCCTGAGGAAAGGCTCCGTGAGTAGGCATTCAAAATCTTTGAAAGGAGATGACTTAAAAGAAGAATTATGAAAGAGTATTCCACTCTTTGTGGTCAAGGTTTATCCACCCTGGCTTTACAAATCTTGTTTGCCGTACATCTGGTATTGTTTTTGAACACATGAAAAATGTAGGAAAGCACACATAGTTCCAGCCTCTGATGATACGCAGCATGTGAAATGGGGCTGAATCTCTGTGTAGAGGCCAGTAAGGTCATTGTATGAAGAGAACCAGTTCTGGGAATCAGCTGTAGATAAGCAACATTGTGAATCAGTGTGAGGTTCCTATATTGGAGGCCATAAAAAGACCATTGTATGGAGACATGAGGATAGGCCATTGTTTTCAGAGGAGACCCTCAAGATGCTTTGGATATACTAGCCCTGTGCAATGGCTCCCTGTGATGGTTTTAATAGATGCAACTCAAATACCTAATGAGGTAACCAAAGCCTGGAAAGCAAAAACCTTACATGATCCCTCTTGTATCTGGATCCTAATTTCCTTTTAATTATTTATTTTATTTTATTTTATTTTTAATTTGTGTCTGTGTGAAATAGAGGGGTAAAGAGAAAAAGTCAGATATAGAGAGATAATGTGTGGTTCCAGAGCCTCTAGCCAGTGCAAGAGAACTCTAGACACATGTGCCACATTGGGCATCTGGCTTAAGAGGGTACTAGGGAATTGACCCCAAGTCCTTAGCTTCACAGGCAACACCTTAACTACTAAGCCATCTCCCCAGTTCCTAATTTAATTTTTATTTTTTTAATAAGAACACACTTTGTATGGATACATCATGTGTTGGTACCATCTTTTCCCTTGTTCTTGCCCCCATTCCACAGGGCCCCTTCCTCAGTGGGGTTGCTGGTATTCCCCATGGGGTTGTGGGTTAAGCATTATGACAGCAGCAGTCACTTATTGGTGGGAGGCAGTGCCTCTTGGCTGCCAAACTATGGCTTTTACAATCTCTCAAGCCTCTGTTCATATTTTTTGAAGAAGTACAATATTTCCTATTATTACTTTATCCTTCCTCTGGGATGATTTTATTTATTGATCCAGCTAATCTGAGCATCAGAATTCAATGGTTCTCTACTGAATTCTCTACTACTTATGAAGGATGAAGAATCCCTCCAATACTTGGGGTCACTTCACTCTCTAGAGGCCAGTTGCATTCACAGGCTGTTTTATGGAACTATATAGAACCTGGATTTTCTCCTCTCACTTCAGCATTACTTGGACAGGTTATAAGAAATACAAAGCTTCCTGGGGGAAGTCATTTATTGTAATTATTTCAGATTACTTTTATTTACTAGTGCTTCTGCTTTCATTCTTTGACATGTTTTGCACAAAAATATCTTGACACACTCCTCTAATCCCATATTAATATTTCTTTTCAAATATTCTAACCTGTAACCTCACTTGAAGTTTTGTGACAACCTCATACAAATAATTCAGTCAACACCAGATTCCTTGCTTCAAGAGTATTATCCAAAATGTTGTATACATAAAATTTCTCCTAAATTTATGTTTGTATCCATACATTTATGTTGTTCTCACCTTTGGTCAGTGAAGCTTCTTTTTGAAGATGGTGGTAACTACTAGGGGGACACAAAACTTTTCAAAATACTGATATGACTGCTGAGTGCTCATTGGTAAATGAAGTATCTCTTCCAATGATCAGGGAGCACTATAGAAGGGAAGGAATAAATAATGTAAGAGTCAGAGGATGGAGAGGATTACTTGGAATGTTTTCTCCAGAATTAAGGTGGCTATTGAATTCATGACCTCACAATAGCTACCATTACCTGCTCAATATTGGGACCATTGACATGAATGATGGAGGAACAAAAAGATATCAGATTAGGCGAGGAAAGAATAATTAGAAAGAAGAGAGGTTCGGTGGATGGGGGATGTGGGTGAGGTTATGAGATATTGGAAGGGGACTTATCATAATACATTATATACCTATGTGAAAATTGTCAATAAAAACATTAAGTAGTATCCAAGTGATTGTACTATGGAGGCTGTTATATGATCTGTGTAGGGATATCATTCCCTAAATAATCTTAACTGAAACTGAGTAATTTTAATTAAGGCATACATGAATTGATAGATACATAATCTAAAATTATCCACTAAACAATTATATTAAAATACAGACAAACTCTACCTAAAAATAAACCTATCACTAATGTAGAAGCCTATAGACAGTGAAACAATTTTAAAATACATATGATTTCACAAGAACTTATAAATATAGGAAAACAGAAAAGTATAGGCATAGTATAATACTTCTTTTTATCTATGACATAATTCTAATTATGCTCATTTTTATCTCAATTTATTACATCAATGTATTGTTGTGGCTGGAGAGATGTATTAGTGGGTAAGGCACTTGCCTGCAAAGCCAAAGGACCCAGGTTTGATTCCCCAAGACCCACAGAAGCCAGATGCACAAGGTGCTACATGCATCAGAAGTTGGTTTGCAGTAGCTGGAGTTCTTGGCTCACCCATTCTCTCTCTCTTTCTCTTTCTCAAATAAATAAATGAATAAATAATATATTTTTTTAAATCAATGCATTCCACTGGTAAAAGGTCAAACAGTATACTTTACTTTATAATAAACTTCGTAGTTCACATATTTTTTATGTAAATACTCCAAACAGATTTTTGACACATTGTTCTGTAATATTATCTCTCAGGAAATTGACTTAGTGAATATATAATATAGTGATTTCTGATCAGACACAGTTATTTCACTTTCTAATTCCCCAAGAGTCCCTGGGGCATTTCTTCATTCATTAACATTGTTTGTCCACACTTTTCTTTCTGTAGTCTAAATAACTATTTTGAGGTTTAGAAAGATTTTAATATAGAGTTCTATAGAGCTTAAGGGAAGGAAAGATGTAAAAGCACCTGGAAAACAGGATGGGTCCCATATGGGTAATCTCTAAATAACTTTCTAATATCAGAGATCAGCATTTTTGGGTAGCTCTGCAAAAGCAATGATACAGTGATGGAAGTGGGAAAGGCAAAAGCTACTCCTTTATTCCACTAACCTTTGGTGGGTCATCAAGTACTCTGACAGAAATCTGCCTGTCTTTTAGGAAACCTTGCAGGTCTCTCTGATCTGCTTCCTAGATACATGTGAGGTTTGCTAAATCAGTCAAAAGTCACTTAATGGAAGATGGATTATGTACATAATATTACTATAAATGCTGTATGAGTAGATGGAAGAAAAGTAACTTGAAGGCTCCAGGGTCCATACATTTATTATTTTGCCTGGTTAAAAAAAAAAAAAAGCAATGACAGAAGAGCCAGGCTTGGTGGTACATGTCTTTAATCCCAGCACTCAGCAGGCAGAGGTAGGAGGATCACTGTGAATTAGAGTCCACCCTGAGGGTACATAATGAATTCCAGTTCAGTCTAAGCTCAAGTGAGACCATACCTTGAAAAACAAAACAAAACAAAACTGCAGTGACAGAAAGAAATGTTATAGAACAAAGTAATCTTTTTGTTTTATTTACTTATTTCTTTATAATTCCACTCATTTCACAACATGGCTTTAATTTTATTATTTTTTTAAAAAAGGTAATATTCTTATATTCCCTCCCCTCTCCCCATTCCACTAAAGACTCACTGACTTTCCGCAGTGGGCTTATTAGTACTCACTGTGGGGTTCTGAAGTTCTTGTCAGTCTCTGTGAGTGGGGACTGTGCCTCAGGCTAATTCTATCCAACCTGTGGTTCTTAAATTTTTATGTCCTTTCTTATGCAATGCTCCTCGAGCCTTGGTGGGTATGTTACAATTCAGATTGTGTTGAATTCTCTGTAGCCCCTGGATTTCCTTTAAAATGATATTTGAGTGGCCACATTGAGTGTCATTACCTCTGTAGAACTGGTTTTCAAGATAGCCTGGAGTACTCCTGTCTCAGCTTTCTCTACAATGACTCCTGCATCCTGATAGATGTGGTAGAGGTGACCCATCTCATGGTAGGCAGACAGCTATCTTTTCTTGTTGTAATGATGTATCCTGTATCTCCCCAATATTCTCTGCTATCTGTAAGATAAAACAAATTATTGAATCAAAAGTTAGAGCAGAAAGGATTAAAAGACTAAGCATAGTTATGTGAGAGGTGTTTTGATATATGTACCCATTATTTGTAGCCAAAGAGCAGTGGAAATTCAATCTGGAGTGTGTTTCCTTTCCATGAGATTCTGAGTTGGGTCCTAGTATCAAGTATGGGATTTTTCTGATTGAGCAGGTCTCATGACCAATCTGAGAACAGGTGGTTATCCACATAGGCTGTGTGCCACTATTGTACAGGTGTGTACTTCTTGTCTGGATGTTTGATGTCATGTCTTGCAGGTTCTCCTGCTTGTTCATGCTATTGGTCCACATTTTTATCCAACAGCTCACATAACACATTCCAGCTCTGTATGGTCTAAACAGTGTGGAACTATATTTTTTTTTCAGTTCCAGCATGGTCTTTTGATGTTTTATGAGTGCAGGCTGTGGTGTCTTCTGCAATAGGATCTTACCTTTCAGCTTGGATAAGTAACCAAGTGCTTTGACAATGCTATGCATTATTTTGGGGACCTAACTGTTCTCCTGGACCAACAGTTCACTGTGGGTAGTAACCCTATTCTGGCCCTGGGATTTACCAGCCAGAGCCCATGGTATTAGGGTTAAGCTTATTTCACGTTCTGTGGGGTGCTTCTGTGAAGATCCCTCATCCCCTTATTGAGGGTTATAACTTTAGAATGTTATCTAGGAGGAAGATTTCTGTAGTACTGATTCATGTTGTATGGTGATGATACTCATGGTTATTGGTTTTGTGTAATTTCCCCATACTTCTTTCCTCCTACCCACAAGACACTTCAACACCATGTGTTTTTTTCTTTTTTTTTTCTTTTTTTTGTCTCTTGACTTGCGTATCTCTGCCTCCCCTTCCTCTCTATTCTCCCATTTGTTTAGTTTTATTCTAGCTCCATGTCAATATTCCTTATATTTATCACTACTTATCATCAACTCATGGTGTTCCAGGTTAGGAACAGCATTTGATAGAGAACATGCAGAGTTTATCTGTCTGACCTATGTGACCTCACTTAATATGAAGGTTTTCAATCCATACATTTTCCTGCAAATTTCATTATTTCATTTTTCCTTACTGATGATAGAATTCTGTTGTGTATATGTGCCACAACATTAACTATTCATCTGTTGATGGGCATCTGGGTTATTGCAGGTAGAATGAGCAACAAGGAATATGGTTGAACAAATATTTCTGTAGTAAATACTAGAGTCCTTAGGGTATATTCCCAAAAGAGATACACCTAGATATAGTTGTAGATGTGTTTACAGATTTTTGAGGAGCCTCTTTTCTTCTCCATCTCTCCTTGAATTTGATGTCTTTGGTATCTTTGATTTTCAACCTTTATATAACTGTAGAGGGATGTTTCTTTAACTTACAATTGTGTAACAGTATGCTATGGTGAAAGTCTTTTGCTTTCTTATTTGAATTTATTTGTTTCTTCGAGGAGCTAACTTGAGATATCCTGTCCATTGTTATAAAATTGTTTATTCTTATTTTAAAGTGTTACCACAGGAGATATTTTCAACTTTATTTTTGGTCAATCATGATTCTGATGTGTTTAACATTTTGTGGCCAAACTCAAGATTATCTAAAATTTCTCTTATCTTATTTTCAGAAGTTCATAGTTTGGTATTTTAAATGTACATGTATAGTTTTTTAGTATGTTTACAGATATAAATTCAGTGTCTACACCCCTATTTTGATTTCTTTTTGAAGCAATGTATTTTTCAAGTATGTCATAGTTGCCTTGAACTTGCTACAAAGCCCAGGTTGGCTCATCCACTTAAGTCCTGGGATCTCAGGCATGTATTATTATATACAGTTCAAAGATGCCTTTTTGAAAATGTATAAGCAACTGTCCTAGTACTTTTGTTTTAAAAGGATTTTCTATCTCCATTGCATCACTTTTATTCATTTTTAAACATAAACTTTGTACATTTATATCAATATATTTTGGAGCTTTAATGTCTGTCCTATTAATTGGTTTGTCTTTACTTTCACCAACAAATCATTGTCTCCATAGTATAAGTAATAAAATGAGTCCTGGATATAAGCAATATCTTCCCTATGTCCATTCCACTGTCCTGTCTTATATATTTATTATTTATGTTTTTTTCTTGTTTTGTTACTTTCATTTTTGTTGTCTATTCAATTAATAAAGGAAATATTAGTTAATTATATTGCAAAGTATTTCAAAATATATAAAAGGTCACAGTTGGAAAGCATAGTTTTAAGCATTGATTGATTACATTCAAGTGGTTACATATAGGTTCATAATAACAGTGTGGTTGGATTTATAAATACATATAAAAAGGAAGGGGTCTTACTGATATATCATTTTTTTTTTCTTTTGGTGCCACTATACTATGTTTTTCAAAGAAAAATAGATAAATATACTTGTAGATTTTTACCTAAATGTAAGGTGTGTTGACTGAATGCTCTATAGGATTTAGTTTCATGCACAGGAACATATAAGTTGTTTCTCACAATTTATCTCAAATCTCTAATTCTCTCAATAAGTAAAATCTAGAAATTGAGCAATCACACTAGAAGTAGACATTACTTTGGGTGTTTGGTAGAATCAATATATATTTCTAGAGGAAATGCCTGTCATATACTAGATTAAGCTCACCTGTTTAATTAAAATCACTTGAGAATTGTGAGAATAGGATTTAAATTAAGTGAATAAATTTTGCCCCTGATTTAGCAGTTGTGCAAAACTATGACCATAGCCAGAAATCCATTGACTATTAATGAAGCTTTTAATAATCCACTGCCTAGGATGTCTTTTTAACTAGTGAAATTTGACCTTTAAGTTTGTACTATCCTTTTAAGTTGTGTTACCATATATTTTTATTAAAATATTTTTGTGACATATAAAATACTTCAATAGTTTTGAAAAACACATTGTAATTTTCGGGAAGACAAGCATCAACATTAAAAGTAGAAGTATGCAAGTGATTTCAGTTATACAAACCAAAAATTAAAGGGACCATGCTCATTAAAGAAGGATCTTGTTTGCTAGATTTATTATCTTTTCTCTAAGCTCATTAAGAAAGAGTCCAGCAAAGGTCTAAGGTCTCAATTAATTTTAATAGGCATGACCAAGGTTTAATAGAGTATGTTTTCTAATTGCCTTGAGAGTAGGTTAAATTGTAGCCTAGTTTGCTATTGATAGAAATGAGATTTTGATCAGGAGGTACAAAATATTTTCTAAGAGAAACTGATAACACTAGTTATTTATGTAAGAGTGTTGTTTTGTTTAGAAGTTTCTCTGAAAGTAGTGAATAAAAGTCAGCAAAAGTACTAAATATTTTAGTGTCACTTTTAAAATATGGCTGTTGATCCAAATATCACAGGTAATGGATTAAAAATAATCCATCTGCATCCCATTGCTCAGGAATACATGGGTAAACTATCCAATGCTTAAAATGCCTGTGATATGTATATACACAGAAAAATTCAGCAGTCTTCCAACATATACTTCTAGTAGAGTACATTCTTCAAATGATCCAATCAAATATTTCGTCAGAGAAGTGTATTTCTTTTCCAAAATAGTATTGGGAAATATTTAATTGAAATAATGTTAAAAATTGGTTAAAGTAGTTTTGTCCAGTTTCCAATAAGATGAAAGCTATAATGAATAGACTCGTGCTTTGTGCTATAGCTAAGCAAAACTGCCTAAGTGATAAGGTCAAGCTCTATGCATGATAAAAAATAATTTATTCACAGAAATTCTATCACATCTTCAGTAGAAAAGCAAATTAAAGATCATTTTTTCTGGATAAAAACAAGCATCTCTCACAAAAAATAAATTAAGGAAGGCTCCATATTTTATATGAATTTATTAGTTTTCTATATTAAAATGGATTTTTAAAATTTTCACTGAAATAAGATGAGTGATTTGCTTATATTACAAAACAGTTATAATTAGGATAGATGTGTGTGTATATGTATGTGTAAAGAATGATGAAGAATCACGTCAACTTGGCAAAGCTATGATGCTCAATTATTGGACAACATACTTAAGTAGCTGTTGCTATAAAATAATTTATTGGCCTGGAGAGATGGCTTAGCAGTTAAAGTGCTTCCCTGTGAAGCCTAAGGACCCAGGTTTCTTAAGCCAGATGGACATGGATGCACAATATTTTGGAGTTCATTTGCAGTGACTGGAGGCCTTGTCATCCCCATTATTTCTTTCTCTCTATCTCTCTCTTTACTTGAAAATAAATTTTAAAAAATTAATAAATAGTTTATTTATAATTAAGGTCTATAATCATGTGACTTTTAAACCAGTTGGCTTCCCTATAAGTAGACATAATCTGATCAGGTTTTGGCTTTATAGGGCAAGGATTAATATTTCTTTTTTTAAAAATTAATTAATTTATTTATTTCAGAGTGACAGACACAGAGAGAAAGACAGAGAGAGAGAGAGAGAAAGAATGGGCGCGCCAGGGCTTCCAGCCTCTGCAAACGAACTCCAGACACGTGTGCCCCCTTGTGCATCTGGCTAACGTAGGACCTGGGGAACCGAGCCTCAAACCGGGGTCCTTAGGCTTCACAGGCAAGCGCTTAACCGCTAAGCCATCTCTCCAGCCCAAGGATTAATATTTCTTTAAGAAAGAAAGAATCTATAAAAAGGAAAAAAAGATATTCTTGCATAATATTAGTATATAAACAATATAAACCTGAGGGATTTTTTTTAATTACGAATAGAACTATTAGATGACCTAGAAATCCTAATATTGGGTATGTAACCAAATGGAATGCAGAAAGTACATCAGATGTATCTGTTTTGCATACTTATTAATTCAATAGCCAATATATTGCATCAACCTAACCATACAAATTAGTACTAACCAATAGTAAAAGGAAAATGAGGTATATGAACAATGGGATATAATTGACCTTAACAAATGAAAAAAATCCAAATACTTGTAACACTGTTAATATATCTGGAGTACCTTATGTTAAGTAAGCAACACACACAAATACTAAATACTTCACAATTTCATTTTTATATGGAGTTTTTAAAAAATCATAAAAGTAGAGAATAGAATAGTGGTTATTAGAGTCTAGTAAGAAAAATTATAAAAGGAAGAGTTGCTCAATGGGTACAAAATCACAAGTAGGTAAAGGGGATGTTGCAGTTATCTTTGTGTTACTGTATCAAAACACCTGACCAAAAATAGCTAATGTGAAGAAAGGACTTATTTTGGCCTACAGTCTTATGGAAAAGCTTCATCATGGCAGAGAAAATACGGTAGTCTGGGAATCACATCTTGCAACAGTAGCTGGCAGAAAGCTACAAGAGTGAGCTGAGCTTATACATGCAAGTGGAATTAGGCTGGAATACTCTAAGCCCACCCCAATAATATACTTTCTCCCATAAGTTTCCAACTCCCAAATTAATACCCTCTGATGATCAACTATTCAAAACATGTTGGGCTTTGTAGGGCATCTTATTCAATCCACAACAGGGGATACATTCTGTTGTTATGTTGAATGCTATGGTTACCATAGTGAAAAGTACCATATTCAAAGTTTCAAAATATCTAGAAGAGAAAAATTTTGTACAATTCACAAAGATCAGAAATACTCACTCTGATAGATGTACTAATTACAATGGCTGATCATTACATAATTATTGTATTCAGACTGTATATTGTATCCAATAATGGCACACAATTACTATGTGTTAATTAAAATTTTACAAAGACTTCATAAGGCCAAATCATGTCTACCTTCCTGTCTTGCTTTGGGATTTGATACTTAAGAGAACATTCAGGATGCAAGAAGATGCTGTAGATTTCAGATTGTTCAGCCTCTATAATATTAGGATAATGTGAGCCAGTACATTAAAATAAATGAATCACAGTAGACAGGTTGACAAACTACTGGCAGGTTAACAATCTATTTATATTGCTTTCTCTATATGTGTAGATCAACCTATAGGTATAGTACTACTTACATCTAACTGTAATATTGTAATGCATTATATATATATATATATCTTTTGTTTTTTGTTTCCTCAGAGAATCCTGACTACTATCTAGTCTATGCTGACTTTATCTTAGACATATCTTATAAAATCAGGCAGTTTATTTAAATGACTTGCACTAAAAGTATGGGTATTTTTGGCATAAAATAAGAACTGACACAGCCTTTTATTGTTTTGTTCTCTTTAAAGCAGATCTAGAATGGAAGAAAATACAATAAAATAAAAAAATAAATTTTGAAAAATATGAAACTTCATTGTAAACAAGATTCTTTCCCATTGTGATTTATTTAAAAAAAAATATTTAGCCGGGTGTGGTTGCATACATCTTTAATCCTAGTACTCTGGAGGCAGAGATAGGAGAAGCATTGTGAGTTCAAGGCCACCCTGAGACTACATAGTGAATTTCAGATCAGCTTGGGCTAGTGAGAGAACCTACCTTGAAAAAACAACAATGACCAAATATTTATATTGAGCTTAGACGGCATACATTAAGTCTCACAAATGAGACCATTACATTTGGTTATCAATTTTATATTTACCTGACAACAATTAAGAATATTTTTTTACATGTGGGTACTTGAAATATTATTAATTATAATTTCCAGGTTGCTGAAGTCTACTTTAAATTGACATTTATACCCAACCTGCCTTAGCAGACAAGTCAATACAAAGACTGTTATGGACTTGCATTATTTGACAATAAATATGACATTTTCAAATGTGAACGTCTATACACTAGTGGATATTACTCTGGGAAATCTGGTTGAGGTTGCTAATGACTATGGAATCAACATAACCTAATTGTAAATGTATGAAATTTTTAATTTCTTGTTTATTTATTTATTTGAGAGTGACAGACAGAGAAAGAGACAGAGAGAGAGAGAATGGGCGCGCCAGGGCTTCTAGCCACTACAAATGAACTCCAGATGTGTGCACCGCCTTGTGCATCTGGCTAACATGGGACCTGGGGAATTGAGCCTTGAACCAGGGTCCTTAAGCCTCACAGGCAAGAACTTAACCACTAAGCTATCTCTCCAGCCTCTAAATGTATGAAAAATTTTAAAATCCGGTAAATGCACTTAGACAACAAAATACATACTTACTCTCAGTAGAAAATGTTAATTATATATTCTAGATTACTGAATTCAGTGGAAATTCAAAGCTTCTACTCTAAGAAGCAATTTATGTGATATCAGATATCAAAAGATGAAAGAGAATTATGATCAAATTACATTATTTGTGTTTAGAAAATGTCAATAAATAAATCCTTAAATTTTCATCTTAAAAAAATACTGTACATAGCTACTTTGTACTTTAGTTTGTGTATATCCCTATACGTTGCCATATAAAGAAGGGAGGGGGTGAAAATAAGCAAATTTGGAAGCATTAAATTTTGACTACAGTTGGTCATACTTTGTATGCCTGTTTCCAGTGCATATTTTAAATATATATTAGCTGCTGTATAAACTTTAATAATAATAAATATTAATGACTAAATCTCTTGAGATGATAGGGAAATAGAGAGCATGGTATTTTAGTACAATGTGCTTTATTTCATCAGAAAAAAATCTTACTATCATCTAATTAAATACCAGAGTTATACATATCTTCCTATCATTTTATCTCCTGTTGTCTTTTTGTTTCTAATTCTTTTGTCTTTCTATGTGTGGTCAATGCTAATGTCAAGTCTGTTAACTTGGTATTTGTTGACATAGGAAATCAGTTGAAATAAGCAATCAATTTGGAGGGAAGAAGAGAATTAAAGCAGCTAATTTAATAATATTTTATTGATGAATCAGGCCAAAATCTTTTTATTGTCTACTTTCTGATATCTCAGAATATTATATGTATAAGTGTTATTAAGTTATTAATGAGTCAAATGGACAAATCATGAATTCTGGCTTCCATACTCACTTTATGTCCTTGAGAGTATATTTAATTCTATTTTTCCTTTTCCTCCCACCCACCAAATAACATTCATATATTCCACATGCATGTTTGTGGAGGTCAGAACAGAATTCTGGGTACCCTTTTATTGCTTAACATGCTACTGTACAGAAAAGTATGCAGACAGTTAAAGACTTGTTAAATGACATATATTTAGAAGCAGGATCATGATTAGAATTTTATTGCTTAGTATTAATCACTGTTTTCTCCATAATGTCATAAAATTTAGTTGTATAGCTTATAGCACAAAAAGTGTTATTGTAATATCAATCATATGTTAAATAACATGCTTTAAATAATTAATATGAGCATAACTATAATTAAATCTTCAAAAGACATCCCAGTCAAGAAGAGTGACATTACAACATATAAATGTGGAGTGATGGGAGCTATGACTACATTTCCCTATTAAACTCTCATAAATCTAGAAACAGCTTTTGTCCTTGGTTTTGCACTGAACAATCTTTGAGGATTAAAAAAATGCTATTTTTATTTTTTAAAAAAGGTATATATTTGGGCTGTAGAGATTGCTTAGTGGTTAAGGTGTTTTCCTGTGAAGCCAAAGAACCTAGGTTCAATTCCCCAGGACCCACGTGAGCCAGATGCACAAGGGTCATGAGTCTCTGGAGTTTGTTTGCAATGGCTGGAAGCCTTGGCATGTCCATTCTCTCTCTCTCTCTCTCTCTGCCTCTCTCTCTCTCTCCTTCAAAGAAATAAAAAAAAAATTAAATTATGCATTTGACCAATCACATTCATCCCCACTTTCCTCTTTTCCCCACCCACTACCACTAAACCCTTTCTTCTTCCCAATTAATACCTATTTCTTTTTTGTTTCACTGAGTTACAATAGAGTTATTGCATGAGCATGATCATGGGTGATTTTCTTGAGTATAGGTAACTTAACCATTAGAAATACCACTAAAGAATATAGTAATCCCATCCACAGAAATAATTAACTGCAGATAGCTTCTCTGGAAGGTCCCACAAGCCCCTTCATTATCCATGATAAAATGCTGAGAAGCTCAATCTTGTTCAGGAAACCACAATTGCTATGAGTTCATAAGTATACCATCCATAGTGTGTCTAAGAGACAGTGTTCTATAGCATTTCTTACTATTCTCTAGTCATTTTACCTTTTTCTATCTCCTCCTTTCTTATGTTCCCTGGGCTTTGGAGGAAGTGATAGAGATGTCTTATTTAGGTTTTAGCAGACAACAGAGCCTTATTTTCAGCACTTTTACCAGTTAAGTCTCTGTATTAACCATTGTAAAAAGAAGCCTATCTGAGCATGGAGGATGACAGCAGCACTATTCTAACAGAATACATTTTGAAAACCTGTCCATTTAGCATAAAACCAGTAGTTGGTTCCCACTAGGACCTATATCCAACCATCCCAACCATTGGTTTTTGACTAGATTTATACTACCAGACCAGCATTGCCTTCTATGAAGTGGGCCTCAATCTAATAAGAAATCCCCATAACCATAATGCCAATATTGCACCCACCATCAAACCTTGATTTGCAGATTGGTTGTATAGCATACAAAGTCTGCAGCAAAGTAAGACTGTTGATGACTATTTCCCCCAGCATTGTACTTAGCACATTCCATCAGCACTATGAAAGCTATCCAAGCTGTAGGAAGCTTCCATATCAATTCCAACCTTATTTCTCTATGTCCCTCAAACAAAGCATGTAGTTTAGTCAGCTATGGGGACTTAACATCTAGATCTGGTGAATAAATATCATCATTGGCAACAGACTGTACTGTTTTAGGGGGACTTTATGTCTTTCCTGATTCATTGGGAGGTATGTATCCCACTCTTAGCCCTAGGATCTTCTATAATAAACTATGCCTCTTGGAAGCTGCATTACCCATACATGAAGGGTACTTCTATTCAAACTCTTTTTGTTTAAGTTATATTTTAGCTTTAAAAGTTCACTTACATATGAGATTTTTATTCAGCTTTCTTAGAGGAATTTTACTACCTTGAGAGGAAAGACCTAATTATAGAAATTATAAGTCATCTGAAAAAGTTCATGTAGAAAAAACTATCATAATGGAGAAAAACAAATAAAAACCATTGTAAGGAATGGATTTCCAGAAAAAAATGAGGTTCAGAAAGGATTCTTGTGAAACAGTGATTTAAAAATAAGAGGTTTGAGGCTGTGAACTAGTTGCTTGTAGCAACAACTTGTGTTAAATGACTCATCTGAGTAGTAATGAATAGTGGAAATAACACAAATTTGGTCCACCCTTGGGAAACAGAGGGCTCTTGTCATTCCCTTTGTCAGTTATTAATTGGAAATAGTTATAGACACCTGGCCAAAGATATTCTGTGAATTCTGTATTAATGGAACACCAATAGTTTTTGCAGCCTAGAGATCTTAAAAGGAAAAGAAACAATCTTTGGAATTTTCAAGAAGGCATCATAAAAAGAAGAAACAAATTGTTTTAGTCTTCTGAAGTGACAGATGTTCAATATTGCATACTGTTTAATGTTTGAAGGTTTATTTAATGTTTTATCTTATGAAAGTATTTATCTTATTCTTCATTGACTGAGGTTATTTCTAATGACTTTGTGTGGTGCAAATATTTTTACTACAGCTAATGATTTGCTTATTGTCTTTCATAGATTTTTTGTTAATATTGAATTACATTGGAATTTTGACATATCTATTTAAAATATTAGATTTAATTCAATTTTCTGTTAATTGAGTATTTTGACATGTTTATAAAAGCATGGTCTTTATGTTGAAGGAATGTGAAGCCCATGCCAGAGTGGGCAGTTAGACTTATTTGGACTCAATAGATTTAATAGATTTAGAAAGAAATAACAAGAAATATGAAGACTGAAATTTCCAGCACTAATATTAATCTATCAGTGCATAGATTAATTAATTGAGTTGTAAAATATGCATCATCCTTATCATTAAAAAAGTCCAAACTATTATTTGAAACCGTTCCATATATAAAACCTCAATCTCAGAGCTGTAGCATGTATTGATTCAAAGAAGAAACAGCCACAAAGGGATAAAATTTTCCAAAGAATAGAATACTAGTTGAATATTTTGTACCTTATACATGGAATTTTACCCAATGAATAAGAAAAAAAAAACTTTGCAAATGTCATGAAAAGAAACATGTAAATTTTCTTACTTAGTGTGAATGCATGTGTGTAGAAAAGTCCAATGAATCTTCAAAATAATGGTATTAGCAGTTTAAAATGATTAAATTCACATTCAAAATAGTAAAAAGAGAAACCCTCTAGTTAATGGGCAAGGAGGACAGCTAAATGGTCAAAGGCAGTTTGCACTCTAAGCTTACTACTCTGGGTTCAATTCGCCAGCCACACATGCAAACCAAATATGCAGCATAGCACATAGCCCAAGCATTTGCTGTTTTTAATTTTCAGGGGATAGTCTCTTGCATGCTCTCTTCACATGTGTATGTGTAAATATTTTTAATATGTTAATGATAACACTCAAAAGAACATTCAAACTGAAAGCATATGTGCATATATATATATATATACATATATAATTAACTATACACGATATTAAAAGGTATTAGTGAATAATGAGCAAAATTAAAGTAGGCTGATAATCTATCAGAATATACCCTTCCTTAAAGGTAGGAGAATTTGGTATTAAACAATGATTTGTCATTATTTAATTAGTTACATTCTCAGAAAAAAGAAAACAAAAACAATAATTACCCAGGAGTGCTTGTCTGCTTTCCATTGCTATGACAAATTAGCCAAGATTACTTTTCAAGGAGAGAAGGTTTGATTTTTCTCATAGCTTCAGGAGTTTTAGTCTATGTTTAGTTGATCAAGTTTCTTTGAAACTATGGCGGTATACAATATAACATATCAGGATGATAGGATTTTATGCTATGAGAAAAGAGCTCACCTGATAAAAGCAAGGGAGTGGGGGAGACAAACACACAGAGAGGGAGAGAGATGTGCCTGATATCTACTTCAAGGGCATGCCCCAATAGCTTAGCTTCCATCAAATATTCCATACCTCCTAATTATTTGCACACCTTTTATAAATATCACATGCTAGTGAGCTGAATTTAACACTGTGGCATTTGGGAGCTATTTCAGGTCTAAGCTATATCACCAAGGAGACTTTAAAACAGATGAATGAAAGAGACCATATAATACTGAATTTCAAAGAATGTTGTTAAATCATAGAAACGAATATACTACACTAGTGGTTAAAATATAGACAACTAAAATTTGGAACAAAATAGGGTTGAGGAACAGACCAATGCACTTATAAGGATCTGATATTGTATTTAAAAGGTCAACATTAAAATACACTGAAAGATGAATTTAATGTTTTATGTAATGAATGAATTGAATCATCAATATTCACTAATTCATATACAAGAGACATTCCTTAACTTAATATTAAGATTGGATAAATAAAATATCTAGAAACACTTGAACATTATTTTCATGAACTTCTAGGAGACAAAGACTTCTTAAATAGGATGTAAAATCAATTATCTAAACATAAAATAATTACATGAAAATTAGAGAACTTACCATTAAGATATCAAAGATCTGTTGAGGACCAAATGATATAAACATATACAGCAAAATTTTATCTGCAATGTATGAAAATCTTCTGCAAATCTAAGAATAAGGCAAATTATTAAGAAAATTTCAAAAAAAATTGGTCTGGAAAAATGGCTCACCCCTTGATGGTGCTTGCTTCTGGCCTGGGCTTCATTTTCCAGCACCCACATATAGCCAGATACATAAAGTGATGAATGTGTCCTGAGTACATTTGTAGTTGCAAGTGGAACTGGCTTACCCATCCACTCTCTTTTTCCATCTCTCTCTCTGTCTCTGTCTCCTTCTCTCTCACATACACAAGTACAAATAAGTAAAATATTTTTAAGTGACCAACTAACATTTAAAAGAAGCTACACTTTATTATACATAAGAAGAAATTAAATAACATCTATCATTCATTACTATATATACAAAAGATATAATTATGGAAAAGAAGGCATTAAATTGTGCCCTTTAATTTAATGATCCTTGTCCTTATTTTAAATATTTTGTGCCAATTTATTCTTTACTACTTATACTCTAAATTTATTAGCCTTAGTTATAGTCTTTAAATTTTGTTTGATAATTCTCTTTAAAATTTCACATGGCTATGACCTACACTTATTTCATATTTCATTGGACATGTACATCTTCAAAGAAGGCTATATCCTTATTGTTAATTTTTCATATTTAAAGTATCCTCCTAGGTTACTTTATCTCTTTAGTTATTTTATTTCTATAATGCCTACTAAAATGAAAACTCTATGAGATAAAGATGATAACCCTTGGGGGCTGGAGAGATGGCTTAGCGGTTAACCGCTTGCCTGTGAAGCCTAAGGACCCCGGATCGAGGCTCGGTTCCCCAGGTCCCACGTTAGCCAGATGCACAAGGGGGCACACACGTCTGGAGTTCGTTTGCAGAGGCTGGAAGCCCTGGAGCGCCCATTCTCTCTCTGTCTCCCTCTATCTGTCTTTCTCTCTGTGTCTGTCGCTCTCAAATAAATAAATAAATAATTTTTTTAAAAAAAAAGATGATAACCCTTGTGCTTGCTACTATGCTCCAAACCACCTATTGAGCAGTTGAGAAATTAATTTTGTATAAAAGAATAAGTAAGTAAATAAAACTTACATCTCACATGCTTTGAATTTCTGTCTTCTTGAATATTAATGTATTGGAAATAGGCATCAATGCCACAATGTAATGTGTTAAATTCTGTGGGCTCAACCATTATGAATGAATTAATGCTACAACATACTCTTTCATGAGTGGTTTACCCACTTCAAAGCTCCTGCCAAGTAAAGGAAACATTCCTTCCCTCAGCAGGATGCAGTTTTCAGAAATCACTGTGGTAGTATGAATATGAATGTATGTCCTCCATACCCTGAGGTATTGTTGATTAAGCTTGTAATTTAAGTATCATGAAGCCTGCTGGAGAATGTGTTACTGTGGATGGATCTTGTTGTCCAGGACTAATATGTTTGTAGAGACTGTTTGAGTTGTGGCTGTTGGTGTTTGCTGGATGTCAGTTTTTTTTCTCTATTATGCTGATGTATCATGGAGTGAGTCAGCTTCTTTTGCCATTGATGGTATTTCCCCTGGATTCTGCAATCCTCAAATAAACTGTATCATCCTGTAAGAAGCTTCTGGTCAGGAGTTTGTCCAGCAAGGTGAAGGTAATTTTAACAGTAAAATTGGCAGTGGAGTGTGGGTCATAGTTGCAATGAATCTGACAAAGTGGGTTTGGAGTTGGTTCATTTGGAACTTATGTGCTGGAGGAATGTGGAAGGATTTGGTATTTTGTAATGAAGAAGCCTTCCAGATCTGTAAGCAAAAGTTGATAGAAATGCTAAATATAGAGTGAACTGTGGACTGTGAAGCCTTGGTTTCAGAACTGTTAAGGAAAAGAGACGTTTTGGAACTGTGCTACTGGCAAAAGCCCATTTTTCTGCCTATACCCAGGGAGTTTGATCAAGGTTGAATTTGTAAGTAATGGACTTGGGCTGGGGAAATGGCTTAGTGGTTAAGGTGTTTGCCTGTGAAGCCTGAGGACCCCGGTTTGATTCCCCATACCCACATAAGCCAGATACACAAAGGGCCACATGCGTCTGGAGTTCTTTTGCAGTTGCTGGAGGCCCTGGTGTGCCCATTCTCTCTCTACCCCCACCTCTCTCAAATAAATGAATAAATAAAATATTTTTTAAAAAGTAATGGACGGCGGCTGGAGAGATGGCTTAGCGGTTAAGCGCTTGCCTGTGAAGCCTAAGGACCCTGGTTCGAGGCTCAGTTCCCCAGGTCCCACGTTAGCCAGATGCACAAGGGGGCGCACGCATCTGGAGTTCCTTTGCAGAGGCTGGAAGCCCTGGCGTGCCCATTCTCTCTCTCTCCCTCTATCTGTCTTTCTCTCTGTGTCTGTCGCTCTCAAATAAATAAATAAATATATATTTTTTAAAGTAATGGACTGGTGTGTTTGGAGGAAGGTATAGAAGAGAAAAATGAAAAATGTGTATGCTTATCATCGAAAAATTCAAATAAGTTTAAAGTCCCTGACACAGAGACTGGTTTTAGGTTACTGAATCTGCAGTTATTAAACAGATTACCACCATCAAGGCTGTGCCAACTTTTTTCATTGAAACAATTGAAATGATGCCCTTAGGGTGAGCTGGGCAAGGCTCATATGAGGAATAATACAAATTCCTTTAAAAAGAGGTGGCTTGAGGGAAGACTGGTGAATAAGTAACCTGCTCTTTAAGGTCAAGATTTATTCACCCCCTGGATTGATAAATTTGGTAACTCTACTTACCTACTGATTTTTGGAAGCATAAGAAATGCTGAAAAACAATGGTAATTGGATGTGCAACACTGATTTGTTTTGTTTTTGAAATGGCCCCAGACAAAGTGAAACAAAGTTGAAATCCCATGGATTTCATATTGGGAATAAGGGCATTATATAAAGGTGACCTGCTGCTCCTGAGATGTGGCATGTGAAGCACGGCTGTTGAAATCCCTGTGTTGGTGGATCCCCTGCCCACAAACAGCCCTTGGGAGTCAGGTGAGAAGTTGAAAGCAGATTAGTTTATTGAGGAAAATAGACATCTCTATATGCCCCTTCCCTGCTTCCCATTGGTCCTTTCGTATACCCCTTCCCGGCTTCCCATTGGTCCTTTCATTGTTTGGGATTTTGTTGTCCGGTTTTCATTGGCTTGTTTGTTATATCAGCAGTGTCCAGGTGTTTAGACAGGGTTTAGGTTGGCTCACAGAGGAAGTAGCAGTTGAACTTTTGTGCTGTAATCTTAAGGCCTTGTCCCAGGGCCCCTCTGGCTATGCTTCTCCTACATATCCACCCTTTTTTTTTTATTTCTTTTGGCATTCCACCAGGTGTTTGAACCCAATGCTCTGGTTTTATTACTCCCGCCTCAGAGGTCACCTGGCATAATGGACTGTGTCTGTCTTAGATTGTCCTCATAAAGATTAAGGCTTGCCCATCATTGGCACATGACATTTTAATTCATGCCCTTAGGTTGACCCAGCTGAAGAGGACATTACCTGTCTTTGACTACTGGCCCTGGAAGGATGACTACTCTAGGAGACATACCAGGGTGTTTGGGAAGGCAGTCTATATAGAGGCTTCATGGATTTTCATGAGCCACGCCCAAACAACGTTATGAGGCGGACCACAATTAGGATGTTCAAGACCCATGAATACCTGGAGTGTAGACTTATTGATGGTGCCTTGGCATGACACATGCTGTAGGAGACACTTAAGGAGAACAATTAGAAACAAAATAACTCTGCCCATAATAGCATATGTAACAATCTAGGAGGGGTCAAATAGTGTTTTAGAGCACATTTGATTACTGAAATAGATTTATTTAGAGAATGGCACAAGGGCTTCTAAAATCATTTTGTCCAATCTTTAAAATTTTTGTTGTACTGTGGCAGGATAAGCCATATATATGAGGTATAGAAAATAGGCACATCTCGCACCTGAAATTCTAACATTTGTAAATATAGGCAGAACCTGTTATCAGTCTTGAAAATAGTACCAGTTGATTTACAAACTAACTAAATTAAAGTAGAAATTGCCAGAAAAGGACAGGTAAGACAGTATAAAGTCTTAGCACCTGTGTTTGAAAACATTTTTGCTTAGTTCAGATATCTGTGTGGGTACCAATTACCCAGACAACATTGGAAACAGAACCACAGAGCTTGAATATTATTTTTCTCAGATGAGGACCATAGTTTGAGCATGAGGATGTACCCTAAAGTAGGAATATGTGTTAAGGGTTAATTTTTGTACAAGTACTGGACATAAAATGTCAGAAATGAGACAGTTACTTTACATACAATAGAGTAGAATCTGGTCTTTTCTGAGCCAAAACAGCTAGCTAAATTTTAATATAACTCATAATAAATCTTTAATTGAAAGAAAAGACACCATTTGACAACCAGCGATTTTGGCTTAATCTTGATAGCTATCGATTTTATGTACCACAGAAATTTATTAAGATAAAACAATTTTATGTTTTACCAATGACTTAAATTTGATTAAGCTAACACAAGCTATCCCAACATATTTTAGTCTGAAAATGAGGGTTTTTTTTTGTTCCTTAAGAGTTTATAAACAGTTGAAAAATCTCTAACTTTAGGCATGGTATTTAGGTTTAGCCTGAAAATTCTTTCCTACATACGCACATATTTATCCACATAGTTTAACATTCTGATCTAAGTACCACACCAAAAGCATTTTGTTTTATCTTTTTTCTCAATTTTATTAAACATTTTCCATGATTATAAAAAATATCCCATGGTAATACCCCCTGCCCTCTTTTCCCCTTTGAAATTCCATTCTCCATCACATGCACTCCCCATCTCAGTAAGTCTCCCCTCTATTTGGATGCCATGATACTTCCCTCATCTTATGATAGTCTTGTGTAGGTAGCATCAAGCACTATGAGGTCATGGACACTGAGGCCAATTTTTTGTCTGAAGGGAGCACGTTGTAAGGAGTCCAACCCTTCCTTTGGCTCTTACATTCTTTCCATTACCTCTTCTGCATTAGACCCTGAGCCTTGGAAGGTGTGATCGAGATGTTACTCAGTATTCTAGTTACTTCTTTCCAGCACCATGGTACCTTCTGAGTCATCTCAAGGTCACTGCCATCTGCAAAGAGAAGATTCTCTATCCAAAGTGAGAGTATCATTAATATAAGGGTATGAATATTAAGAGAAGTGCTTACTGGGCAGTTTGATAAGCATAGTATATACATTTATCCAGACATCAGGTGGTGGTATATCTTTCTTCCATTGAACTGCATGTAGAATGGCTTCTTCCAGTTTTCTGTCAGCTGGTCTACATGGAGGAGGTTATCAGCTCAGTTCCAGCAGGATTTCTCAGTGGCCTTGCAGCAAGTCTTCAGCATAGGGTCTTACCATCTATTCCTGGTGGGAAACCAAGGGCCTCAGCAATGGCCTATAATGTTTTTGGGGCATCAGGGACCTCCCTGGCCAACAACTCACTGAAAGGTATCCCATCCCTGGCACTGAAAATTTTCTAGCAACAATCTACGACTCCTGAGTGTTCCATTGTCCAAAACTGAAGGATTCCATTTCGTTCATTTATATCCTCTCAGATTTTGATTAGACCTCCCTCCATCTTTCCTCTACTCAATCTCCTCCCCTGACTTCACTTTGGGCCTTTTCACCCCCATAAATCTATACTTCTACTTACATGTATACAATACCAACCTATTAAGTACCCTCCTTTTTATCTTTTTTTTATTAATTAGCTATGTATTCAGCAAATACAGTCAGTTTGGAACCATTATTAGGCTCATCCGTGACTTACCCCCTCCCCTTAGCCCCTCCTTGTTGAGGTATATGGGTCATGCATTGCGGAGTTAGCCCTCAGTTATGGGTAGGATAAGTGTCTCTGCATATCGTAACCCAACATGTGGCTCTGACATACTTTCTGCTCCCTCTTCCACAAAATTTCCCTGACCCATGTTGGGTTCATTTTTGGTTTGCTTCAGTGAAGAGGTGTTGGGGGGCTCCTGGGTCTCTGGCTCTCTGATTTGGTAGGAGTTGATTTATCTCTGTGTTGATCTCCTTCCCCCTTGTGCTGGTATCTGGTTTACCAGGAAAACAGCACCCTTATTTGTTTCACCAATTTTTCTTAGTTTCAGCCAGGGCCCTTTTGAGGTATGATGGGGTGGCTCTCTCCTTAGCATCTATATCTATCTGAAAAAGAGAAGCAGATTCTCCAAAGGAGAGTAAATTAGCACCAGGTCAAATGAGATAACCCTTACTTTTTTTTATAGAGAATTTAATAGGTGTAGGCCCTCTTGTAGCTCATGATTGATGGTAGCTTGATAATGGAAAGCAGGCTTGTGTTTGGATATGGTTCTGACTTGTTTCCCAGCTCCAGCTATGGGTCTTGTACCACTGAGGGGATCAGTTAGCCTAATCAAGTGCATTTGGCTTCCCACCATGGCTGTGTGCCACTATTGCACTTGTGTGAGCATCACAACAGGTTATTTGCTGCTAAGGTTAGATGATTGAACAGATATTGGTTATTTTCTCCCAGTCTCCCATATAGCAACTTTTGGCACTAGACATGCTGACTGTCTGGGGACAGACTTTCTTCCAGCTTCCAGCCATGACATTTCATTTCACATGTCAACCATATACAGTGTCTTCAGCAGTAGGGTCTTACCACTAACCGTTGGTGGGTCATCAAGTACTTGGACAGAAATCTCTCTTTCTTTTAGGAAAACTTGTAGGTCTCTCTGTTCAATAGCTCATTGTGGATGATAGCCACATGCTGGTACTGGGAGTTATAGGTCAGTGCCCACTAAGAAAAGGAAGAAAAAGATAACTAATATCCAAGAATTATAGAGAAGAGACAGGGGGGAAGGGAGGGAAGCTGTAGAAGATTAAGGTTGGTCTTCATCACACCCTCTCCAGTGTCTTGTGGCTCAGGTGTTTCCTCTAAGGGTCTGGTGAAGGTTCATCCATTTGTTCTGTCTTTTAGGTAGTAGAATTTTATGGTACCATTGCAGTTTGGGTCTAGATTTGATTTTCCACCCCTCTATTGCCTTCCCCAAGCTCCCCACCCATCATACTGTCTAGTCCACGAGATGCTTTCTGGGTATGTAAGGCATCTTTGGTAGATTCAGGTTAGGTCCTATAGATGAGTGAGACTATGTGGCAATTTTTTTCTGTGATTGTGTAAGTTCACTGAGAATGATCAGTTCCAGGTTCACACATTTCGCCATGCCCTACACTCAAATTTCATTGTGTCATTTTTTTCTTATTGCTGTATAGAATTCCACTGTGTAGATATACCACAACTTAGTTGTCCATTCTTCTAGTGATGGACATCTGGGTTGATTCCACCTCTTAGCTATTACAAATTGAGCCACTACAAACATGGTTGAGCAAATCTCTCTAACCTGTGGTTTGAAGGTTTTAGGGTATAAGCCCAGTAAGGAAATAACTGGGTCTGTTGGTATCTCTATAGTCAGCATTTTAAGGAGTGTCCATATTGTTTTCCAAAGTGATTGTACCATCTTACATTCCCATCAATAGTGGATGACAGTTCCTACTTCTCCACATCCTCGCCAGCATTTATTTGCATTTGATTTTTTGATGTTAGCTATCCTTATTGGGTTAAGGTGGAATCTCATAGTTGTTTTAATTTGCAATTCCCTGATGATTTGGAATGATGAACATTTTCTTAAGTGTGTGTTTGCCATTTGTATTTCTTCCTCTGTGAACTGCCTGTTCAGCTCTTTGCCCCATTTCGTGAGTGGGGTGTTTGATGTTTTGCTGTTTAGATTTTTGAGTTGTCTGTAGATTCTAGAGATTAGGCCTCTGTCAGTTGGATAACCCACAAGTATTTTTTTTCTCATTCTGTGGGTAATCTATTGGCTTTGTTTATAGTATGCTTGTCTGTAAAGAAACTCTTCAGCTTCATGAGATCCCACTGGTTGAGTGACTGTTTAAGATAGTGTGCTACTGGGGTTTTGTTCAGGAAGTCTTTTCCCATTCCAATATCATGGAAGGTACTTACTAAACTTTCTTAAAGTACTAGTCGAGTTTCTGTCCTTTATTGAGGTCTTTGATCCATTTGTACTTGAGTGTAGGGCATGGCGAAATGTGTGAATCAGGTTTCTATTACCTGCATATGGTTGTCCAGTTTGTCCATCACCATTTGGTGAAGATGCTGTCTTTTTTCCAGCCTATGTTGTTAGGGCCTTTGTCGAAATCAAGTAGCTACAGTTGCTTGACCCAAAGTCCAGGTCCTCAAGCCTATTCCATTGGTCTATACTCCTGTTTTTATGCCAGTACAATGCTGTTTTTAATACCATGGCTTTGTAATATATCTTTAGATCAGCTTTGGTGTATTTCTTTTTGCTGAGGATATGTTTGAATATGCAAGTACTTCTGCCTTTCCATAAGAAATTTGAAATCATTTTTTTTTCTCTCTGTGAAGAACACTGCAGGGGTTTTAATTGGAATTGCAAAAAATCAATATATTGCCTTTAGTAGGATTGTCATATTCACAAGTTTAATTTCTGCCTATCCAGGAGCATGGGATGTCTTTACATTTCCTCAAGTCCTCCTCAATTTCTTTTTTGAGGGTCTTTATGTTTTTGTTGTATAGATCTTTCACTTCCTTGGTTAACATTATTCCAAGGTATTTTAGTTTTTTGTTGCTATTGAAAATGGGACCATGTCCCTTATTTCTTTCTTTGTATCATTTTCACTTGCATATAGAAAGGCTACTGATTTTTGTGCATTAATATTGTACATCCTGCTTCTTTGCTGTAGGAGTTAATCACCTTCACAGGTTTTGGGATGGAGTCTCTCAGGTCTCTTACATATACACTCATGTTATTGGTGAATATAGCTAACTTAACTTCTTCATTTCCAAATTGTATCCCTTTTATTTCCTTCTCTTGTCTTATTGTTTGAGCTAGGACTTCCAGTACTATACTGAAAAGCAGAGGTGAGAGTGAACAATCATGTCATGTTCCTAATCTTAATAGGAAATGCTCCAGTCTCTCTCCATTGAGTATTATTTGGGCCTTTGGAGCTTTGTATATTGCCTTTATTATGTTAATATATGAACCAACCATGTCAATTCTCTCCAATATTTTGATCATGAAGTGATGTTGTATCTCGTCAAAGGCCTTTTCTTCATCTAGTGAAATGATCATGTGGTTTTTATGTTTAACCTTGTTGATGTGCTCTATTACATTGACAGACTTCCATACGTTGAACCACTCCTGTGTTCCTGGGATGAATCCCTCTTGGTTCAGATGGATAATGCTTTTGATGTATTTTTGGATTCAGTTTGCGAGGATATTGTTCAGGATCTTTGCATCTAAGTTCATCAGGGAAATAGGCTGGTCGTTTTCTTTTCTTGTGGCATCTCTGCCTGGTTTTGGAATTAGGGTGATACTAGCTTCATAAAAGGAGTTGGGTAACTTTCCCTGTTCTCCAATTGTGTGGCGCAGTTTGAGGAAGATTGGTTTGAGTTCTTCCATGAAGGTTTAGTAGAATTCATCTGAGAAGCCATCTGGTCCTGGACTCTTCTTTTTGGGGAGGTTTTTTATTACTTTTTCAATCTCCATAAGTGTTATGGGTTAATTGAGGAGATTAATCTGCTCTCAGTTTAGCTTTGATAGATGGTATGCATCCAGGAATTTATCCATCTCCTCCACTTTATACAGTTTTGTGGAGTAGAGTTTTTTGAAGTAAGTCCTGATGATTCTCTCAATGTCACTTATGTCTGTTGTGATTTCTGCTTTTTTCCTTTTGCATTTTGTTAATTTGAAGTTTCTCTTTTTTTTTTTTTTTTTTTTTGCTTGACAAAATTAGTCAGAGGATTATTAATCTTGCTTATTTTTTCACAAAACCAGCTCTTTGTTTTGTCAATTGTTTTAATTGTTTCTTTGGTTTCCAGGTCATTAGTTTCTGCTCTGATTTTAATTATTTCTTTCCTTCTGGAGCTCTTTGGGTTGGATTTTTCTTGCCTTTCCAGTGCCTTTAGGTGTATAGTTAGGTTATTGATTTGGAATCTCTCTGTCTTTTTTGTAAAGACATTGAGTGCTAGGAATTTCCCCCTGAGGACCGCCTTCATTGTGTCCCATAAGTTTTGGTATTGTGTGTTCTTATCACCATTCAATTCCAGAAAGTTTGCAATTTCATATATTATTTCATCCACTATCTATTTATTGTTTAAAAGTGTACTGTTCAGTTTCCAGTTGCCATTGGGATTCTTGGTGGGTCTTTTGTTGTTGATTTCTAGCAATATAGCATTTTGATCTGATATCATGCAGGGAATTATGTCAATCTTCCAAAATATGTGGAGGCAGGCTTTATGACCCAGTATATGGTCTATTTTAGAGAATGTTCCATGGGCTGCTGAGAAGAATGTGTAGTCTGTGGATTTGGGATGGAAAGTTCTGTAGATGTCTGTTAGGTCTAAGTGTTCTATGGTTTTGTTGAGTTGTCTTACTTCCCTGTTGAGTTTCTGTTTGGATGATCTGTCTATTACTGATAATGGTGTATTGAAGTCTCCAGCTATGATGGTGTTGGGGGGTATTTGTGCTTTATTGTCAAGTAGGTTTTGTTTTATGAACTGTGGTGCCCCTGTGTTTGGTACATACATATATATGATTGTAATATCCTCTTGATGGATCGCTCCCTTGATACATAGGAAGTGGCCTTCTTTGTATTTTTTGATTATTTTTGGTTTGAAGTCTATTTCTCATGACATTAATATAGCTATGCTTGCTTGTTTCTTATTAGCATTTGCTTGGGATATTGTTTTCTACCCTTTCACCCTGAGGAGGTGTCTGTCTTTAGTTGTGAGATGATACTTTTAATTGGTAGAGTAGTTTGGGTTGGAAGCCATAGTTTCTTAGACTTTGGAGTGTTTCATTCCAGGCCCTTCTAGCTTTCAGGATTTCCATTGAGAACTCTGAACTAATTCTGATGGGATTACCATTGAAAGTGGTGTGTTGTTTTTCCCTAGCTGTTTTTAGGATTTTCTCTTTGGTGTCAATGTTTAGAGTCTTAATGACAATATGTCTTGGAGAGTTTCTCCTTTGGTTCAATCTGTTTGGCATTCTGTTGGCTTCTTGTATCTTGATGAGTCTTTCTTTTCAGAGACTGGGGAAGTTTTCTTCAATTATTTTGTTCGAAAAGTTCTCTATGACTTTGGACTGAACTTCTGCTCCTTCTGGTATTCCAATGATCCTGATATTAGGATATTTATGTGTATCCCACAATTCCCTCATGTTATGTTCCCAGGAACTTTTGAACTTATAGAAATTTTTGAACTCTTGAACTCTTTCTTCCATCTTGTCTTCAAGATCAGAGTTTCTATCCTCCACATGTCTGATTCTATTTTTGAGAGCTTCTAGAGAGTTTTGGACTTGTTCAATTAGGTTTGTATTTTCTACTACTTTTCTATGTATAATTTCCATCCCTTGCTTATGCTTTCTTTTCACATCATTTTCTGATTTTCTTGAGGATTCCTGGAATTCATCCTTGCATTTCTTTATGTCTTCATTTAGCATGGCCAGCTGATTTTTGAGGTCTTCATTTTTATCACTCTCCCTCAAACTATTAACTCTTGTTGAACTCCTTCCATTTTCTTATCAATTAATTCTAGTTTAGTGATGGCAGCATCCATATGATTATCGGTCCTTTGTTGCTGTTATTAAAGTTCTACCAGTAGCTTGGTCAAGGTTGCATCCTCATCACTTTATTTTGGTGTTCTGGTCCTAATGACTCTTCTATATTTTGATTAGAGATGTTCATTGTAGGACTGGGTGGTCTAACTGGATTTTCTTGCATTTGATATTTCACGTTATTTTCTTTTGCACTGTGGTCTGCACATCAGTGTATGGGCACTTAGGTGAATGGATCAGCCTGGGCTCAAGCACAATGTGAATCAGCAGCAGCCTGAGGCAGTTGCCAAACAGGCTGGGCTTTGGTTCGCACTTGCCAAAGCTGCCTGATCTACTGCCTGGCCAGGGCACCAAAGTTGCTCGATCTCTCAAGTGGTAATGCACCAAAGCTGCCTGTGTTCGAGGTAGGAGGGACACTGAGGCACCAAGCACTAAAGCAGCCCAAACTCTGGTGTGGGAACACTGGGACATGGAAGCAGTCTGTGCTCCCCTGACCCAGGACAATGGCGGACTGCCACATGTCGAACAGTAGGGGATGGCACCTGAGCTGGCGCAAGCAACAGACACAGTCTCAGCTTGCTTGGCAGTTGCTATGGGCCTAGACTCACTGAACATGTGGCGGCAGGAGCAGTAAGTGAGCGAGTGGGCAGAATAGTCTAACCTTCCACAGGTAGGGTTTGATCGGGCCGCAGGGCAGCTACTTGATGGGAGTGGTGGGTTACCCGCCCATGAGGGAATCAGGGATTCCTTGCTTATGCCTGGACCCATTGAACATGTAGTGGCAGGAGCAGTAAGTGGGTTAGTGTGCAGAGCAGTCTAAGCTTCCACACCCAGGGATCAATTGGCTCCCGCTAGCGCTGTGGATATGGTGGCTACTTGGGGGGAGGTGTGAATTACCCACCCACAAGGGAATCAGCTATTCCATGTTTTTTTTTTCCCCTCTGTGCCCTCCCACTTGCAATCTATTGGAGATTGTTCTCATCTAAAAAACCCAGTGAACCCTTAATGTCTTGCTTTTCTTTTCCTGGATCTGTAGCATAGCTAGGCTGTCACCATCTTGGCCAGAATTTCTCAAAAAACATTTTTTAAAGAGAATTCTATGTCCCAACTTTGAAAAATTTTTTCCCAGTTCCTTCAATGAACTCATCTCACCCATTATTAAACATCTTTCTTAAAAGGCTATTAAGAAAACCTACACCAAATTGATTAATCCTAGTACTCACTAACAAGCAAGTAATCTAAAGACAATTTTATGTCATTTATACCAATAACACACTTGGAAATGATTTTTAGGTATAACTAAGGCAAATTTTGTTGCTATCTTGAGGCAGGCTGGCCTAGAAGTCAGGCCAGTTGCCTCCTCCTTTTAAGTAATAGGACATTACAATTTTTTTTAATACCTAAAAATTTATGTTACTACTTCAGAGAGAATTCTGTTTTTTTTTTTTTTTTTTTTTTTTTTTGGTTTTTTCGAGGTAGGGTCTCACTCTGGCTCAGGCTGACCTGGAATTCACTATGTAGTCTCAGGGTGGCCTCGAACTCTCGGCGATCCTCCTACCTCTGCCTCCCGAGTGCTGGGATTAAAGGTGTGCGCCACCACGCCCAGCCCCTCTGTTGTTTTTAATAATCCTCTACGTAAGTTGAAGTTGACCTAGAACATAAAGTCAGTAATTACATTTATGATATTATGTAACAAAGTATGGCATTGTTTACATAAAACTTCAGTTCACCACCACATAGTTAAATGTGACTATTTTTTGCCACTTCTTGGTACTGGCGCTATAGTGGCTATGACACCTTCAGGAGAAGAAGACTTCAAGCTTTCTATGATGGCAAGGAAAATAGGGACAAAAGAGGCAGAGGGAGCAATCCCAAGACAACTTCGTGCTTCCTGGAGAGGAAGAGAACCCTCATCCGTAAGTCTGAGTCCCACATGTTCTCGGGAGAGATCCAGGGTGCCAGTATCACAGCCTCATTACAAAAATCCTACAACTCTGCAGAATTAATCTTAAGCCCCCGAGTTACAAGAAGGGATTTGAGTGCTTTGACTTGGTGCTCCTTGCAGTGTGATGGCAGGTTGCCCATATCACAGGCAAAGTGAAACCAGAAGAGACAAGAAGTGTGTCAGACCTGAGTGTCTTGTGAAAGGGGAAATTCGTTAATGACAGAAGAAGCCTGAAAATCAGAGGGACATAATTGGAATCCAGAGAAGTTCATCACTGTTTATGGCTGTTGGACATGAGCTACAGATGTTGGAGGTTTGCCTGCTGGTTGCTGTTTGCATTGGTCCAGTCTCGCTTGTTGTGCCTTTTTGCAATGGGAATGTTTATTCTTTACCCTTGTGTGTTAGGAGTAATATCATGCTTTAATCTTACAGGTCTCACAATTAACAGACAGTCTTAAATCTCAGATGAGATGAGAATTTTGAATGGTGTTAAAGCTGGTAAAGACAATGGGAACTTTTGAAGTGTGATAGTTTGAATGGATATACCCTAATAAGATTCATGAGTTTTATTAAAGCTTCTTAGATTTCCAGCTACCTGAATGGAGGAAGTTTCACTGTGAGTGGATCCTAGAGTCCAGCCATAAAGCACATTTGAATTCCAACCTAAGATATGCAAAGTTATTGAGTTCTACCAGGGTTCCCTAGGTTTGGCTGCCAGTTTTTTGCTCTTGCTTTTGGTGGTGGTTTTTCTCTGGGTGTGAGTCTGTGAAAGGAGCCCCAGCTTCTTCTGTCATTAATGAATTTCCCCTCTATCTGTAAGCTTCAAATAAATCCCTTCTTCATCCCATAAACTGAGTCTGATCTGGAGGTTCATCCCTGGACCTGAAGCTGTCTGCTACAGTCTGAATGCAATTCACATTGTGAGATGATGGGGGCAGGGAAGGAATGTGGTAATTTGAATGATGTATTTTTGATTAAACTGGCAACATGTCTCTAGCATACACCTGGAGGGTGTGTCACTGGAGTCAGATCTTACAGTCTAGACCGAAGGTGTGTTCAGAACCAGTTCAAACTCTGGCTGTCTATATTTGCTGGCTTTTTTTTTTTTTAACCCTCTATCTACTATTCTGATGCATGCTGGGGAAAGTCAGTTTCTTCTGGCATTTATTGTGCTTCTCCTAGATTCTGAAGCCTGAAATTAACCATATCCTCCAATAAACTGCTTCTGGTTGAGAAAATCAATAAGTGGAGGCCAATAGTGGAGGAGATACATACATACATATATATAATATTTGTGTATATATATATACACACGCACACACAAACACACATACAGATATGCACACACACACACACACAGATATATATATGTACACACACACACACACACACACACACACACACACATATACATATACATATATACTTCAAATTAACTGTTCTCCTTGGATACGCCAGCTGCCTGAGCCTTATGAATTAAATTTACATTCTTAAAAAAAAGAGAAAATTACAGACCAAATTTACATTCTTAATGGTCTCAAGTATTACATAATGAAAACACAAAATGTACTAAGATAACTTCTAACATAAATTATTATGAGTTCCAGAATAGTATAAACAAATAATTGGCATTCCTACTGTGATATTTTAAATATACTTCAATCTTAATATTCAGAAGCAATTTCAAATTGCATAGAATTTATATGTTATATACATTTGGCAATGTTTTTTAATTTTATTAACTTCGAAGTCATGTTTGACAATAACATGTCTTTCAATTATACTCCCATCTATTCATTACAAAGTTATAGATATTTAAATTCAAAATATTTTGAGTTGATCAAATTTCTTATTTACTGCCACCACCACATTTCTGTCAAAATACCCTAACATTTAGAATAAGTTGCTACAATATTCTACTAATTATATCCTTCCTAATACAGTATTGTCCCTATTCCAATTGCTACCATATAGTCCAGGGGGTTTGGGACATGAAAATTTAATTATATTTTTCTAATAGAACCTTTGCAAGTACAAAGTTAAAATATTTCAATAGTACACAAGTTTTCTTAGGATGAAGAAAAATATGATTCATGTACTGGCATCTGATTACTTTTAGAGAAAACTTATTGGTCTTCCTTGATTGTTTCTTTTTTATTTATTTGAGAAAAACAGACAGAAAGAGAGAAAGAAAGAGAGAAAGATGGACACACCAGGGCCTCCAGCCACTGCAAACGAACTCCAGATGCATACACCATCTTGTGCATCTGGTTTATGTGGGTACTGGGGAATCAAGCCTCGAACCAGGGTCCTTAGGATTCAGAGGCAAGCACTTAACTGCTGAGCAATCTCTCCAGCCCCATTGATTGCTTTTATATTCACTTCCTTGAAGACACAGCTCTAGAAATGTTATTGGAAAGTCTATTTTAGGGGCTTGGAGATATGGCTTAGCAGTTAAAGGTACTTGCTTGTAAAGCTTGATAGCCTGAATTCAAGTCCCCATTCTCCATGTATAGGCAGATGCATAAAGTTTAACCTGTGTCTGAGGTTTGTTTGTAGTGGCAAAATGTCTGGAATGCCCATTCATTTTCTCTCTCTCCTCTTGCAAATAAATAAGAAATAAAAATATTATGTTTTAGGAATATTTGATGATGAGTGTAATAAAATATGTGTATTTTATATAGTAAGGTAAATGTTTCCATTATCAAAGATGGAGTAAGTTAGTGAACACTTAGTACAAGTATATAAGGTTGGCATGTATCTTGATCAAGTTCAGATGATATAATAGAGTGAAAATGAAATAATGTATAGTTGAAAAAATAGATATTTTAACAGTATGTACATTATGCTTATATTAGAATATCAGATGTTAGATACCCTATTATTATATCTAATTTATTTGTTTTATGTATGATTTAGAATAAAATATATTTTTCTTCTGTATAAAGCAGAATGATAATTCATACTTTGAAAGACTTGTTCACTTATCTCACAGGTATGATATCTCTTTATTCTAATTTTAAATATTTGCATGCAGTGTACATGAAAATGAAGTTGTAAAAAAGGTAGTATGAAATTAAGGACACAGCTAGTATTATTCAACATGGTACATTTTGAAGACAGGAAGATAGGAACACCATGACTGACCTTAAAATGAAACAGTCCTTTTTATAGATCATTCTCCTTGTGTTAGAAATGCCAATCAAGTATTTCATGAATATATTTCAGTACCTATAAAATTTGATTAAAATTTAATGTAGCCTCAATTCTTCACTGAGTCAGAATGAATTTAGATGGCCAACTATCTGTGAAATTGTGGTTATACTTGTTAATTGTTCATAATCTTTATAAGGAGATAAGTTACTTTTACTTTGTTTTAAAAACTGATAGATATTGTATAAAGCTTTATTACAATTTTTAAGAAGAATAATGTTATTCAGGTCATTTTCTTTAGGAAGATTTAGGTGTATCTGTACTACACATTCATATGGAGATATACCTCTACTTCAGAAAAATTACATGAAAAAGCCTTGCTTAATGGACGAGGATACTACATTTATTAATAAACATTTATAACTGTAAGATTAGGATCCAGAAAAATGTTAACTACTATAATGCAGCACATGTTTTTACTCATCATAAGAAATGGTGAAATATAAACAATAGCTAATAATTTATGTATAATTCTTATATTCCCTCATACAGTTAGAAGAAGAAAGGAAACTTATCTTGGATTCTAGGTGAAATCATGAAATATTTGAAAACTCTCTCAAATAGGATTATATTTTACCTAAGTTATATTTTGTTAAGAACTTCATGTTAGAAACTTTGTAATTGGTTGGAGAAAATTGCAAAAAATATGGTTAAATAAATTATAATATTTAATTAATTGCTATAATATTTCTATTATGCTGTGCATAGTATTTGACTGCATCATTCAAATGTCTTATAATCTTCTAAGAGAAATAAATAAAATATTTGAAGACATGAAAATGTATTAGTTTTTGTTTGCCATATTACAATCACACATTTGCTGTCTTAAAACCACATTTATAACACCATAGGTTAAAATCCCATTAACATGTCTTCTATTATGTTATCTAAATATCAAAAGCAAGACATTTTGCAGAAAGGGTTTTAACTTGGAGCCTGAAGATATAAATCAATTTTATTTATTATATTAGCATCAAATAATTACATTTATTATGTTTTCAATTTTTTATTTGCCCTCTTCCCTTTCTAACTTTCCCCTCCCCCATGCACCCCCTTCAAACTTACTCTCCTTTCTGCTTTCATATTGCATGTTTCCTCTTGTCCTTTACTCCTGTTCAACACCTCTTGGTTCCTGTTGAAGTCCTGTTCTCATTGCTGGTAGAAATCACCCAACCAAGAGCAGCTTCTGGGAAAAAGAGCTTTATTTTGGCTTACAGGCTCGAGGGGAAGCTCCACGATGGCAGGGGAAACAATGGCACGAGCAGAGGGTGGACATCACCCCCTGGCCAATATAAGGTGGACCACAGCAACAGGAGGGTGTGCCAAACACTGGCAAGGGGAAACTGGCTTTAATACCCATAAACCTGCCCCCAACAATACACTGCCTCCAGGAGGCATTAATTCCCAAATATCCATCAGCTGGGAACCTAGCATTCAAAACACCTAAGTTTATGGGGGACATCTGAATCAAACCACCACAGTTCCCTCTTGTTGCCTCCTGCCTCAACGTGTAGCCCATGGAACTCGAAAAAAAATATTACTAAGTGAGGAAACTCAAGCCCAGAAAGACAAAAAAAAAAATCACATATTCTCCTTCATATGTGAATCGGAACTTGTAATGTTTGCTGGGATGTGAAAGTGCAGAATTCAACCTTGAATCTCAGAGAGATTCTTAAGTAAATTGTTTGCTTATAGTTTTAAGACATTTTTGCCACTTTCTATTTACAGTGATTACCTGAAGTTCTTATTACACAGCTCTGTCCATCAGGCCAGCACTACTGCTATAAGTTCTATTCTTGCTTGAAATCTCTCAGATCTACCACAAGATAAAGGCCACCATTTACCTGCATATCATTTGTATCACTTTACTATCAACCTATTTATGGCTTGAGATAAAAGTATATTATAGAAAGCATGAAATTGTAATAAGTTTATTTTCTCTTTTAATCCTGTGTGCAAATTGCTAAATTTTTAAGGAATTAATCCACGTACATTTGATGCAGTTACTGATAGGATAATATTCTCTATACTATCATTTGTTTCCATGTCTTATGTCTTCCCATAACTCTAGTTCTCCATAGTTGCTGCCTTTGTGATTAACATTTTGAATTAGTATTCCACTGTCATTTATTTACCTGCATTTTATGTTTTTTCTTACTGTTTTCCATGGAGTTGAAAATTAATATTTAAAAATCTAGTTGTATTAGGAAATGAAGTTGTATACAATCATTGCATTCAAATATACTTCATTTTATTCACTTCAATTTATTTTTATTTTCACACAAGTTATATATACATAGATATGATTGATTAACAGATTAATACATACATATATATACATATATATATATATTTAATATATTTATTTATTTATTTGACAGAGAAAGAGGGAGAGAGAGAATGAAAGAGACACATGACAGAGACAGAGAGAGAGAATGGGTGTTCCAGTGCCTCCAGACAATGTAAATGAACTCCAGATGCTTGTGCCCCCTTGTGCATCTG